>NC_057806.1:485335448-485708850 GCF_018294505.1 Triticum aestivum
GGGATGGGGTGGAGGCGCGGTGGAGCTGGGCGAATTTGGGGGTGGAGGGGCGGGACGGTGGAGCTGGGCGAATTGGGGGTGGGGTGGAGGGGCGGGCGGGACGGGGGAGCTCGGTTGGCGCCGGTTTTATACGTCAGACCATGACCAAAAGAGATGGGCGGGGCGATCCGCGGGACGACGCAATATTGCACAGCGGCCGTTCGATACGACCGAAAATGACCGTACGATTGAAAGACTAGGACCGCGGTCTGTGGCAGTATGCTGTCGTCCAATCAGAGAGCTTGCCAAGCTTTAGTAGTCCTCCGTTGAACGAGTAGGCACGGAGGTTATTCCGCGTTTAGATGCATCAAACTGGACCGTTTGATCACAGGAAAGACCATGGATGATCTGTGACAAAATATCTCTCCAATCATAATAGCCGCCTCCATTTGCTCTCCATGCTAGATGACGATTGAAATATATTTGAATCGAAAATTTTCATTTGAAATTTGTCTCTATCATGAAAGTATTACAACCGGACTCCTCAAATGCTCATCGTATGTATGGGCGAACGGCTGCGTCCACAACCGGTCGGAAAATCATGACACAACAGAATTCCTTAAACTGATCCATTCATGTGGAAAATCCTCACCACGCTTGATGCTAGTGGGATCGGCTTCTTGGTCAGGTGCCAATAGAGGTCTTGAGCAAGGAGGGTGTAAGGCGAATTTCTTCATGTACTCCTTCCGTTTCTTTTTAGTCCGCATATAAGGTTTGGTCAAAGTCAAGTTTTGTAGAGTTTGACTAACTTTATATTAAAAAATATAAACATTCACAATATGAAATTAATATTATCAAATGCGCCATGAAACGTATTTTCATATTATATAGTCTTTAGTATTGTAGATGTTCATATTTTTTTATATAAATTTGGTCAAACTTTGTGTAGTTTGACTTTGACCAAATCTTATATGTGGAGGAAAATAAAACTGTGTGTAGTTTGACTTTGACCAAATCTTACTTCAAAGTTACATATCGGTACTCCCTCCATTCTCGTGCCTATCTCTTCTCTATCCTCTGAATGCGCACCTTGCGTTGATTTTTGTTCTCCTTGTCATGTTTGGCTTCATCAGGAAAACAGTATTCCTCACAGATATCATCAGGGATCTCGAAGCAGTATTCACTTCTAGTCTCTTGCCTCCCTTCTGAGGTCTTTTGCCATCAGCCATTTTCTTCAGCTGAGGATTTTAAATAATAGAATTCTCTGACGAGGTATGCAATTTGCCTTCGAGGAACGTTGCAAATGAGTTAAGTTGATGAGAACCAAGAGATATAGGTGAGAAGAATTTGGAGAGGTCATATGCGTTCTCAGAAGATTTTCAAAAGAAACAAGTTTGAGGAATTTGACCAGGAGTGTCTCGAGGAATTTCACTAAACGGTCTCGACTTAGATTCCAGAGTTGTATAGATTGAAAATTCACACAATTGAGGAATCTTGAAGAAAAGCTTAGAGAAACAAATCAAAATAGATGCAAGTGTTGTGTTTAAGAGTGTGGATGTTGAAGAATAAACATCTTTTGAAGATTTTGTGGAAATCATCAAAATTAACAAGGGCAGTAAAAATAGATTTTATTTACCCTTGACGAAGAACACGATGAACTGGGAATTGAAGATGGGAAGTTCGTCTGTTCAGATCTTTCACACCCTAACTTGGCGGCGGAAGACAGCTATGGCGGCGGAGTGAAGATTTTCATGGCCGGCGCGAGTACGACGGTGGCGAGGTCGAGGCAGTGAAGCTCTTCCTCACCGGCGACGATGGAAGGTAGCGGCGGCGCTAGGTCAGAGAGCTCGAGCGGGGTAAATGAGGTAAGAGGAAGGTGAGGGGTATTTATAGCCGAGGTGAAAAACCGCTCGTCCGAGGAAAATGGACGAACGTGCCCCTGACCCTTCTCATCCTAGCGACATGTGTCACCCACATACTGAGAAGTGGAGATCGTGTTAGATCGTGGGTGAGTATTTTAATCTTATTGTGGGATGCGGAACGGTTTAAGCGGCAAAAGCCGAAAATTCAGATAAGAATATTTTAAAGTTCCGCTCAGAAATTCTTCAGCTGACAAGGACACAATGATGATTTTGAACGGGTTTCAAATAGAACGCACATGAAGAATTTGTGGACAGACTGAGTTGAGTTTAGCATAGAGGGGGAAGGGTCCCATCACATTCACTTAGCAGAAAAGTCAACTTGAAGAATTAGTAATAAGTGAATGTTGTAGAGGACTGAAAACTCATATATATATATATATATATATATATATATATATATATATATAGTTAATAAAGAACACAGTCGGAAAGAGTGAAGACTTGCAAAGTTGAAGAATTTGAACAACTGAGGAATTTCAAAAAAAACTGAAGAAAAACTCAAATTAAAGATTTTCTACTTTTGTTGGTAGCGTGACCCACCGTATAAGAATGATGATTTCAGACGCCGCGTATAATTGTCGTGGGGCTCTAAGAGTCAAATTTTGTATTGATTTCTTCACACTTAAAGGGTTAGCCTTCATTGATTGAAGAAAAACGTTACTTCGTGTGTTGCGCATCTAAGTCATTAATTTTGCATAAGTGTTAGGATGTGTATTCTTTTCAAAGAACATTCGAAGATTCTAAGATATTTAGCTCACACCGCAACTTGCTAAATCTCTTCTCATCCAAGGGCTTTGTGAAGATATCGGCTAGCTGTTCTTCAGTCTTTACGTACTCGATAGAGATGTCGCCCTTCAACACATGATCTCGAAGAATATGATGACGAATCTGGATGTGCTTTGTCTTCGAGTGCTGAACTGAATTATGAGCAATCTTGATGGCACTCTCATTGTCACAAAAGAGTGACACATTCTTCACATTGATGCCGTAGAGGGTTTGCTTCATCCATAGCAATTGAGCACAACACGAACCAGCGGCAATGTACTCACACTGGTACGCGTCGGTGCTGTACAAACGGTTTTTAACCCCTTTCCGCGACGGCATTTGGAACTATCGCCTAGTGAGTGACGGTGATAGGGGGTCCTTCCCACACGAATCAGAAACCGTCGAGGATAGGGAGCCTTGATGCATACAGTTGTCCCTATATAACCATTTCCAATATCTCAAATATCCCAAATGCTTCATTCTTGCTACTCATTTGTGCTTGCATTGCCATCGCAGTCGGAGTTTTGTGGTTTTACCTAAAACTAGGCAGATTCCAGGCATGGGAGTTTTTCAGGCAGATTCCAGGCACGGGAGTTTTACGATGCCTGGCACATCACAAACAGTTCATGATTATAAACCGTGTACGACAGGTAGACAATCACACACATTTAGTTTTCCCACACTATATGTGATAGTGTCTCACATCACACACGCTTTGCAAACGGCAATTGTGTGTATTGTTACACAAGTTTCCTCTCGGTGAACCATGTCGGATGAAGGAAATATGCCCTAGAGGCAATAATAAAGTTGTTATTTATATTTCCTTATATCATCATAAATGTTTATTATTCATGCTAGAATTGTATTAACCGGAAACTTAGTACATGTGTGAATACATAGACAAACAGAGTGTCACTAGTATGCCTCTACTTGACTAGCTCGTTGATCAAAGATTGTTAAGTTTCCTAGCCATGGACAAATAGTTGTCATTTGATGAACGGGATCACATCATTAGAGAATGATGTGATTGACTTGACCCATCCGTTAGCTTAGCACGATGATCGTTTAGTTTACTGCTATTGCTTTCTCCATAACTTATACATGTTCCTATGACTATGGGATTATGCAATTCCCGAATACCAGAGGAACACTTAGTGTGCTATCAAACGTCACAACGTAACTGGGTGACTATAAAGATGCTCTACAGGTGTCTCTGATGGTGTTTGTTGAGTTGGCATAGATCAAGGTTAGGATTTGTCACTACGTGTATTGGAGAGGTATCTCTGGGCCCTCTCGGTAATGCACATCACTATAAGCCTTGCAAGCAATGTGACTAATGAGTTAGTTACGGGATGTTGCATTACGGAACGAGTAAAGGGACTTGTCGGTAACGAGATTGAACTAGGTATTGAGATATACCGAGGATCGAATCTCGAGCAAGTAACATACCGATGACAAAGGGAACAACGTATGTTGTTATGCAGTTTGACTGATAAAGATCTTCGTAGAATATGTAGGAACCAATATGATCATCCAGTTTCCGCTATTGGTTATTGACCGGAGACGAGTCTCGGTCATGTCCACATAGTTCTCGAACCCGTAGGGTCTGCACGCTTAACGTTCGTTGACGATTGGTATTATGAGTTTATGTGTTCCGATGTACCGAAGGTTGTTCGGAGTCTCGGATGTGATCACGGGCATGACGTGGAGGCTCGAAATGGTTGAGACATAAACATCGATATATTGGAAGCCTATGTTTGGACATCGGAATGGTTCCGGGCGAGTTCGGGCATTTACCGGAGTACCGGGGGGGTACCGGAACCCCCCGGGGAGTATATGGGCCTTATTGAGCCTTAGTGGAAAAGAGGAGAGGAAGGGAAAGGTGGAGGGGGCACCCCCCTAGCCCAATCCGAATTGTGTGCGGGCCGCCCCCCCTTCCTTCCTTCTCTCTCCCCCTTCCTTCTCTCCTACTCCAACTAGGGAAAGGGGGGAATCCTACTCCCGATGGGAGTAGGACTCCCCCTAGGGCGCGCCATAGAGAGGGCCGGCCCTACCCTCCTCCACTCCTTTATATATGGGGGAGGGGGCACCCATAGACACACAAGTTGATCTCTTAGCCGTGTGTGGTGCCCCCTCCACAGATTTCCACCTCGGTCATATCATTGTAGTGCTTAGGCGAAGCCCTGCGTCGGTAACTTCATCATCACCGTCATCACGCCGTCGTGCTGACGAAGCTCTCCCTTGACACTTAGCTGGATCTAGAGTTCGTGGGACGTCTCCGAGCTAAACGTGTGCAGATCACGGAGGTGTCGTACCTTCGATGCTAGGATCGGTCGAATCGTGAAGACATACGACTACATCAACCGCGTTGTCATAACGCTTCCGCTTACGGTCTACGAGGGTACGTAGACAACACTCTCCCCTATCGTTGCTATGCATCACCATGATAGATATTGCGTGTGCGTAGGATTTTTTTTGAAATTACTGCGTTTCCCCACATCGGATTATGATGTATATCATACACGTTGTGCTTTATCAAACCGTGTGCGCCGTAATGACTTACACACCGTAATTTGGCCCTAATTTAATTGCTGATATTTAAAATTGTACCTAATTTAAACTTGAAAGTAGGTTATAGCTTTATTCATATCCATCAGGTTCAAACAACCAATGCATTATTCGATCCATAGGTACATATGTTTAAGAATTACATAAGCATCAAATAAAGAATGATGAACCAGGGTTCTATACTTGTACTATTACAGATGGTAAAGAAAGAGGCGACAGACATTCCGGTTGCTGAGCATGGTGAAGCGAAATGGCCCTATTGTGCTCTCCTGGATGCAAGATGCATGCAAGACTCTAGTCCAACCCCTTGTGATGGTCGGCCGCCAATCATGTAGTTTGAGAGGTAATCTTGAGTAAACTGCTTGAGGATCCACTGCAAAAGAAAAAAAGATTCAGACATTGTCATCTGACACAACTCATTACGGGTAGTAAAAAGAAGGCTACAGGGTTCTTACTTACCATCCTGCAGATCACTGTTGTCTTGCATAAAGTGTAAACAAATAGTTCGATTGACGTCTTTGGACCCATTTTAATAACAATCTTTATCAGTTTCTCACTTGATGCTGGTTCATGAATATCTCATTGCCCCAGAAGGGTCGAAGTGTGGAACTTTGGCAATGATATATATACCTAAAAGCACCAAGTTAATATTAGAAGCTAAACAACAATTGAAAAATGATGTAGTACAACACTCCCTCCATCTCATTTTATAAGATTTTATTACATGTATATCTAGACATCATCAAAACATTAAGGTAACACTCTTCCTTGTTGCTATGTAGCCTGAGATTGCATATTTAGTCATTCAGTACAATGCATGTTGCTATGTAGCCTCAGATATATTAAATATGGCCCTAGTTAACCTACTGATAAATGGGTTACTGATATATTCAGTGAAATGTCTGATTTGACGATTAATCCCTTATCAGCCCCAGGCTATATGGTACCAGCTACCGATATCCTGAACAGTGAGTACATATAAGCGACGCGATGAAACTAACATCGATGGAAAACAACAATATTCTCAATATTTTCCTGCATGAGTACATATAAAGGCATGTTAAGCGCAACGGGCTAAACATCAACCAAATATATCCATGGTAGACAACATAATCTATAAATGATAGCTTCAGTGTGCAGGCTTAAGCATGCTAGTTAAGCAAAACAAGAAGTGGAAAGGTGTGTTAACTGTATCAGGCATAATATTTTAGAACAAGCAAATAGTCATTCAAACTGGTATTGTGCAGGTCTAAAGTACACTAGTTATTGTTAAAAAAATGAAAATGCATGTTAACTGCAATATCCTTAACAGCAACCAAATATCATAATTCATAGTGGTATTGTTGAAACTATTATTGATGAAATTGAATTGCACAACAAATAGTTGCACATATAGAGTATCACATTGTGAAGAACTGAAATAAACAAGTCATAAGGCCATCTTTAGCCGATCCTTTAAAAGTTAAAGGACAAAAACCCTTAGTGGATATATATATATATATATATATACTCCAACAATTTTTGGCCTTTTCTAGTCGATCCCCTAAACTTAATGTTGTAAGCTTCAATTTGATCAAGTTCAAAGCAGGTTCAACCGAAAGTAGCATGCATTCAAACATAAACATAGATAGTTTTGCATAACCGAACATAAAACATAAATTTAAACTAAGCTAAACTACTTTCGGTCGAAGTAGAGGTCAAGCCAATCCTTCCTTGTCATCTACGGTGTGCCGCGAGCCGGGTCCGGGCCGGTGTCATCGTCGGGGTCGTTGGGGAAGGCACTCCTCCACTCGTCGACATCGATCTCCTCATCCTTAGGGCCCACCTCGATGCCCTCCGTGCCGCCGTCGCCGCCGCCTTTGACCTCGTCATCAGAGGAGAGCGCGATAACCTCGCCGCCCTCCACGCCGCCATCCTCGCTGCCTTCAACCTCGTCATTAAAGGAGAGCGCGATAACCTCACTGCCCTCCACGTCGTCGTCCTTGCCGCCTTTGACCTCGTCATCGGAGGAGAGCGCGATAACCTCGCCGCCCTCAGCGCCGGCAAAGATCGCCCGCTCCGCCTCCAGGAGCTCCGGGTGCTGCTGGCGGAGCTCTTGCATGTAGGCCTCATCGGCGGCCTCTGCCTCGAGGCGCTCCCATGCCTCGCGGTCCTCCCGTGCCATAGCCGAGCTCACCACCCCTAGCTCCGGCGGAACGAGGTGGACCAGACGTGTGTCAAAGGGGAAATTGAGCCTAGCCGCCGCGCCGTGGTAGCAGACCTGCCAGCGGTCGTACTCCATGGCCGCAAGCTCGGCCGTGTGGAAGCTACCGAGCCACCGGCGGGTGTGGGTCTCCCAATCTGTAATCTCGGCGACCCACGTCCCCCACCGCCGCTGCCGTACCCCGAGGTAGGACCTCGTCACCTGCCGGGTCCAAGGGAGGATGGGGAAGTCCACGAACTAGCGTAGGGGCGTGTTGGGGAACACAGTAATTTCAAAAAAATTCCTACGCACACGCAAGATCTATCTAGGTAATGCATAGCAACGAGAAGGGAAGAGTGTTGTCTACGTACTCTCGTAGACCATTGATAACCCACAAGTATAGGGGATCACAACAGTTTTCGAGGGTAGAGTATTCAACCCAAATTTATTGATTCGACACAAGGGGAGCCAAAGAATATTCTCAAGTATTAGCAGCTGAGTTGTCAATTCAACCACACCTGGAAACTTAATATCTGCAGCAAAGTATTTAGTAGCAAAGTAATATGATAGTAGTGGTAACGATAGCAGAAGTAACAGTAGCAAAAGTAATGTTTTTGGTATTTTGTAGTGATTGTAACAATTGCAACGGAAAAGTAAATAATCGGAGAACAATATATGGAAAGCTCGTAGGCAATGGATCGGTGATAGAGAATTATACCGGATGTGGTTCATCATGTAACAGTCATAACCTAGGGAGACACAGAACTAGCTCCAATTCATCAATGTAATGTAGGCATGTATTCCGAATATAGTCATACGTGCTTATGGAAAAGAACTTGCATGAAATCTTTTGTCCTACCCTCCCGTGGCAGTGGGGTCCTAGCGGAAACTAAGGGATATTAAGGCCTCCTTTTAATAGAGTATCGGACCAAAGCATTAACACATAGTGAATACATGAACTCCTCAAACTACGGTCATCACCGGGAGTGGTCCCGATTATTGTCACTTCGGGTTTGCTGGATCATGACACATAGTAGGTGACTATAGACTTGCAAGATAGGATCAAGAACTCACATATATTCATGAAAACATAATAGGTTCAGATCTGAAATCATGGCACTCGGGCCCTAGTGACAAGCATTAAGCATAGCAAAGTCATAGCAACATCAACCTCAGAACATAGTGGATACTAGGGATCAAACCCTAACAAAACTAACTCGATTACATGATAAATCTCATCCAACCCATCACCGTCCAGCGAGCCTACGATGGAATTACTCACGCACGGTGGTGAGCATCATGAAATTGGTGATGGAGGTGTTGGGGAACGTAGCAGAAATTCAAAAAATTTCCTACGCAACACCAAGATCTATCTATGGAGAGACCAACAACGAGTAGAAAGGGAGTGCATCTACATACCCTTGTAGATCGCTAAGCGGAAGCGTTCAAGTGAACGGGGTTGATGGAGTCGTACTCGTCGTGATTCAGATCATCGATGATCAAGTGCCGAACGGACGGCACCTCCGCGTTCAACACACGTACAGCCCGGTGACGTCTCCCACGCCTTGATCCAGCAAGGAGAGAGGGAGAGGTTGAGGAAGACTCCATCCAACAGCAGCACAACGGCGTGGTGGTGGTGGAGGAGCGTGGCAATCCCGCAGGGCTTCGCCAAGCACCATGGGAGAGGAGGAGGAGGAGAGGCAGGGCTGCACCAACGAGAGATCAAATCGCGTTTTATGGGCAGCCCCATGCCTCAATATATATAGGGGGGAAGGGGGCTGTGCCCCCTTTAGGGTTTTCCCACCCCCTAGGGGCGGCGGCCAGCCCTAGATGGGTTTTGGGGTGCGGCCAAGAGGGGGGGGGAGTCCATCCTCCCCAAGGCACCTCGGAGGTGCCTTCCCCCTTGAGGACTCTTCCCTCTAGGGTTCCCTAGGCGCATGGGCCTCTTGGGGCTGGTGCCCTTGGCCCATGTAGGCCAAGGCGCACCCCCTACAGCCCATGTGGCCCCCCGGGGCAGGTGGCCCCACCTGGTGGGCCCCCGGGACCCTTCCGGTGGTCCCGGTACAATACCGATGACCCCGAAACTTGTCCCGATGGCCGAAACAGGACTTCCTATATATAAATCTTTACCTCCGGACCATTCCGGAACTCCTCGTGACGTCCGGGATCTCATCCGGGACTCCGAAAAACATTCGGTAACCACATACAAGCTTCCTTTATAACCCTAGCGTCATCGAACCTTAAGTGTGTAGACCCTACGGGTTCGGGAGACATGCAGACATGACCGAGACGTTCTCCGGTCAATAACCAACAGCGGGATCTGGATACCCATGTTGGCTCCCACATGTTCCACGATGATCTCATCGGATGAACCACGATGTCAAGGACTCAATCGATCCCGTATACAATTCCCTTTGTCTATCGGTATGTTACTTGCCCGAGATTCGATCGTCGGTATACCGATACCTTGTTCAATCTCGTTACCGGCAAGTCATTTTACTCGTTCCGTAACACATCATCCCGTGATCAACTCCTTGGTCACATTGCGCATATGATGATGTCCTACCGAGTGGGCCCAGAGATACCTCTCCGTTTACACGGAGTGACAAATCCCAGTCTCGATCCGCATAAAACAATAGATACTTTCGGAGATACCTGTAGTGCACCTTTATAGTCACCCAGTTACGTTGTGACGTTTGATACACCCAAAGCACTCCTACGGTATCCAAGAGTTACACGATCTCATGGTCAAAGGAAGAGATACTTGACATTGGCAAAGCTCTAGCAAACGAACTACACGATCTTTGTGCTAGTCTTAGGATTGGGTCTTGTCCATCACATCATTCTCCTAATGATGTGATCCCGTTATCAACGACATCCAATGTCCATAGCCAGGAAACCATGACTATCTGTTGATCACAACGAGCTAGTCAACTAGAGGCTCACTAGGGACATATTGTGGTCTATGTATTCACACGTGTATTACGATTTCCGGATAATACAGTTATAGCATGAATAAAAGACAATTATCATGAACAAGGAAATATAATAATAATACTTTTATTATTGCCTCTAGGGCATATTTCCAACAGTCTCCCACTTGCACTAGAGTCAATAATCTAGTTCACATCGCCATGTGATTAACACTCACAGGTCACATCGCCATGTGACTAATACCCAAGAGTTTACTAGAGTCAGTAGTCTAGTTCACATCACTATGTGATTAACACTCAATGAGTTTTATGTTTGATCATGTTGCTTGTGAGAGAGGTTTTAGTCAACGGTCTGAACCTTTCAGATCCGTGTGTGCTTTACAAATCTCTATGTCATCTCCTAGATGCAGCTACCATGCTCTATTTGGAGCTATTCCAAACAACTGTTCTACTTGGAGCTATTCTAAATTATTGCTCCATTATATGTATCCGGTCTCTCTACTCAGAGCTATCCGGATAGGTGTCAAGCTTGCATCGTCGTAACCTTTACGACGAACTCTTTTACCACCTCCATAATCGAGAAAATTCCTTAGTCCACTAGTTACTAAGGATAACTTTGACCGCTGTCCTGTGAGCCATTCTTGGATCACTCTTGTACCCCTTGACTGACTCATGGCAAGGCACACTTCAGGTGCGGTACACAGCATAGCATACTGAAGAGCCTACGTCTTAAGCATAGGGGACGACCTTCGTCCTTTCTCTCTATTTTGCCGTGGTCGAGCTTTAAGTCTTAACTTCGTACCTTACAACTCAGGCAAGAACTCCTTCTTTGACTGGTCCATCTTGAACACCTTCAAGATCATGTCAAGGTATGTGCTCATTTGAAAGTATTATTAAGCATTTTGATCTATCCTTATAGATCTTGATGCTCAATGTTCAAGTAGCTTAATCCAGGCTTTCCATTGAAAAACACTTTCAAAATAACCCTATATGCTTTCTAGAAATTCTACATCATCTCTGATCATCAATATGTCAACAACATATACTCATCAGAAATTCTATAGTGCTCCCACTCACTTCTTTGGAAATACAAGTTTCTCATAAACTTTGTACAAACCCAAAATCTTTGATCATCATCAAAGCATACATTCCAACTCCGAGATGCTCACTCCAGTCCTTAGAAGGATTGCTGGAGCTTTGCATACTTATTAGCATCTTTCGGGATTGACAAAACCTTCCGGTTGTATCTCATACAACCTTTCCTCAGAAATCGTCGAGGAAACAATGTTTTGACATCCTATTTGCAAGATTTCATAAATAATGCAATAATTGCTAATATAATTCCAACAGACTCTTAGCATCGCTACGAGTGATAAAGTCTCATCGTAGTCAACTCCTTGAACTTGTCGAAAAACATCTTAACGACAAGTCGAGCTTTCTCAATGGTGACACTTACCATCATTGTCTGTCTTCCTTTCAAAATCCATATGTACCTAACAGCCTTACGACCATCAAGTAGTTCTTCCAAAGTCTACACTTTGTTTTCGTACATGGATCCTCTCTCGGGTTTTATGGCCTTGAGCCATTTATCGGAATCCGGGCCCACCATCGCTTCTCCATAGCTCGTAGGTTCATTGTTGTCTAGCAACATGACTTCCAAGACAGGATCACCTTACCACTCCGAAGTAGTACGTGTCCTTGTCGTCCTACGAGGTTTGGTAGTGACTTGATCCGAAGTTTCATGATCAATATCATAAGCTTCCACTTCAATTGGTGTAGGTGCCACAGGAACAACTTCCTGTGCTCTGCCACACACTAGTTGAAGAGACGGTTCAATAACCTCATCAAGTTTCCACCATCCTCCCACTCAATTCTTTCGAGAGAAACTTTTCCTCGAGAAAGGACCCGATTCAAGAAACAATCCATATTGCTTTCGGATCTGAATTAGGAGGTATACCCAACTGTTTTGGGTTTCCTATGAAGATGCATTTTATCCGCTTTGGGTTCGAGCTTATCAACCTGAAACTTTTTCACATAAGCGTCGCAGCCCCAAACCTTTAAGAAACGACAACTTAGGTTTCTCTAAACCATAATTCATACGGTGTCATCTCATCGGAATTACGTGGTGCCCTATTTAAAGTGAATGTGGTTGTCTCTAATGCTTAACCCATGAACAATAGTGGTAATTCGATAAGAGACATCATGGTACGCACCATATCCAATAGGGTGCAACTATGATGTTCGGACACACCATCACACTATGGTGTTCCAGGCGGTATTAATTATGAAACAATTTCCACAATGTCTTAATTGTGTGCCAAAACTCGTAACTCAGATATTCATCTCTATGATCATATCATAGACATTTTATCCTCTTGTCACAATGATCTTCTACTTCACTCTGAAATTACTTGAACCATTCAATAATTCAGACTTGTGTTTCATCAAGTAAATATTCTTAACATCTACTCGAATCATCTGTGAAGTAAGATCATAACGATATTCACTGCATGCCTCAGCACTCATTGGACTACACACATAAAAGTGTGTTACTTCCAACAAGTTGCTATCTTGTTCCATCTTACTGAAACCGAGGCTTTTCAGTCATCTTGCCCATGTGGTATGATTTGCATATCTCAAGTGATTCAAAAATCAAGTGAGTTCAAACGGTCCATTTGCATGGAGTTTCTTCATGCATATATACCAATAGACATGGTTCGCATGTCTCAAACTTTTCAAAAATGAGTGAGTCCAAAGATCCATCAACATGGAGCTTCTTCATGCGTTTTATACCATTATGACTTACATGGCAGTGCCACAAGTAAGTGGTACTATCATTACTATCTTATATCTTTTGGCATGAAAATGTGTATCCCTACGATCGAGATTTCAATGAACCATTCATTTTAGGTGCAAGACCATTGAAGGTATTATTCAAACAAATAGAGTAACCATTATTCTCTTTAAATGAATAACCGTATTGCGATAGACATAATCCAATCATGTCTATGCTCAACGCAAACACCAAATCTCGATGGTAGAGGGAGCATGCGATGCTTGATCATATCAACATTGGAAACACTTCCAACACATATCGTCAGCTCACCTTTAGCTAGTCTCCGTTTATGCCGTAGCTTTTATTTCGAGTTACTAACACTTAGCAACCGAACCGGTATCTAATACCCTGGTGCTACTAGGAGTACTAGTAAAGTACACATTAACATAATGTATATCCAATATACTTCTATCGACCTTGCCAGCCTTCTCATCTACCAAGTATCTAGGGTAATTCTGCTCCAGTGGTTGTTCCCTTTATTACAGAAGCACTTAGTCTCGGGTTTGGGTTCAACCTTGGGTTTCTTCACTAGAGCAGCAGCTGAATTTCCGTTTCATGAAGTATCCCTTTGTTCCCTTGCCCTTCTTGAAACTAGTGGTCTCACTGACCATCAACGATTGATGCTCCTTCTTGATTTCTACTTTCGTGGTGTCAAACATCGCGAATACCTCAAGGATCATCATCTCTATCCTTGATATGTTATAGTTCATCACAAAGCTCTAGCAGCTTGGTGGCAATGACTTTGGGGAAACATCACTATCTCATCTGGAAGATCAACTCCCACTCGATTCAAGTGATTGTTGCACTCAGACAATCTGAGCACAAGCTCAACGATTGAGCTTTTCTCCCTTAGTTTGCAGGCTAAGAAAACCGTCGGAGGTCTTGTACCTCTTGACATGGGCACGAGCCTGAAATCCCAATTTCAGCCCTCGAAACATCTCATATGTTCCGCGATGTTTCGAAAACGTCTTTGGTGCCTCTACTTAAACCATTTAACTGAACTATCACATAGTTATCAAAATGTGTATGTCCGATGTTCGCAACATCTACAAACAACGTTTGGGGTTCAGCACACTAAGCAGTGCATTAAGGACATAAGCGTTCTAGTGTCCGCATAATCGCTACTGTCAACTTTCAACTATATTTTCTCTAGGAACATATCTAAAACAGTAGAACTAAAGCGCGAGCTACGACATAATTTGCAAAAGGTCTTTTGACTATGTTCAGGATAATTAAGTTCATCTTATGAACTCCCACTTAGATAGACATCCCTCTGGTCATCTAAGTGATCACATGATCCGAGTCAACTAGGCCGTGTCCGATCATCACGTGAGACGGACTAGTCATCATCGGTGAACATCTTCATGTTGATCGTATCTACCATACGACTCATGCTCAACCTTTCGGTCTCCGTGTTCCGAGGCCATGTCTGCACATGCTAGGCTCGTCAAGTTAACCCTAAGTGTTTTCGCTGTGTAAAACTGTCTTACACCCGTTGTATGTGAACGTAAGAATCCATCACACCTGATCATCACGTGGTGCTTAGAAGCGACGAACTGTAGTAACGGTGCACAGTTAGGGGAGAACACTTCTTGAAATTTTGTAAGGGGTCATCTTATTTACTACCGTCGTCCTAAGTAAACAAGATGCATAAACATGATAAACATCGCATGCAATGAAATAGTGACATGATATGGCCAATATCATTTTGCTCCTTTTGATCTTCATCTTCGGGGCTCCATGATCATCATCGTCACCGGCATGACACCATGATCTCCATCATCATGATCTCCATCATCGTGTCTTCATGAAGTTGTCACGCCAACGACTACTTCTACTTCTATGGCTAACGCGTTTAGCAATAAAGTAAAGTAAGTTACATGGCGTTCTTCAATGACACGCAGGTCATACAAAAAATAAAGACAACTCCTATGGCTCCTGCCGGTTGTCATACTCATCGACATGCAAGTCGTGAATCCTATTACAAGAACATGAACAATCTCATACATCACATATATCATTCATCACATCCTTTTGGCCATATCACATCACATGACATACCCTGCAAAAACAAGTTAGACGTCCTCTAATTGTTGTTGCATGTTTTACGTGGCTGCTATGGGTTTCTAGCAAGAACGTTTCTTACCTACGCAAAACCACAACGTGATATGCCAATTGCTATTTACCCTTCATAAGGACCCTTTTCATCGAATCCATTCCAACTAAAGTGGGAGAGACTGGCACCCGCTAGCCACCTTATGCACCAAGTGCATGTCAATCGGTGGAACCTGTCTCACGTAAGAGTACGTGTAAGGTCGGTCCGGGCCGCTTCATCCCACAATACCGTCGAAACAAGATTGGACTAGTAACGGTAAGCATATTGAACAACATCAACGCCCACAACTACTTTGTGTTCTACTCGTGCAAAGAATCTACGCAATAGACCTAGCTCATGATGCCACTGTTGGGGAACGTAGCAGAAATTCAAAAATTTTCCTACGCAACACCAAGATCTATCTATGGAGAGACCAGCAACGAGTAGAAAGGGAGTGCATCTACATACCCTTGTAGATCGCTAAGCGGAAGCGTTCAAGTGAACGGGGTTGATGGAGTCGTACTCGTCGTGATTCAGATCACCGATGATCAAGTGCCGAACGGACGGCACCTCCGCGTTCAACACACGTACAGCCCGGTGACGTCTCCCACGCCTTGATCCAGCAAGGAGAGAGGGAGAGGTTGAGGAAGACTCCATCCAACAGCAGCACAACAGCGTGGTGGTGGTGGAGGAGCGTGGCAATCCCGCAGGGCTTCGCCAAGCACCATGGGAGAGGAGGAGGAGGAGAGGCAGGGCTGCACCAACGAGAGATCAAATCGCGTTTTATGGGCAGCCCCATGCCTCAATATATATAGGGGGGAAGGGGGCTGCGCCCCCTTTAGGGTTTTCCCACCCCCTAGGGGCGGCGGCCAGCCCTAGATGGGTTTTGGGGTGCGGCCAAGAGGGGGGGGGAGGAGTCCATCCTCCCCAAGGCACCTCGGAGGTGCCTTCCCCCTTGAGGACTCTTCCCTCTAGGGTTCCCTAGGCGCATGGGCCTCTTGGGGCTGGTGCCCTTGGCCCATGTAGGCCAAGGCGCACCCCCTACAGCCCATGTGGCCCCCCGGGGCAGGTGGCCCCACCTGGTGGGCCCCCGGGACCCTTCCGGTGGTCCCGGTACAATACCGATGACCCCGAAACTTGTCCCGATGGCCGAAACAGGACTTCCTATATATAAATCTTTACCTCCGGACCATTCCGGAACTCCTCGTGACGTCCGGGATCTCATCCGGGACTCCGAACAACATTCGGTAACCACATACAAGCTTCCTTTATAACCCTAGCGTCATCGAACCTTAAGTGTGTAGACCCTACGGGTTCGGGAGACATGCAGACATGACCGAGATGTTCTCCGGTCAATAACCAACAGCGGGATCTGGATACCCATGTTGGCTCCCACATGTTCCACGATGATCTCATCGGATGAACCACGATGTCAAGGACTCAATCGATCCCATATACAATTCCCTTTGTCTATCGGTATGTTACTTGCCCGAGATTCGATCGTCGGTATCCAATACCTTGTTCAATCTCGTTACCGGCAAGTCACTTTACTCGTTCCATAACACATCATCCCGTGATCAACTCCTTGGTCACATTGTGCATATGATGATGTCCTACCGAGTGGGCCCAGAGATACCTCTCCGTTTACACGGAGTGACAAATCCCAGTCTCGATCCGCATAAAACAATAGATACTTTCCGAGATACATGTAGTGCACCTTTATAGTCACCCAGTTACGTTGTGACGTTTGATACACCCAAAGCACTCCTACGGTATCCAGGAGTTACACGCTCTCATGGTCAAAGGAAGAGATACTTGACATTGGCAAAGCTCTAGCAAACGAACTACACGATCTTTGTGCTATGCTTAGGATTGGGTCTTGTCCATCACATCATTCTCCTAATGATGTGATCCCGTTATCAACAACATCCAATGTCCATAGCCAGGAAGCCATGACTATCTGTTGATCACAACGAGCTAGTCAACTAGAGGCTCACTAGGGACATATTGTGGTCTATGTATTCACACGTGTATTACGATTTCCGGATAATACAGTTATAGCATGAATAAAAGACTATTATCATGAACAAAGAAATATAATAATAACACTTTTATTATTGCCTCTAGGGCATATTTCCAACAGGAGGATGGTTGATGATGATGACGGCGACGGATTCCCCTCGCCGGAGCCCCGAATGGACTCCAGATCAGCCCTCGCTTGGCGGCGGCTCCGTATCATAAAACATGATGAATCCTTCTCTCTGATTTTTCTCTCCCCGAAAGTGAATATATAGAGTTGGAGTTGAGGTCGGAGGAGCTCCAGGGGGCCCACGAGGTAGGGGGCACGCCCAGGGGGGCAGGCGCCCCCCCACCCTCGTGGCTAGGGTGTGGGCCCCCTGCTCTTGATCTTTTGCCAGGATTTTTTTATTATTTCCAAAAATAGTCTCCCTAAAGTTTCAAGTCACTCCAAGAACTTTTGTTTCTACACATAAATAACACCATGGCAATTCTGCTGAAAACAGCGTCAGTCCGGGTTAGTTCCATTCAAATCATGCAAGTTAGAGTCCAAAACAAGGGCAAAAGTGTTTGGAAAAGTAGATACGACGAAGACGTATCAAATCCCCCAAGCTTAAACCTTTGCTTGTCCTCAAGCAATTCAGTTGATAAACTGAAAGTGATAAAGAAAAACTTTTACAAACTCTATTTGCTCTTGTTGTTGTAAATATGTAAAGCCAGCATTCAAGTTTTCAGCAAATATTATAGACTAACCATATTCACAATAACGCATAGGTCTCATGTTTACTCATATCAATGGCATAATCAACTAGCGAGCAATAATAATAAATCTCGGATGACAACACTTTCTCGACACAATCATAATATGATATAACAAGATGGTATCTCGCTAGCTCTTTTTGAGACCTCAAAACATAAATGCAGAGCACCTTTAAAGATCAAGGACTGACTAAACATTGTAATTCATAGTAAAAGAGATCCAGTCAAGTCATACTCAATGTAAATTAATCAATAATGAATGCAAATGACAGAGGTGCTCTCCAGCGGGTGCTTTTTAATAAGAGGAGGATGACTCAACATAAAAGTAAATAGATAGGCCCTTCGCATAGGGAAGTAGGGATTTGTAGAGGTGCCAGAGCTTGGTTTTAAAATAGAGATGAATAATATTTTGAGCGGTATACTTTCATTGTCAACATAACAACCAAGTGATGGCGATATTTTCCATGCTACACACATTATATGCGGTTCCCAAACAGAATGGTAAAGTTTATACTCCCCCTCCACCAACAAGCATCAATCCATGGCTTGCTCGAAACAACGAGTGCCTCCAACTAACAAGAGTCCCAGGGGGAGTTTTGTTTGCAATTATTTTGATTTGATTTGCATAAAGCATGGGACTGGGCATCCCGATGACCAGCCATTTTCTCGTGAGTGAGGAGCGGAGTCCACTCCTCTTGAGAATAACCCGCCTAACATGGAAGATACAGACAAGCCTAGCTGATACATGAGCTATTTGAGCATACAAAACAGAATGTTTATTTGAAGGTTTAGAGTTTGGCACATACAAATTTACTTGGAACGGCAGGTAGATACCGTATATAGGTAGGTATGGTGGACTCATATGGAATAACTTTGGGGTTTATGGAGTTGGATGCACAAGCAGTATTCCCGCTTAGTACAGGTGAAGGCTAGAAAAAGACTGGGAAGCGACCAGCTAGAGAGCGACAACAGTCATGAACATGCATTAAAATTAATCAACACCGAATGCAAGCATGAGTAGGATATAATGCACCATGAACATAAATATCGTAGAGGCTATGTTGATTTTGTTTCAACTACATGCGTGAGCATGTGGCAAGTCAAGCCACTCGAATCGTTCAAAAGAGGATACCACCCTATCATACCACATCAGAACCATTTTAATAGCATGTTGGCACGCAAGGTAAACCATTATAAGCTCCTAACTAATTAAGCATGGCACAAGAAACTAAGATCTCTAGTTGTCATTGCAAACATGTTCATTCATAATAGGCTGAATCAGGAACGATGAACTAATCATATTTACAAAAACAAGAGAGGTCGAGTTCATACCAGCTTTTCTCATTTCAGTCAGTCCATCATATATCGTCATAATTGCCTTTCACTTGCACGACCGAACGATGTGGATAATAATAATAGTGCACGTGCATTGGACTAAGCTGGGATTTGCAAGCATTCAATAAACAGGAGAAGACAAGGCAATATGGGCTCTTTTGTCAGATCAACAATAATGCATATAAGAGCCACTTCAACAATTTAATTATGGTCTTGTCCTATCGACCCCCAAAGAAAAGAAAAGAAATAAAACTATTTACACGGGAAAGCTCCCAACAAGCAAAATAAGAACAGGAAATCTTTTTGGGTTTTGTTTTTAATTACTACTACAAGCATGGAAATTAAAACTAGCTAAAAGCTACAACTAATTTTTTTTGTTTTTCTTAAGGTTTATTAAACACACAAGAAGAAAGCAAAAAAATTAAAATAAACTAGCATGGATATTACAATGAAAAAGTATGAGCACCGACATCTAGCAATAGTGTGTGAACATGAATGTAATGTCGGTGAGAAATACATACTCCCCCAAGCTTAGGCTTTTGGCCTAAGTTGGTCTAATGCCACGGATGGCCTGGCGGATTGATGACCCACAAGTATAGGGGATCTATCATAGTCCTTTCGATAAGTAAGAGTGTCGAACCCAACGAGGAGCAGAAGGAAATGACAAGCGGTTTTCAGCAAGGTATTCTCTGCAAGCACTGAAATTATAGGTAATAGATAGTTTTGTGATAAGATAATTTGTAACGAGCAACAAGTAACAAAAGTAAATAAAGTGCAGCAAGGTGGCCCAATCCTTTTTGTAGCAAAGGACAAGCCTGGACAAACTCTTATATAGAGAAAAGCGCTCCCGAGGACACATGGGAATTATCGTCAAGCTAGGTTTCATCACGATCATATGATTCACGTTCGGTACTTTGATAATTTGGTATGTGGGTGGACCGGTGCTTGGGTGCTGCCCTTACTTGAACAAGCATCCCACTTATGATTAACCTCTATTGCAAGCATCCGCAACTACAACAAAAGTACTAAGGTAAACCTAACCATAGCATGAAACATGTGGATCCAAATCAGCCCCTTACGAAGCAACACATAAACTAGGGTTTAAGCTTCTGTCACTCTAGCAACCCATCATCTACTTATTACTTCCCAATGCCTTCCTCTAGGCCCAAATAATGGTGAAGTCTCATGTAGTCGACGTTCACATAACACCACTAGAGGAGAGACAACATACATCTCATCAAAATATCGAACGAATACCAAATTCACATGACTACTAATAGCAAGACTTCTCCCATGTCCTCAGGAACAAACGTAACTACTCACAAAGCATATTCATGTTCATAATCAGAGGGGTATTAATATGCATATAGGATCTGAACATATGATCTTCCACCAAATAAACCAACTAGCATCAACTACAAGGAGTAATTAACACTACTAGCAACCCACAGGTACCAATCCCAGACTTGGAGACAAGAATTGGATACAAGAGATGAACTAGGGTTTGAGAGGAGATGGTGCTGGTGAAGATGTTGATGGAGATTGACCCCCTCCTGATGAGAGGATCGTTGATGATGATGATGGCGATGATTTCCCCCTCCCGGAGGGAAGTTTCCCCGGCAGAACAGCTCCGCCAGAGCCCTAGATTGGTTCCGCCAAGGTTCCGCCTCGTGGCGGCGGAGTCTCGTCCCGAGAGCTTGCTTATGATTTTTTCCTCATCGAAAGACTCCATATAGCAGAAGATGGGCATCGGAGGGCCACCAGGGGGCCCGCGAGGCAGGGGGCGCGCCCAGGGGGTAGGGCGCGCCCCCACCCTCGTGGGCAGGGTGTGGCCCCCTCCGGAACTTCTTGCACTTAGTATTTTTTATATATTCTGAAAATGACTTCCGTGAAGTTTTAGGACTTTTGGAGCTGTGCAGAATAGGTCTCTAATATTTGCTCCTTTTCCAGCCCAGAATCCCAGCTACCGACATTCTGCCTCTTTATGTAAACCTTGTAAAATAAGAGAGAATAGGCATAAGTATTGTGACATAATGTGTAATAACAGCCCATAATGCAATAAATATTGATATAAAAGCATGATGCAAAATGGACGTATCAACTCCCCCAAGCTTAGACCTCACTTGTCCTCAAGCGAAAGCCGAAATCGAAAAATATGTCCACATGTTTAGAGATAGAGGTGTCTATAAAAATAAAATATTAACATGAGGGCATCATGATCATTCTTAGAATAGCAACTTATATAATTCTTGTCATATGATCTCTTATGCTTAGACTAACAATTCAATCACAATTTCAAGTATGAATCATAAACTTCATTGAAAACTAACAAACTATAGTCTCAGTCATTGGAGCAATTGCAATTTATCATAACATAGGAAAGAGTCAATATAAGAGCTTTTCAGCAAGTCCACATACTCAACTATCATATAGCCTTTCACAATTGTTAACACTCACGCAATACTTATGGGTATGGAGTTTTAATCGGACACAGAGAATGATAGGGGCTTATAGTTTTGCCTCCAAATGTTTTACCTCAAGGGTAATGTCAACAATAATAGTTCATGAAAACTCACATCCAATTAGCCATATATACCAGGATCTTTCCAACATGTTGTGCTTGCCAAAAGATAAAATTTAAAAAGGAAGGGTGAAGATCACCATGACTCTTATGCAAGGTAGGAGATAAAAGTAAAAGATAGGCCCTTCGTAGAGGGAATCAGAGGTTGCCATGCGCTTTTATGGGTGGGTGCACAAAATCTTAATGCGAAAGAACATCACTTTATATTGCCACTTGTGATATGGACCTTTATTATGCAGTCCGTCGCTTTTATTTCTTCCATATCAGACGATCGTATAAAGATTATTTTCTCCCACACTAATAAGTCATACATATTTAGAGAGCAATTTTTATTGCTTGCACCGATGACAACTTACTTGGAGGATCTTACTCAGTCCATAGGTAGGTATGGTGGACTCTCATGGCAAAACTGGTTTAAGGGTGTTTGGAAGCACAAGTAGTATCTCTACTTGGTGCAAAGAATTTGGTTAGCATGAGGGGGAAAGGCAAGCTCAATCATGTTGGATAATCCATGACAATATAATTTATCTCAGATGTAAGAAAACATAACCCATTACGTTGTCTTCCTTGTCCAACATCAACTCTTTAGCATGCCATATTTTAATGAGTGCTCATAATCATAAAAGATGTCCAAGATAGTGTATTTATATGTGAAGACCTCTCTTTCTTTATTACTTCTTATTAATTGCAACGATGACCAAAACTATGTTTGTCAACTCTCAACAACTTTTAATCATCATACTCTTTATATGTGAGCTCATTACTCTCCATAAGATCCATATGATCTCTTTTATTTCTTTTTATTCTTTCTCTTTTATTTTATTCACTCAAGATCATGGCAAAATAATCAAGCCATTGACTCAACACTAATCTTTATTATATATAGCTCACAGACTCAATTACATAGAAGGATCATAAAGCAAAACTCACAACTAGATCATACTAAAACTTTATGCTACTAGATCAAGATATTATCAAAAGGATCAAACTAAGAAAAACGGTAAAGATAGAAGTGATGGTGATACGATACCGGGGCACTCCCCCAAGCTTGGAAGTTGCCAAGGGGAGTGCCCATACCCATGCGATTATGTCTCCTTTGTTGGTGAAGAAGATGGTGGTGATGATGGGTAGTCGCACATCGAGCGTAGGAGGTCTTCCAACTTGCGGATAATGCCCTTGAGTGCGATGATATGCTCCTTCAACAAAAAAAATTCACGTGTGAGATACTTGTTTTGTATACGAGCTAGCTCAATCATCTTGAAAGCTTGAATCTCAATTGGGGTAAGAAGATTGTGATCAAGTTGAAGGATGTCTTCTGTTGCCGGAACTTGGTCCTCCGTGGCCTTCTTGATCCCTTCATCCTTGTTGATCTCCATTGGTTCTTCTCTCTTAAGCTCTATCTTCATTAGCCAAGCATCGTTGCCCTCATTGTTGGAGGAGGAGGGAGACGACATGATGCTTGGCTGTGACAACCCTGGCAGAAAACAGCTTGAAACAAGAACATGAGATTTTTGCGTGATACGGTGGTCAAAACCTTCGGGAGGTTATATAATGAATTTTTACTGACCAAAATACGTGATGTGTAAGAAAACGGAGTCTGGAGAGCACACGAGGTGCCCACGAGGTAGGGGGGCGTGCCCTCCACCCTCGTGGTGCCCTCGTGTCTTTCCCGGACTTCTTCTCATTTTTCTATTTTTCTAAATATTCTAAAACGGAAGAAAATTGCCATTAGAACTATTTTGGAGTCGGTTTACTTACTGTACCACATACCTATTCCTTTTCGGAGTCTGAAACGTTCCGGAAAGTGTCCCTTATGTATTCCTCCAGGGTTACGGTTTCAATAACATTGGTTTCAATATTTATAGGATTACCTGAGATATAATGTTTAATTCTTTGACCGTTCACCACCTTCGGATTTGTGCCTTCGAAGTTGTTGATTTTTATGGCACCAGAACAATAGACCTCCTCGATAACGTAAGGACCTTCCCATTTAGAGAGAAGTTTCCCTACAAAAAATCTTAAACGAGAGTTGTATAGAAATACATAATCACCTACATTAAACTCATGCTTTTGTATTCTTTTGTCATGCCATCTTTTAACTTTTTCTTTAAATAATTTGGCATTCTCATAGGCTTGGGTTCTCCATTCATCAAGTGAGCTAATGTCAAATAACCACTTCTCACTGGCAAGTTTGAAATCATAATTGAGCTCTTTGATGGCCCAATATGCCTTATGTTCTAGCTCAAGAGGTAAATGACATGCTTTACCATAAACCATTTTATATGGAGACATACCCATAGGATTTTTATATGCAGTTCTATAGGCCCATAATGCATCATCAAGTTTCTTGGACCAATTCTTTCTAGATCTATTAACGGTCTTTTGCAAAATTAATTTGAGTTCTCTATTACTCAATTCTACTTGACCACTAGATTGTGGGTGATAAGGAGATGCAATTCTATGATTAACATCATATTTAGCAAGCATTTTACGGAAAGCACCATGAATAAAATGTGAACCACCATTAGTCATTAAATATCTAGGGACTCCAAACCTTGGAAAAATAACTTCTTTAAGCATCTTAATAGAGGTGTTATGATCAACACTACTAGTTGGAATAGCTTCTACCCACTTAGTAACATAATCAACAGCAACTAAAACATGTGTATGTCCATTAGAGGCAGGAAAAGGTCCCATATAATCAAAGCCCCATACATCAAGTGGTTCAATAACAAGTGAATATATCATAGGCATTTCTTGACGTCTACTAATATTACCAATTCTTTGAAATTCATCACAATATAAGACAAACTTACGGGCATCCTTGAAGAGAGTAGGCCAATAAAAACTGGATTGCAATACCTTATGTGCAGTTCTATCTCCAGCATGGTGTCCTCCATAAGCCTCGGAGTGACACTTGCATAGGATCTGTTCCTGTTCATGCTCAGGTACACAACATCTAATAACACCATCTACTCCTTCTTTATAGAGATGTGGGTCATCCCAGAAGTAATGTCTTAAATCATAGAATTTTTTTCTTCTGCTGGTATGTGAAACTAGGTGGTTGATACGTCTCCAACGTATCTATAATTTTTGATTGTTCCATGCTATTATATTATCAACCTTGGATGTTTTATATGCTATTTTATATGAATTTTGGGACTAACCTATTAACCTAGAGCCCAGTGCCAGTTTTTGTTTTTTCCTTGTTTTAGGGTTTCGAAGAAAAGGAATATCAGACGGAGTCCAAACGGAATGAAACCTTCAGAAAAGTTATTTTTGGAAAGGAAGCAATACAGGAGACTTGGAGTGCACGTCAGGGGATCAACGAGGAAGCCACGAGGCAGGGGGGCGCGCCCACCCCCCTGGGCGCGCCCTCCACCCTCGTGGGCCCCTCGTGGCTCCTCTGATGTATTTCTTCCGCCTATATATATCCATATACCCTAAAACCATCGGGGAACACAATAGATCGGGAGTTCCGCCGCCAGAAGCCTCCGTAGCCACCGAAAACCAATGTAGACCCGTTCTGGCACCCTGCCGGAGGGGGCAATCCTTCTCCGGTGGCCATCTTCATCATCCCGGTGCTCTCCATGACGAGGAGGGAGTAGTTCTCCCTCGGGGCTGAGGGTATGTACCAGTAGCTATGTGTTTGATCTCTCTCTCTCTCTCGTGTTCTTGATTTGGCACAATCTTGATGTATCGCGAGCTTTGCTATTATAGTTGGATCTTATGTTTCTTCTCCCACACTACTCTCTTGTAATGGATTGAGTTTCCCCTTCGAAGTTATCTTATCGGATTGAGTCTTTAAAGATTTGAGAACACTTGATGTATGTCTTGCCGTGCGTATCTATGGTGATAATGGGATATCACGTGATTCACTTGATGTATGTTTTGGTGATCAACTTGCGAGTTCCGCCCATGAACCTATGCATACGGGTTGGCACACGTTTTCGTCATGATTCTCCGGTAGAACTTTGGGGCACTCTTTGAGGTCCTATGTGTTGGTTGAATAGATGAATCTGAGATTGTGTGATGCATATCGTATAATCATACCCACGGATACTTGAGGTGACATTGGAGTATCTAGGTGACATTAGGGTTTTGGTTGATTTGTGTCTTAAGGTGTTATTCTAGTACGAACTCTAGGGCTATTTGTGACACTTATAGGAATAGCCCAACGGATTGATTGGAAATAATAACTTTGAGGTGGTTTCGTAACCTACCATAATCTCTTTGTTTGTTCTCCGCTATTAGTGACTTTGGAGTGACTCTTTGTTGCATGTTGAGGGATAGTTATATGATCCAATTATGTTATTATTGTTGAGAGGACTCGCACTAGTGAAAGTATGAACCCTAGGCCTTGTTTCAACACATTGCAATACCGTTTACGCTCACTTTTATCATTCGTTACCTTGCTGTTTTTATATTTTCAGATTACAAAAACTATTATCTACTATCCATATACCACTTTTATCACCATCTCTTCGCCGAACTAGTGCACCTATACAATTTACCATTGTATTGGGTGTGTTGGGGACACAAGAGACTCTTTGTTATTTGGTTGCAGGGTTGCTTGAGAGAGACCACCTTCATCCTACGCCTCCTACGGATTGATAAACCTTAGGTCATCCACTTGAGGGAAATTTGCTACTGTCCTACAAACCTCTGCACTTGGAGGCCCAACAACGTCTAAAAGAAGAAGGTTGTGTAGTAGACATCAAGCTGTTTTTTTGCGTTGTTGCCGGGGAGGTTAGCGCTTGAAGGTATATCTTTAGATCTTGCAATCGAACCTTGTTGTTTCTTGTTTCAGCACTAGTTTAGTTTAAAAAAGAAAACTACAAAAAATATGGAATTGAGTCTACCTCATACGCTTCATCTTTTTAATATCTTTTGTGAGTATGATGGAAAGGAAAATTGTGCTAAAGTGTTAGAAGAAGAATGCATTAAAATGTTTGACACTAAATCTTTGAATGATGATCATGATTGCAATGTTGTTAGTATGAACTCCTTGAATATCCATGGTACTAATGATGATTGCACTAGTTATGATTAAAATGTCTCCTATAAACATGTCAATTTTTGTGGAGTGCATTGGGTTTGTAAGTACACACCAAATAGGGAAGATAGATATTGCAAGAGGCACAAGTACTTAGAAACTAAATTGTTGCAAGAAATGCTAGATGATTGTGCTGAAAATTTGAATTTTCTTGGCCGTACTTGTGGACTTTGCAATGAACAAGGTCATTTAGCTATTCGATGAAATTTTTTTCATGATCTAATCGTGTCCAAAAATTGTGATGACTTGATTTCCCTTGCACATTGTAATGAACTCAGTTTGCTTATGGGTTACGAAGAAATGAAACGTATAACTAAGCATCTTCCAGAATTTGCCCGTTATAAACTTCTTGGTTTTGATCTAGAGGAAATTTATATGTATTGTGCGGTGAATTGCATTGAAAATCCTTATATTGCCAATTACATAGAGAAAACAAAACAAATAGAGGATGAAGAGAATACTAACGAAAGGGAAGAGACTTCCCAATACCCTTCTATTATTTCTTATGATGAATCAGGTAACGAGGAGGAGCCTCGTATTCAACCAATCTCATTAATAAGGAGCTCCAAAAAGAGGATTGAACCCACACATGATGCGGTGAAGAAGAAGAAAAGAAAAAGGAAGAGAGGTAAAAAGATATCTCTCCCAAATAATGCTGCTCATATTACTATTGTGCCTCATGAAAATATAATTGTGGAAGATAATGATACTTCTTATGATCTTGAAAATATTTTTGGCACTTGCTTGGAAGAATATGATAATTGCTATACTATTGGTGCTATCCATACTATTAATGATGAGAGTGATTATGCTTATGATATGAAAAGGCCCAAGCTTGGGGATGCTATGTTTGATGAAGATGATGTTTTTGAGAATATATTTGCTGCAATTAATGTTCGTCCCAAGCTTGGGGATGCTATGTTTAATGAAGATGATATTTTTAGTCTCCCAAGTTTTGATATGCAAATTTATAATGATGATAGCATGCCTCCTACTTATGATGATTATTGTGATGATACTTATGCTATAAAAAGTAGTGATTATATTTATAAAACTTGTCATGATTATGGTTACCACCTTTCTTAACATTACTCTTTTAATGTGGAAACAATTTATAGTATTCGAGTTTCTTATGATACTCCCACTATTCCGAATGAGAAGAATTTTTCTTATGTGGAGAGTAATAAAAATTATATGCTTGTAGATCATGAAAAGAATGCTTTATGTGATGGTTATATTGTTGAATTAATTCATGATTCTACTGAAAATTATTATGAGGGAGGAATATATGCTTGTAGGAATTGCAATAATATCAAGTTTCCTTTCTATGTGCTTAAAGTTTTGAAGTTATGCTTGTTTTGCCTTCCTATGCTAGTTGATTATTATTCCCATAAGTTGTCTCCTCACAAAATCCCTATGCATAGGAAGAGGGTTAGACTTAAATGTGCTAGTCATATTCTTCATGATGCTCTCTTTTTGTTTCAATTCTAATCTTTTATGTGAGCATCATTGAAATCATCATGCCTAGCTAGGGGCGTTAAATGATAGCGCTTGTTGGGAGGCAACCCAGCTTTATTTTTGTTCCTTGATTTTTGTTCCTGTTTAGTAATAAATAATTCATCTAGCCTCTGTTTAGATGTGGTTTTATGTTTTAATTAGTGTTTGTGCCAAGTAGAACCTTTGGGAAGACTTGGGTGAAGTCTTTATGTTCATGCTGTAAAAAATAGAAACTTTAGCGCTCACGAGACTTGCTACCATTTTTTTATTGGAGAGTGCTATTGTAGCGACCCGACCTCAGACGGTCAAGTCTCTATGCTTAAGTGTCATCCCTGGATCGGTATGCTGACACGCACAGTACTCGAGGATTTATAACAGAGGTAAATCACATGTATAAAATAACGTAAATACTATTACCTCAATCCAAATAGCGGAAGTAACAACAAGGTTGTGGATTCCCATCAACACCAACGACAAAGTTGAGCGTAGAAATCGTAACCCTAACGTATCACTTACCCGTCGTAAGATTCCTGCAACATGAGACATTGCAGCCACAAAAGGTCAGTACATTGAATGTACTGGCAAATTCACACCACAGGATAATGATGAATAATAGCTATCACTACATGCATATTTGGCTGGTGGAAAGGCTTTATGGTTATAATGTTTTTGCGAAAAGCCATTTTTCCCCTACAACAAAGGAATATATTTTTATTTAACTACAAAGTTGGTTGAAATTATTGAGAAGGTTCCTCCAACTCAATCCCAAATTAACATCAATAACCCAACAAATTATTTAAGTAACGTGATGAGATCAATATGATAATCCAAGAACCAGATACTCAAGATGTCCATAACCGGGGACACGGCTAACCATGATTAGTTTATACACACTGCAGAGGTTTGTGCACTTTTCCCCACAAGACTCGATCGCCTCCGTTGGATTTCTCGCACCACATGGTGTTTGAGAAACGGATGACCGAGACATAGTCTTTCAGAAACATTAACTCTCTACTCCGGGCAGACCATACCAAACCTACAATCCACTACCTGTTGATCCACCTCTTTAAGAGCTTCATGTAACTTACTCAACTATGCTAGAGCCCATAATAGCTTGTGGCTGCACACGGAAGTTTCTAGCGTGAATAATCTTATGATCCCTTTGAGCCTGGGTGGCGGTCCATAGGAAATCACACGGAACCCCGGGATTTCCAAAAAATACAGGCAAACACTGGGTACTCCAGGTGCCTCAATCCACCCAGATGTGTATTCAAGTTGCCACCTTAAGTTAAACCATTATTTAACAATCTCACATCTGTCATGGATTTCACTCACCCAAACCACGTCTACGAGCGTAGCATAGCAGTATAAGCAATTCGTATAAGTAACTCCCAAGGTTTGAATATAACAGGGCAATAGGTTCTACCTCATCAACTACTTCCCAACCCACAAGTTATCAATCCTACTCATGCAATGTTTGAGGGTGAAACTAATGCATAAAAAATGGGTATGAAAGGGATATGATCAAAGTGTGAACTTGCGTGCAATGTTGATGAAGATGATTCGCACTCATAACTCTTTATAGTTCTACTTGTCACACTCCGTTCAATCTATCGTAGGCAAGCAACAATAACCACACATAAGCAATCACCCAAAAGGTCGGAAAGAACGAAGAACAATTCGGAAAGCATCAAAACCAAGCAAATAACTCTTGTAGTATAAAAAATTTCTAACAGTACCAAAATTATTTGTACTTGGCCTTATCAGAAAGTTTAGGTCAAGAGCTTCGATTAGCAAAAAGAATCAACTAAAACGGAGTTATAAAACTCAAGTTATGATCAAACAAAGTTTGAATTCAAATATGGTCTAATTCAAATTTTAAACTTTCAAAACATGTTTGAGTTGGATTACTGGATAGAGGGGATCATAACGAAGAAGTGAGCGTTGGTTTCGTTGGATTTGGACTAACGAGTAAAAAGTAGTGATCGATTGAAGAACTGGGACTAATCTGTAAAGAAATCATCACAGATAGGTCCCTGGCCGAAATAAAAATAAAACAAAAAGGCTATTTAACGAACGTTTTCCACCAAGGGCTTATCGAACGAACAGTGCGCCAGATAGGAAAGAAAACGAACGGAGTCGGATCCGTTGGATCGAGATCCGACGGTCGAGATTAGGGCGGGGTGGTTACCACGGCGGCGGCGAGATCCGGATATGTCGGCGGCGGTTCCGGCGACGGGGCGAGACGCGGGCGGCGACGCAGGCGAGCAGCGAGGGAGGCGGCGAGCGGCGGCTGCGGCAGAGGGCGGCGCGGGCAGCGGCGAGGCGAGGCGCGGGCCAGTATCGACGACAGCAAAGTCGTCGGCGGCGACGAGATGTGCGGCGGCGGCGTGACGTGAAAAGGAGAGGAACGAGGCCGGGCGGCGTCCTTTATAGGAGGGGAGGGGAGGCGAGGCATGGGCGAGGGGGCAGGCAGAGGCGGCGGCGGCGGGAGTCCGTGCGGAGCACGGCGGCGCTGGCGTGCGGCAGCCGGTCTCCGACCGGAGGTCGGGGACGGCGCGATTGGGCTAGGCCGTGGCCTGGCCCGGTTGGCTGGGCTGGCCCAGTCGGGGAAGAAGCTCTTTTTTTTAAACACGATGAAAAAATAAAATAAAGGAAAAATAAAATAAAATATAACCTAGGCATATAATATATCAAAATTTTCAGAAAAACATTTTCTACAACATGGACATTTTAGTAAAGTCAAATAAAATCCACACAAAATCAAATAATTCAAACAGTGCTCCTGCTCTAATAAAATCCACCAAAAATCATTTTAAAAATACCAAAATGATTTCAAATTTATTTCTCTCCAAATTTTTATTGCAGGGAATCATGTTACCCTATTTTCCATATATTTTATTTTTGGAGAAAAATAATTTGAATAAAACCCAAATAACTCCGAATTGAAAATAATTTCCAAAAGGACTTTAAATTTGATCCTTTTAAACTTCCAACTCGTATTTCATATATTTTGAAGAAGTCATTTTATCTTCTCTCGTGAAAATCATTGAGTTGCTTAAAGTTCTGAATTCGAAATATTTTCAAATGAAATTCAAATCTTTTCAAAACCCTTTTCATTTAAATAAATGGAAGAAGTCATGTCATCTTCTCTCTAGGGTTTTGTATTTGAAAAGTATTTGAATTAACGGAGATCATAAAATCAAAATGAAAGTTTGGGAAAGTCCTTTTATTCCCTCTCATTTAACTTTCAAAAGTTTCAAAATTCACTCAATCAATCACACAACAATCAAACAAACAATCAATCTATCTATTTATTATAAGATTCCAAAATTTAGAATTTTGGGATGTTACAAACCTACCACCCTTAAAATGAATCTCGTCCTCGAGATTCGGAGAGGCTAGCAAGAAAAAGTTTAGGGTTTGGGGGTCTCCTCAAAATCCATCAATTGTCGCAGGAGGGGGTCTGGGGTGCTACCACCCTTAGAAGCATGGTAATGGTTCCATGTAAACTCATATACTCCATCCTTGTTCTTGACAATGTCGGTCTTCTCAGATCGTAAGGATAATTCCTTCTCTGGCTCTTCCGGCAGCGGCATAACCTTCTCCTCAATTCTTCTGTACTTTCATCCTGATAAGGTTATTCTAAGACTGGGTCTTCTTAGCTGACGGGTCTGGCGCCAATACTAAACAACTATCAATATCTCATGGTGGTCAACAATTTATGGTTTCTCTTGCAGGAAATGGGTCTGGGTTGATGCTCACCGTATAACCTACGATTGGCAGCAGCTGCCTTGTACAAGGGGAAAATACTTATACCATTCTAAGGTTTAAACAAGGCTTAATATCATCGTCTCTCTACTATAGGTAAGTCACTCAGATTTACCATCCCATATAGCAAGGCGAATAATAAGAGTAAGTCGGTATGGTGATCAATCCATCCCGCACCCAAATCATTACCCTGTATACGGTTTAGTGAATCTCGCATTCTAACACTCGGTCATCCTCACAAGCATTGCAGAATTTCTCTTGTCGACGAACCAAGTTCAGTTAAATCCATTAATTCTGCAAGCCAAACAAACATCTATCGTTGCTTCACAACCCTCAGGTTTTGCGTAACTCCTATAAGATCGTCTGTCGATAAAATCATAACTTCTTCCAGGTTTTTTTCCTTCAGCAAGAGTGTGCTTGCTCCTTGGCAGGTCCTGGGGCCTGTGGGTTATGGCCCATCTCATTACTTGTAATCCTTGAGCTCATCCTAGGGGCAACTGGTTATTTTCCAAACATCCAGCTTCCTGGCATTCTTAAATCCTTCCAATTGTATTGTCTCTCTTCCTTCTATTGGCACCAAACCAAGACATGATTACTTAGACTTATCATGGAGTTACAATTGCTCTATATTTCCAACATCATACCTCCTTTATAGCCAATAATACTTCATCTCTTCATATTCTTGGGGTATCCCGCATATCGAGATAAAAACTTATACTTATGAAGTCCATATTCCACTTCGTGGAACATCATTATCCTTTCCAGGGTCAAGCTCCTTACAGGGGAATATTGGCCATCTCTGCATGGCACTTTTTCAAATGGGAAACGTGAAACACATCATGAACTCCTGACAGTCCTTCGGGTGACTCCAACTTGTTGGCCACTTCTCCCATACGCTCCAAAACTCGGTATGGTCCTACAAATCTCGGGGCTAACTTTCCCTTAACTCCAAATCGTTTAACTCCTCGCAGAGGGGGCACACGAAGACATGCTCTGTCTCCAATTTCATAGACTACCTCCTTGTGTTTTTGAGTCTGCATAACTCTTCTGCCCAGACTGAGCTACCTTCAGTCTTTCTTGAATCAACTTAACATTCTGTTCCGACTCCTTGATCACATTTGATCCAAACAACTGACGGTCTCCAACTTCATCCCACATCAACGGTGTTTGGCTCCTTCTCCCATAAAAAACTTCAAAAGGGCCATCTTCAAGCTGACTTGATAACTGTTGTTTGTATGAGAACTCCGTGTAAGGTAGATTATCATCCCTACTAGATCCATAATCTAGCGCACACACTCTCAACATGTCCTTCAGAATCTGGTTGACTCTCTCGGTCTATCCATCTGTCTGTGGATGAAAGGCTGTACTGAACTCTAGCCTAGTACCCAAAGTCTGGTGCAGCTGATTCCAAAACTTTGAGGTAAACTGTGTCCCTCTATTTGATAAGATGGTCCTCGGAACTCCATGCAGACATACGATCCTGGTTATATACATCTTGGCCAACTTCGCACTTGTATAGGTGGTTTTCACTAGGATAAAGTGAGCCACTTTGGTAAGCGAATCAACTACTACCCAGATAGAATCATATCCCGATCGGGTTCTGGGAAATCCGGCAATGAAATCCATGCCAAGCTTATCCCACTTCCATTCGGGTATCGGCATAGGTTGTAGTAATCCTGCTGGCTTCTGATGCTCTGCCTTTACTCCCTGGCATACATCACCTACGACTACATACTCCGCAATATCCTTCTTCATACTAGTCCACCAGAAACGCTCCTTCAAATCCAAATACATCTTGATGTTTCCAGGGCGAATCGGGTATGGTGAGTCATGAGCCCCCTGAAGTATTAACTTCCTGATCTATGCATTATTGGGCACATATACACAGTCCTCGAACCATAAGGTGTCATGATCATCCTTACAAAAACCTTTGGCCTTTACTTTACTCATCCTATCTTTTACCTCAGCAATCTCTTTGTCATCCTTCTGAGCTTCACGGATCTTTCCCAACAATGTAGACTGAACTTCCATTGCTGCAACAAAACCTTTGGGAACAATCTCCAACCGAAGTTCCCTGAGATCCTCGGCTAACTCCTTTGGTAATCCTCCGAGTATGAGGGTATTCGTCCTTGTTTTCTTTATGGTTGTGTCCTATTTCTCCACAAAGCTTGTATGCACAAGGTTTCTTCATATCCTTTCCATAAGGCCTCAACTTCTGAAACACAAGCCAAGACTTTAGCAAAGTCAGCTTAAATTCCTTCCAAGTGGTTACTCCTTGCCATCCATTGATGGTTTGGTACATCCTCCACCAAGTAGCAGCACCTCTTTCAAAGAACAGAAGAGCATGCTGGGCCATATCCTTTTCGACTATAGGGTTATTCTCCATGTGATCCTCCATGTTCTGAATCCATCGGTCTATCTCCAATTGACTCATCGGTCCAGAAAATACAAGCTCATCTTCATTCATCCTCTATTGGGTCCAAGAGTTTTGGGGTGAGATGAGAGAGAGGGAGAGGTATGCACACAATACAAACAATGGTTTTGAAAAGACATATTTTTATCTGTGGCTGTCGGGAAAAAACATCAAACAAATGAGAACTCACAATCGTCGCATCTAACGTAGGTATATAATAGGGATTTGGTCTTCTAAAGGTCAATAAATCTTCAACGTCATCAAACTCTTCAAGTCTTGTTCATGCCTCCAATGGCTTCTTCCGATCATGCTTGTTCTTCCCAAGTTCTTTAGTCAGATCATCTCTGTTGACACGAAGTCTCTCGTGTCATCCTTTAATATTTCTGGAGTTGCGTTCCAAACTTTTGGGTTTCGACATCCTTGGCATGAGCCATGGTCCTACTGTCCTTCAGTTCCTGACAAATCTTCGGTATCCCGAGGTTGTAGCTCCTCCAGCTTGGCTACTTTCAGCTTCTGGTTCCTGAGTTCTTCACGAAATGCTTCCTTGTCTAATACGGCTTCCTAGAGCTCCATCTTAAAATCCTTGATGTACTACTCCAGATCCTGGTGATACACCGGCTAAGGTTAAAACTTCATCTTTTGCTGATAGATGCTCCATCAGCCTTTTATACCATCCAATCCTTCTGAAGAAATGCATGCTTAGCTCAACTCGGTGACCATAGTATCAGTGGCGATGACATCATGGATAACCGTGTTTCTGCCCTTGTCATTGCCATGAGCTATCTTCCATAGTTGATATCTCCTGCCTTAGGGTTTTCTTGTCAAAACTTTGAGTTCTCACGCTCCATGTTCCGGTCTTTCTCCGATACACCTTGATCTCGGGTATTGACGGCTTCCATAGTCTGAAAAATTTCAATAGGGTAGCCTTCCTAGGTCATACTAAATCTGGGAATTCTTCATAGCCTCCAAATTTTCCCAGTCTTCAGAGTCTTGAACCGTTGCAGTTTCCATTATTATAATGCACAATAAAATCCTCTTCATTGCGAAGTGGTCTTAATTGTCCGATATCTTGTACTTCTTGGAGTGGTCTCATCAGTCGAATCTTTGTGGTTAAAAGGGGAAGTGGGTATAGTCTAATTTAAAAGGGAATATTTGAATAAGCTCAGAAGAGAGGTAAAAGATCTTTTTGAAAAGGAAGTTATAGAGAAAAATATTTTCCTATAGGCTTTCCAATTTCTAGGGTCACGTCCTACAGTCAACATGTGCTCTGATACCATCTTGTAGCGACCCGACCTCTGATGTCTACTACACAACCTTTTTCTTGTAGACGTTGTTGGGCCTCCAAGTGTAGAGGTTTGTAGGACAGTAGCAAATTTTCCTCAAGTGGATGACCTAAGGTTTATTGACGGTGTCCTGGACTAGGGGGTACTCACCACATTGTCTCCCGATCAGTTGGATTGGGCCGAGGACCCCCATGGCTGTATACTCATGGGCCAGTTTGGACAGCTGCCGCATACAAGGAAGATTCCACAAAGACTTGGCGATCAAGACAAGGACTTCTCCCCACCGGCGTATTCAGCTAGGACTCTTGTTATCCTAGGCCTCTGGTGCATCATATAAGCCGAGGCCAGGCTAGTTGATAGACAATATACAACAATCATACCATAGGCTAGCTTCTAGGGTTTAGCCTCCTTAATCTCGTGGTAGATCTACTCTTGTACTACCCATATTATCAATATTAATCAAGCAGGACGTAGGGTTTTACCTCCATCAAGAGGGCCCGAACCTAGGTAAAACATTGTGTCCCCTGCCTCCTGTTACCATCGATCCTAGACGCACAGTTCGGGACCCCCTACCCGAGATCCGCCGGTTTTGACACTGACATTGGTGCTTTCATTGAGAGTTCCGCTGTGTGATCGACAAAAGGATCGATGGCTCGCCTGCAGATCATCTGCGACTTCGGCATCTTCGTCACCAGCTCGACTGGTCACCTTGGTTCAACCAAGAACTGCGCTCCGTGTTCGGATCGTCATGATCGGACGTGGGACTTCTTCAACATCAACTCTGATCTCTATCATGATCATAGAGGAATCATCCATGTAGCTCGAGGGCTCAACGTCCACATTGCCCTCGGGCGGCCGTGCTGTTTTTATGGACAACGAACTTGTATTCGCCATCACCATCTCCTCGAGCGTTGGTTTGACGATTGCTTCGGTGGAGTAGTGCGGAATTACATCTACAACATCCATGCAAAATTTCATCAAGTTCCGATGGAGGAATTTCCGACAATCTACGATATATCGGAGCCCTATCAAATCTGGACGAGAATCTGGACGAGTGTAGGGCGTGGTCTCCAGAGCCCAGCTCGGAGGTCCTTTGGAAGATCCAACCGTTCATCTATTGCAGAAATCCCATATCTACCACGCCTCCAAATTTCAGCTTGATCCAACGATTCAAACTCCGGGAAACTTCCAATGAGTGGACAAATTTTCGGATCTGTTTTCTGCGCGAATACGGATCCAATCCGAATTCATGTTTCTTTATGAACGTGATATTAGACAACCTTTTTTAAGGAATTTTCTTCTATGGTATTGTGCGTTGTTTTTAAACACGTACCCATAAAATTTTAAGCCTCCTTCAAGGTAATCTTCACAATCACGCTGGTGTCAAACCAGTCCGGCGGTATTGCTCCACGGATGCCGACCTGCGCTACACACGTCGCCGCTTTATTGAGCCGAGCTCAATTCCTTCGATCATCATCTCGGCAAGCCGAACAAGAGTTCGGCATCGCGAAGGATAAATCATCACCAACATCGCCGCCCCACGGATTACACAGAGCGGGCATACCGGCATCGCCGCACGGTCACTTCATCAAGCCGGCATCGACCACGTCACGACCTGCATCGGCAGGGCCGCACTATTGCTTCTTCAAGCCGGTGTCCATCATGCCGACCTGCTTCGACATCTCGGCTGGACCGGGGGCTTCGCCATCTCTTCATCAACCTACTCTGGACGCTTCGGCGTCACTAGCCGACCAGCTCCGTCACGTTAGCTGGACCGAGGGCTTTGCCTCGGCGAGCCAACCTTTACCAGCATTGCCATGCCGTCGTTTTATCACCCATCAGGCAATGGGTGTGCAGAGCGAGTCCCAATTTTGGGAATCGCCTTCCTTCGGATTGCTACAACAAATAAACCAGGTGCTATTAATCCTAGTATTTTTTGCTTGTTTGGGTTCATTTTTCCCAAGGAATTATTACTCTGATTTGTTCATGATATGTGCACAGGTCTATCAAATGGTGACTGCATTAACAACGGTCGCGTGGTGGTTCGATCAGTTTCTGTATATAGTCCGGCGAACGCCGCATCCGGAGCTTGGACCGACCTGTGAATTCAGGCTTTGCCACACCTTTACCGCATCATGCCGACGCCCTGCATCGACATCCACCTCGGCGCCAGGCCATATTTCTTTTATTACTCACTTTGCATAAATTATTTATTATGCAATGATTTTTTTAATTATCATTATTACTATTATCTCCGGTTTGCACTATTTTTTGTGCACAGGAAAATGATCCGGGGACTTTGCGTCACTCGGCCGGTCTGCATTGACCGTGCTATGTCACCACTTCGGCGTGTCGAGCTCTCCGCTCTGCCACCTCGGAACCGGCTTGGGGGATGGAACCTCGCCCCGCATCAAGCTCGGACCGCGTCATCAATACCGAACACATTAACCAGCTAAGTCGCTTTCATGCTCAAAGCTTTAATTTCTAACTTGTGTTCGGTTCGACCAAACATTATACTTTTTTGAAAAAAAATTGCTTGTAAAAAATTTCCTTGTCCAAACTTTGTTTGTGACGCATAAATTCAAATACCCCGTTTACTTGGGGGCTTCCTTTATGAAGCTTTTCCTGTTGCGTATGATTATACTTGTACGGCTTCGTTCCTTGTTCGTGTATTACGCCACAATATGCACCATATTGACTTAAGTGATTTGCAAGCTGGGTTGCCTCGCTCCTGTGTTTACCCCTACGTTCCCGATTGTTCGGCTAGGGAGTAAAGGGAGCACCTCTGCGATTGTCACGATCGGGTCGCCCGAGCCGGACCTCAGACTGGGTGAAGCCGAAAGCTAGCGCTCTTATAGTTTTCAATGATGGTCGGCACACAACGGAACTCGTGAGTACAAAAAATCTATTGCACAAGTCTCATAATAACAATGAGCACCGAAGAAAGGTATTGGTGGGGGTACTATTTTCTTCGAAGATGCTTCTTACACTTCACGGTAATATAGCATAAGTTTCCTGAGTGCGCTTTGTCTGTTACAGCCTTATGGCCTGATTGCCTGGTTATTGGAAACACCGTCGATATTCTCGACCGATGGAGTACATAACACTTTTCAGTCCTTGACCGAAGAGGGAGAAGCTGACGGTCGGTTAAGACGCGTTTAAAGTTGGGTTGAACATAGATATGATATAAGTACTTCGGTACATGCAATCATTCTTCTACCCAAGTCACTTGGGGGCTCTTAAGTTTATTTGAGCCGTTTTATAACAAGTGTTCTTCTTCTTAGTCGTTGCAAAGTTTTATTATTATTATTATTTATCACTCCTTTTTTCGACACGATGTGCGGTCACTAGCCGGGGAGCCTAATTTCTCTCTCAAAGCCGCTAGAGTTTAGTTTGCTAAACTGGCCTGATGAGAAGTACTCCACCCTCGGGATAGGAGGTTGAAGCCATAGGCTGACCCACTCGAAGTCTTGAGATAGGATGTATCATGTTAAAGCACGACAGAAGCACTTCTTTTTTCTAAGACCAACTTTCGGATTGGCACCGAACACTTGATATTGTTCGGACGTCATGTTTTTATTGATGTTTCTTGGTGTTCCAAGCTTTTTGGCACTTTTAAACTATTTGTGCTTTTCCAGCATTAGTCTCACAGTGCAACGCCGGACACCTTTAGGGATTCGGCAAAAACATTCTCAGATATTGCTATATATGCATCGGTTTCGAATTGTGTCTTCGGTCAATAGTTGGGTTGCCCGGCTCCTGCACTTGCTTCCTACGTTCCGTTTTGTTCGGCTAGGCGTGCAAAGGGAGAACCACTGCGATTGTGCTTCCAGCTCACATGGTTAAGCACCTCAGTGGAGAAAGTCAAAAACTGACTTTCACAATAAGCGTAAACTGGTCAGTGATCCGATGACTATGTTAAATGATGGGCCGTTCATAACATTGGCCGAAGTGTTTACGGCTTGACCCCGACCGTCGCCGAAGACTACCGGGGGCTATTAACTGGCCTCCCAAACTAAATCCTCGATATTATGCTCTTACATTAGAGCTGAGGCTGCATGATCATGCTTAGCATGACAACCCAAAGAAAGGAACCGATAGCGGGACTATTTTCTCTGGAAGACATTTCTTATGTTAAACAATAATATAACATATCTCTCTGCGTACCTTTGTTCATAAAACCGTATGGCCAGATTGCCTTGTTTGTCGTAAATCTTTGCCCTCATAAAGGCTTCATAAAGTACGACAAACACTCCTCGACTACTAGCCGAGGAGGTGGAGGCCGATGGTCGGTCAACAAAGTTTTGTACAATGCGGATCCAAGCATTAATGACGTAAAGTACTTGGATACATGAAGTCATTACACATAATTTGTGATTTTACTATGGACATCGATCCTTAATTCGGCCACCCGTGCTCGCATTAAGGCTCGGGGGCTACTGGGCTTCGGCCTTATTATTTACAAATATTAAAGGGGCACATCGATCCCCTGATCTGGTGTTGCCACCCGACCAGTGTCTCGGGGGCAACTGCATTGCTTGTCCAATGCAGAAAATTTTATGTGCAATATAGTTTCCGAGGAGATTTTGATCCTCAGGTTGGTCGGCCGCACACAACTTGAGTCTCGAGGACTGAGCACGCCGCTTTTTGTGTCCAGAAGTATTCTGCCGAGCTAGGACTTGATCCTCAGGCCGATTTTGCAAATCAACCTGAGTCTCAGCGGCTACTGGGATCAGCGGTCTTACGTCATCCGTCAGGTGCATCTCGGGTTTTAGACCGATACACACCTTGAGGGCTACTGGATATATCTCGACAGAGAATAAATTGCACCAATAAAAAATACTGACGAAAAATCGGCCCACAGTCGGGGTGGTGCACCACCTCGGAAGCAGTCCGGCATAAAGCTCGAGCGCTAGTGGCTGGCTCCATAGAGGGCATTTCCGGCATTAAGCTCGGCTAAACTCCTTCAACTTTTTTGAACCAAGGTGATATGACACCTCGAATATAGTCCGACGTTGGAGCTGGGATACAGTCTGGCATTGGAGCTTGGACATAGTCCGGCGTTGGAGCTCAGAAGCGGTCCGGCATTGGTGCTCGGCCGCAAAAGATACCTCGAATGCTGTCCGGCGTTAGAGCTCAGACGCAAGAGGAAACTGCCTCCCGGGAACAACTTCAAACCCAAGGTGTGGCATAAAAATAACAAGGCATTGATAAAGGCCGGAAACTTAAAGGGGCTCCTTGGATACCCGACGTGTAAACTCGCCGAATGCATTTCGGTGATCCTCAAGATCGAAGATGAGAAGATTTGTTGAACCAGTTTTCAAGACCGTCAACCGAAGATGAAGAACAGTTTGGAAGAATCGAGGAGCGTCCCTAACTTGAAGACCGGTTCAGGGGGCTACTGACGGTGTCCTGGACTAGGGGGTACTCATCACATCGTCTCCCGATCAGTTGGATTGGGCCGAGGACCCCCATGGCCGTATACTCATGGGCCAGTTTGGACAGCTGCCGCATACAAGGAAGATTCCACAAAGGCTTGGCGATCAAGACAAGGACTTCTCCCCACCGGCATATTCAGCTAGGACTCTTGTTATCCTAGGCCTCTGGTGCATTATATAAACCGAGGCCAGGCTAGTTGATAGACAATATACAACAATCATACCATAGGCTAGCTTCTAGGGTTTAGCCTCCTTGATCTCGTGGTAGATCTACTCTTGTACTACCCATATCATCAATATTAATCAAGCAGGACGTAGGGTTTTACCTCCATCAAGAGGGCCCGAACCTGGGTAAAACATTGTGTCCCCTGCCTCCTGTTACCATCGATCCTAGACGCACAGTTCGGGACCCCCTACCCGAGATCCGCCAGTTTTGACACCAACATTTATCAATCCGTAGGAGGCGTAGGATGAAGATGGTCTCTCTCAAGCAACCCTGCAACCATATAACAAAGAGTCTCTTGTGTCCCCAACACACCCAATACAATGGTAAATTGTATAGGTGCACTAGTTCGGTGAAGAGATGGTGATAGAAGTGGTATACGGATAGTAGATAATAGTATTTGTAATCTGAAAATATAAAAACAGCAAGGTAACTAATGATAAAAGTGAGCGTAAACGGTATTGCAATGCTAGGAAACAAGGCCTAGGGTTCATACTTTCACTAGTGCAAGTCCTCTCAACAATAATAACATAATTGGATCACATAACTATCCCTCAACATGCAACAAAGAGTCACTCCAAAGTCACTAATAGCGGAGAATGAACGAAGAGATTATGGTAGGGTATGAAACCACATCAAAGTTATTCTTTCCAATCAATCCGTTGGGCTATTCCTATAAGTGTCACAAACAACCCTAGAGTTCGTACTAGAATAACACCTTAAGACACAAATCAACCAAAACCCTAATGTCACCTAGATACTCCAATGTCACCTCAAGTATCTGTGGGTATGATTATACGATATGCGTCACACAATCTCAGATTCATCTATTCAACCAACACAAAGGACCTCAAAGAGTGCCCCAAAGTTCTATCGGAGAATCACGACGAAAACGTGTGCCAACCCCTATGCATAGGTTCATGGGCGGAACCCGCAAGTTGATCACGAAAACATACATCAAGTGAATCACGTGGTATCCCATTGTCACCACAGATATGCACGTCAAGACATACATCAAGTGTTCTCAAATCTTTAAAGACTCAATTCGATAAGATAACTTCAAAGGGGAACTCAATTCATTACAAGAGAGTAGAGGGGGGAGAAAACATCATAGGATCCAACTATAATAGCAAAGCTCGCGATACATCAAGATCGTATCACCTCAAGAACATGAGAGAGAGAGAGATCAAACACATAGCTACTGGTACATACCCTCAGCCCCGAGGGAGAACTACTCCCTCCTCGTCATGGAGAGCACCAGGATGATGAAGATGGCCATTGGAGAAGGATTGCCCCCCTCCGGCAGGGTGCCGGAACGGGTCTAGATTGGTTTTCGGTGGCTACTGAAGCTTCTGGCGGCGGAACTCCCGATCTATTTTCTGTTCTGCAAGTTTTAGGGTACGTGAGTATATATGGGTGCAGGAAGTACGTCGGTGGAGCTTCGGGGGCCCCACGAGGCAGGGGGCGTGCCCTAGGGGGGCGCGCCCACACCCTCGTGAGCACCTCCCTTGGATCCTGACGTGGGGTCCAAGTCCATCCGGTAGCTTTCCTTCCAAAAATAACTTCTCCAGTTGATTTCGTTCCGTTTCGACTCTGTTTGATATTCCTTTTCTTCGAAACACTGAAATAGGCAAAAAACAACAAATCTGGGCTGGGCCTCCGGTTAATAAGTTAGTCCCAAAAATAATATAAAAGTGGATCATAAAGCCCAATATTGCCCAAAACAATAGATAGCATAGCATGGAGCAATCAAAAATTATAGATATGTTGGAGACGTATCAGCATCCCCAAGCTTAATTCATGCTCGTCCTCAAGTAGGTAAATGATAAAATAGAATTTTTGATGCGGAGTGCTACTTGGCATAATTTTTATGTAATTCTTCTTAAATGTGGCATGAATATTCAGATCCGAAAGATTCAAGGCAAAAGTTCATATTGACATAAAAATGATAATACTTCAAGCATACTAACTAAGCAATTATGTCTTCTCAAAATAACATGGCCAAAGAAAGTTCATCCCTACAAAATCATATAGTTTAGTCATGCTCCATTTTCGTCACACAAGAATGCTCTCATCATGCACAACCCCGATGACAAGCCAAGCAATTGTTTCATACTTTAGTAATCTCAAACCTATAAACTTTCACGCAATATATGAGCGTGAGCCATGGACATAGCACTATGGGTGGAATAGAATAATGAGGGGGTTATGTGGAGAAGACAAAAAGGAGAAAGTCTCACATCAACGAGGCTAATCAATGGGCTATGGAGATGCCCACCGATTGATGTTAATGCAAGGAGTAGGGATTGCCATGCAACGGATGCACTAGAGCTATAAATGTATGAAAGCTCAACAAAAGAAACTAGTGGGTGTGCATCCAACTTGCTTGCTCACAAAGACCTAGGGCACTTGAGGAGACCCATTGTTGGAATATACAAGCCAAATTCTATAATGAAAAATTCCCACTAGTATATGAAAGTGATAACATGAGAGACTCTCTACTATGAAGACCATGGTGCTACTTTGAAGCACAACTGTGGTAAAAGGAGCACCTCTGCGATTGTCACGACTGGGTCCTCCGAGCCCTGACCTAAGACTGGGTGAAGCCGAAAGCTAGCACTCTTATTGTTTTCAATCATGGTCGGCACACAATGGAACTCATGAGTACAAAAAATCTATTGCACAAGTCTCATAGTAATAATGAGCACTGAAGAAAGGTATCGGTGGGGGTACTATTTTCTTCGAAGATGCTTCTTACACTTCGTCTGTAATATAGCATAAGTTCCCTGAGCACACTTTGTCTGTTACAGCCTTATGGCCCGGTTGCCTGGTTATCAGAAACACTATCGATATTCTCGATAGGTGGAGTACATAACACTTTTCGGTCCTTGACCGAAGAGGGAGAAGTCGACGGCCGGTTAAGACGCGTTTAAAGTTCGGGTGAACAAAGATATGATATTAGTACTTCAGTACATACAATCATTATACATAAAATTCTTTTACCCAAGTCACTTGGGGGCTCTTAAATTTATATGAGCCGTTTTTATAATAAGTGTTCTTCTTCTTAGTCATTGCAAAGTTTTAATTACTATTATTATTTACCACTCCTTTTTTCGACACGAGCGTGTGGTCACTAGCCGGGGAGCCTAATTTCTCTCTCAAAGCCGCTAGAGTTTAGTTTGCTAAACTGGCCTAATGAGAAGTACTCTGCCCTCGGGATAGGAGGTTGAAGCCGTAGGCTGACCCGCTTGAAGTCTTGAGATAGGATGTGTCATGTTAAAGCACAACAGAAGCACTTTTTTTCTAAGGCCAATTTTCGGATTGGCACCGAACACTTGATCTTGTTCGGACGTCAAGTTTTTACTGACATTTTTTGGTTTTCCAAGCTTTTGGCACTTTTAAACTATTTGTGTGTTTTCAGCACAAGTCTCACAGTGCAATGCTGGACACCTTTATAGATTCGGCAAAAACATTCTCGGATCTCACTATATATGCATTGGTTTCGAATTGTGTCTTCGGTCAATAGTTGGGTTGCCCGGCTCCTGCGCTTGCCTCCTACGTTCCGCTTTTTCGGCTAGGTGTGCAAAGGGAGAACCACTGCGATTGTGCTTCCAGCTCACATGGTTAAGCACCTCAGTGGAGAAAGCCGAAAACTGACTGTCACAGTAAGCGTAAACTGGTCAGCAATCCGATGCCAGTGTTAAATGACGGGCCATTCATAACAATGGCTGAAATGTTTACGGCTTGACCTCGATTGTCGCCGAACACTACCGGGGGCTATTAACTGGCCTCCCAAACCAAATCCTCGATATTTTGCTCTTACATTAGAGCTGCGGTTTCATGATCATGCTTAGCATGACAACCCAAACAAAGGAACCGATAGCGGGACTATTTTCTTTGGAAGACATTTCTTATGTTAAACAGTAATATAACATATCTCTCTGCGTACCTTTGTTTATAAAACCGTATGGCCAGATTGCCTTGTTTGTCGTAAATCTTTGCCCTCATAAAGGCTTTATAAAGTAGGACAAACACTCCTCGGCTACTGGCTGACGAGGTGGAAGCCGATGGTCAGTCAACAAAGTTTTGTACAATGTGTATCCGAGCATTAATGACGTAAAGTACTTGAATACATAGAGTGATTACACATAATTTTTGATTTTACTATGGATATCGATCCTTAATTCGGCCACCCATGCCCGCATTAAGGCTCGGGGGCTACTGGGCTTTGGGCTTATTACTTACAAATATTAAAGGGGCACATCGATCCCCTGATCTGGTGTTGCCACCCGATCAGTGTCTCGGGGGCTACTGCATTGCCTGTTCAATGCAGAAAGTTTTAAGTGCAATACGGTTTCCGAGGAGATTTTGATCCTCAGGTTGGTCGGCCGCACCCAACCTGAGTCCCGAGGACTAAGCACGCCGCTTTTTGTCTCCTGAAGTATTCTGCCGAGCTAGGACTTGATCCTCAGGCCGATTTTGCAAATCAACATGAGTCTCAGTGGCTACTGGGATCAGCGGTCTTACGTCATCCTTCAAGTGCATCTCGGGTTTTAGACCGATACACACCTTGAGGGCTACTGGCTATATATCTCGGCAGAGAATAAATTGCAACAATAAAAAATATATTGATAAAAAATCGGCCCACAGTCGGGGTGGTGCACCACCTCGGAAGCAGTCCGGCATAAAGCTCGGGCGCTAGCGGCTGGCTCCATAGAGGGCATTTCCTGCATTAAGCTCGGCTAAACTCCTTCAAATTTTTTGGACCTAGATGATCTATGACATCTTGGATATAGTCCGGCGTTGGAGCTTGGACACAGTCCGAGTTAGAGCTCGGATACATTTTGGCGTTGGAGCTCGGAAGCAGTCCAGCATTGGTGCTCGGCTGCAAAAGATACCTCGAATGCTGTCCGGCGTTAGAGCTCGGACGCAAGAGGACACTGCCTCCCGAGAACAACTTCAAACCCGAGGTGTGGCATAAAAATAACAAGGCATTGATAAAGTCCGAAAACTTAAAGGGGCTCCTCGGATACCCGATGTGTAAACTCTTCGAATGCATTTTGGCGATCCTCAAGATCGAAGATGAGAAGATATGTTGAACCGGTTTTCAAGACCGACGACCGAAGATGAAGAACAGTTCGGAAGAATCGAGGAGCGTCCCTAAACTTGAAGACCGGTTCAGGGGGCTACTGGCAGTGTCCTGGACTAGGGGGTACTCACCATGTCATCCCCCGATCTGTTAGATTGGCCCGAGGACCCCCATGGTCGTATACTCATGGGCCAGTCCGGACAGCTGCCGCATACAAGAAGATTCCACAAGACTTGGTGATCAAGACAAGGACTCCTCCCCCACCGGCGTATTCGGCTAGGACTCTTGTTATCCTAGGCCTCTGGTGCATTTTATAAACCGAGGCCAGGCTAGTCGATAGAGATATACAACAATCATACCATAGGCTAGCTTCTAGGGTTTTAGCCTCTACGATCTCGTGGTAGATCAACTCTTGTAATACTCATATCATCAATATCAATCAAGCAGGACGTAGGGTTTTACCTCCATCAAGAGGGCCCGAACCTGGGTAAAACATCGTGTCCCCTGCCTCCTGTTACCATCCGCCCTAGACGCACAGTTCGGGACCCCCTACCCGAGATCCGCCGGTTTTGACACAGATAGATAGTAACATTGTCCCTTCTTTCTTTTTCTCTCATTTTTTGGGCCTTTTTTATGGCCTTTCTATTTTGGGCCTTCTCTTTTTTTAATGGCCTTTTTTTATATTCCTCACCTGGGACAATGCTCTAATAATGATGATCATCACACTTCTATTTATTTACAACTCAATGATTACAACTCGATACTAGAACAAAGGTGACTCTATATGAATGCCTCCGGTGGTGTACCGGGATGTGCAATGATTCATGAGTGACATGTGTGAAAGAATTATGAACGGTGGCTTTGCCACAAATACTATGTCAACTACATGATCATGTTAAGCAATATGACAATGATGAATGTGTCATAATGAACGGAATGATGGAAAGTTGCATGGCAATATATCTCGGAATGGCTACGGAAATGCCATAATAGGTAGGTATGGTGGCTGTTTTGAGGAAGATATAAGGAGGTTTATGTGTGAAAGAGCGTATCATATCACGGGGTTTGGATGCACCGGCGAAGTTTGCACCAACTCTCAATGTGAGAAAGGGCAATGCACGGTACCGAAGAGGCTAGCAATGATGGAAAGGTGAGAATCCGTATAATCCATGGACTCAACATTAGTCATAAAGAACTCACATACTTATTGCAAAAATCTACAAGTCATCAAAAACCTCGGTACTACGCGCATGCTCCTAGGGGGATAGATTGGTAGGAAAAGACCATCGCTCGTCCCCGACCGCCACTCATAAGGAAGACAATCAAATAACACCTCATGTTTCAAATTTGTTACACAATGTTTACCATACGTGCATGCTACAGGACTTGCAATCTTCAACACAAGCATTTCTCAAATTCACAACTACTCAACTAGCACGACTTTGATATTATTACCTCCATATCTCAAAACAATCATCAAGCATCAAACTTCTCTTAGTATTCAACACACTCATAAGAAAATTTTACTAATCTTGAATACCTAGCATATTAGGATTTTAATAAAATTACCATGCTATTTAAAACTCTCAAAATATTATAAGTGAAGCATGATAGTTCATCTATTTCTTCAAAATAAAACTACCACCATGCTCTAAAAGGTATACGTGAAGCACTAGAGCAAATGACAAACTACTCCAAAAGATATAAGTGAAGATCGATGAGTAGTCGAATAATTATGCAACTATGTCAAGACTCTCTAACATTTAAGAATTTCAGATCTTGGTATTTTATTCAGACAACAAGCAAATCCTAAAAAAATAAATTGACGCTCCAAGCAAAACACATATCATGTGGCGAATAAAAATATAGCTCCAAGTAAAGTTACCGATGAATGAAGACGAAAGAGGGGATGCCTTCCGGGGCATCCCCAAGCTTAGGCTCTTGACTATCCTTGAATATTACCTTGGGGTGCCTTGGGCATCCCCAAGCTTAGGCTCTTGCCACTCCTTATTCCATAGTCCATCGAATCCTTACCCAAAACTTGAAAACTTCACAACACAAAACTTAATAGAAAACTCGTAAGCTCCGTTAGCGAAAGAAAACAAAACATCACTTCAAGGTACTGTAATGAACTCATTCTTTATTTATATTGGTGTTAAACCTACTGTATTCCAACTTCTCTATGGTTTATAAACTATTTTACTAGCCATAGATTCATCAAAATAAGTAAACAACACATGAAAAACAGAATCTATCAAAAACAGAACAATATGTAGTAATCTGGATCAAACATATACTTCTGGAACTCATAAATTCTCAAATAAATTCCTGGACCTGAGGAATTTATCTATTAATCATCTTCAAAAAGAATTAACTAAATAGCACTTTCCAAATAAAAAATGGCAGCAATTCTTGTGAGCGCTAAAGTTTCTGTTTTTTACAACATGATCGCAAAGACTTTCCCCAAGTCTTCCCAACGGTTCTACTTGGCACAAACACTAACTAAAACATAAAAACTCAATCATAACAGAGGCTAGATAAATTATTTATTACTAAACAGGAGCAAAAAGCAAGGAACAAAAATAAAGTTGGGTTGCCTCCCAACAAGCGCTATTGTTTAACGCCCCTAGCTAGGCATGATGATTTCAACGATGCTCACATAAAAGATAAGAATTGCAACATAAAGAGAGCATCTTGAAGAATATGACTAGCACATTTAAGTCAAACCCACTTCCTATGCATAGGGATTTTGTGAGCAAACAACTTGAGGGAACAATAATCAACTAGCATAGGAGAACAAAACGAGCATAACTTCAAAATTTTAAGCACATAGAGGGGAAACTTGATATTATTGCAATTCCTACAAGCATACGTTCCTCCCTCATAATAATTCTTAGTAGCATCATGAATGAATTCAACAATATAACCAGCACCTAAAGCATTCTTTTCATGATCTACCAACATAGAAATTTTATTACTCTCCACATAAGCAAAATTCTTCTCATTCGGGATAGTGGGAGTATCATAAGAGACTTGGATACTATAAATTGTTTCCACATTAAAAGAGTAATGTTCAGAAAAGGGATAACCATAATCATGACAAGTTTTATAAATATAATCCTCACTAGTTTTTATAGCATATGTATCATCACAATAATTATCATAAGTAGGAGGCATGTTATTATCATTATAAATTTGCATATCAAAACTTGGGATACTAAAAATATCATCTTCATTAAACGTAGCATCCCCAAGCTTGGGACAAACATTAATTGCAGTAAATATATTCTCAAAAACATCATCTTCATCAAACATAGCATCCCCAAGCTTGGGCCTTTTCATATTATAAGCATAATCACTGTCATCATTAATAGTATGGATAGCACCAATAGTATAGCAATTATCATATTCTTCCAAGCAAGTGCCAAAAAGATTTTCAAGATCATAAGAAGTATCATTATCTTCCACAATTATATTTTCATGAGGCACAATAGTAATAGGAACAACATTATTTGGGAGGGATTTCTTTTTACCTCTCTTCCTTTTTCTTTTCTTCTTCTTCACCACATCATGTGTGGGTTCAATCCTATTTTTGGAGCTCCTTATTGATGAGATTGGTTGAATAGGAGGCTCCTCCTCATTACCTGATTCATCATCAGAAATAATAGGAGGATATTGGGAAGTATCTCCCCTTTCATTAGTATTCTCTTCATCTTCTATTTGTTTTCTTTTCTTTATGTAGTTGGCAATATAAGGATTTTCAATGCAATTCACCGCACAATACATATAAATTTTTTCTAGATCAAAATGAAGAACTTTATCAAGGGCAAATTTTTGAATATCCTTAGTTATACGTTTAATTTCTTCATAACCCAAGAGCAAAATAAGTTCATTATGATGTACAAGGGAAAGCAAGTCATCACAATTTTTGGACACGATACGATCATGAAACAATTTGCATTGGGTACTAAAATGATCACGTTCATTGCAAAGTTCACAAGTAGGGCTAAGAAAAATTAAATTTTCAGCACATTCACCTAGCTCTTCTTGCAACAATTTAGTTTCTAATTACTTATGCCTCTTGCAATATCTATCTTCCTTATTTGGTGTGTACTTGCAAACCCAATGCACTCCACAAAAATTGACATGTTTATAGGAGACATTTTCATCATAACTAGTGCAATCATCATTAGTACTATGGATATTCAAGGAGTTCATACTAACACCATTGCAATCATGCTCATCATTCAAATATTTAGTGCCAAATATTTTAATGCATTCTTCTTCTAACACTTTGGCACAATTTTCCTTTCCATCATACTTACGAAAGATATTAAAAAGATGAAGCGTATGAGACAAACTCAGTTACATTTTTTATAGTTTTCTTTTATAAACTAAACTAGTGATAAAACAAGAAACTAAAAGACTTGATTGAAAGATCTAAAGATATACCTTCAAGTGCTAACCTCCCCGGCAACGGCGCCAGAAAAGAGCTTGATGTCTACTACACAACCTTCTTCTTATAGACGTTGTTGGGCCTCCAAGTGCAGAGGTTTGTAGGACAGTAGCAAATTTCCCTCAAGTGGATGACCTAAGGTTTATCAATTCGTAGGAGGCGTAGGATGAAGATGGTCTCTCTCAAGCAACCCTGCAACCAAATAACAAAGAGTCTCTTGTGTCCCCAACACACCCAATACAATGGTAAATTGTATAGGTGCACTAGTTCGGCGAAGAGATGGTGATACAAGTGGTATATGGATAGTAGATAATAGTATTTGTAATCTGAAAATATAAAAACAGCAAGGTAAATAATGATAAAAGTGAGTGTAAACGGTATTGCAATGCTAGGAAACAAGGCCTAGGGTTCATACTTTCACTAGTGCAAGTCCTCTCAACAATAATAACATAATTGGATCACATAACTATCCCTCAACATGCAACAAAGAGTCACTCCAAAGTCACTAATAGTGGAGAACGAATGAAGAGATTATGGTAGGGTACGAAACCACTTCAAAGTTATTCTTTCCAATCAATCCGTTGGGCTATTCCTATAAGTGTCACAAACAGCCCTAGAGTTCGTACTATAATAACACCTTAAGACACAAATCAACCAAAACCCTAATGTCACCTAGATACTCCAATTTCACCTCAAGTATCCGTGGGTATGATTATATGATATGCGTCACACAATCTCAGATTCATCTATTCAACCAACACAAAGGACCTCAAAGAGTGCCCCAAAGTTTTATCGGAGAATCACGACGAAAACGTGTGCCAACCCTTATGCATAGGTTCATGGGCGGAACCCGCAAGTTGATCACCAAAACATACATCAAGTGTCACGTGGTATCCCATTGTCACCACAGATACGCACGACAAGCCATACATCAAGTGTTCTCAAATCTTTAAAGACTCAATCCGATAAGATAACTTCAAAGGGGAAACTCAATTCATTACAAGAGAGTAGAGGGGGAGAAAACATCATAGGATCCAACTATAATAGCAAAGCTCGCGATACATCAAGATCGTATCACCTCAAGAACACGAGAGAGAGAGATCAAACACATACCTACTGGTACATACCCTCAGCCCTGAGGGAGAACTACTCCCTCCTCGTCATGGAGAGCACCGGGATGATGAAGATGGCCACCGGAGAAGGATTGCCCCCTCCGTCAGGGTGCCTAAACGGGTCTAGATTGGTTTTCGGTGGCTACAGAGGCTTCTGGCGGCGGAACTCCCGATCTATTTTCTGTTCTGGAAGTTTTAGGGTACGTGAGTATATATGGGTGCAGGAAGTACGTCAATGGAGCTTCAGGGGCCCCACGAGGCAGGGGGCGCGCCCTAGGGGGGGCGCCCCCACCCTCGTGAGCACCTCCCTTGGCTCCTGACGTGGGGTCCAAGTCCATCCGGTAGCTTTCCTTCCAAAAATAACTTCTCCAGTTGATTTCGTTCCGCTTCGACTCTGTTTAATATTCCTTTTCTTTGAAACACTGAAATAGGCAAAAAGACAGCAAATCTGGGCTGGGCCTCCGGTTAATTGGTTAGTCCCAAAAATAATATAAAAGTGGATAATAAAGCCCAATATTGCCCAAAACAGTAGATAACATAGCATGGAGCAATCAAAAATTATAGATACATTAGAGACGTATCAACCTCAGACGGTCAAGTCTCTGTGCTTAAGTGTCATCCCTGGATCGGTATGCTGACACACACAGTACTCGAGGATTTATAACAGAGGTAAATCACATGTATAAAATAACGTAAATACTATTACCTCAATCCAAATAGCAGAAGTAACAACAAGGTTGTGGATTCCCATCAACACCAACGACAAAGTTGAGTGTAGAAATCGTAACCCTAACGTATCACTTACTCGTCGTAAGATTCCTACAACATGAGACGTTGCAGCCACAAAGGGTCGGTACATTGAATGTACTGGCAAATTCACACCACAGGTTAATGATGAATAATAGCTATCACTACATGCATATTTGGCTGGTGGAAAGGCTCTGTGGTTATAATGTTTTTGCAAAAAGCCAATTTTTCCCTACAGCAAAGGAATATATTTTTATTTAACTACAAAGTTGGTTGAAATTATTGAGAAGGTTCCTCCAACTCAATCCCAAATTAACATCAATAACCCAACAAATTATTTAAGTAACGTGATGAGATCAATATGATAATCCAAGAACCAGATACTTAAGATGTCCATAACCGGGGACATGGCTAACAATGATTAGTTTATACACTCTGTAGAGGTTTGTGCACTTTTCCCCACAAGACTCGATCGCCTCCATTGGATTTCTCGCACTACATGGTGTTTGAGAAACGGATGAACGAGACACAGTCTTTCAGAAACATTAACTCTCTACTCCGGGCAGACCATACCAAACCTACAATCCACTACCTGCTGATCCACCTCTTCAAGAGCTTCACGTAACTTACTCAACTATGCTAGAGCCCGTAATAGCTTGTGGCTGCACACAGAAGTTTCTAGCATGAATAATCTTATGATCCCTTTGAGCCTGGGTGGCGGTCCGTAGGAAATCACACGGAACCCCAGGATATCCAAAAATACAGGTAAACACTGGGTACTCCAGGTGCCTCAATCCACCCAGATGTGTATTCAAGTTGCCACCTTAAGTTAAACCATTATTTAACAATCTCACATCTGTCATGGATTTCACTCACCCAAACCACGTCTACGAGCGTAGCATAGCAGTATAAGCAATTTGTATAAGTAACTCCCAAGGTTTGAATATAACAGGGCAATATGTTCTACCTCATCAACTACTTCCCAACCCACAAGTTATCAATCCTACTCATGCAATGTTTGAGGGTGAAACTAATGCATAAAAACTGGGTATGAAAGGGATATGATCAAAGTGTGAACTTCTCTGCAATGTTGATGAAGATGATTCGCACTCATAACTCTTGATAGTTCTACTCGTCACACTTCGTTCAATCTATCATAGGCAAGCAACAGTAACCACACATAAGCAATCACCCAAAAGGTCGGAAAGAACGAAGAACAATTCGGAAAGCATCAAAACCAAGCAAATAACTCTTGTAACATAAAACAGTTTCTAACAGTACCAAAATTATGTGTACTTGGCCTTATCAGAAAGTTTAGGTCAAGAGCTTCGATTAGCAAAAAGAATCAACTAATACGGAGTTATAAAACTCAAGTTATGATCAAACAAAGTTTGAAGTCAAATCTGGTCTAATTCAAATTTTAAACTTTCAAAACATGTTTGAGTTGGATTACTGGATAGAGGGGATCATAACGAAGAAGTGAGCGTTGGCTTCGTTGGATTTGGACTAACGAGTAAAAAGTAGTGATCGATTGAAGAACAGGGACTAATCTATAAAGAAATCATCACAGATAGGTCCCTGGCCAAAATAAAATAAAACAAAAAGTCTATTTAATGAACGTTCGCCACCAAGGGCTTATCGAACGAACAGTGCGCAGGATAGGAAAGAAAACGAACGGAGTCGGATCCGTTGGATCGAGATCCGACGACCGAGATTAGGGCGGGGTGGTTACCATAGTGGCGGCGAGATCCGGCGATGTCGGCGGCGGTTCCGGCGACGGGGCGAGACGCGGGCGGCGATGCAGGCGAGCGGTGAGGGAGGCGGTGAGCGGCAGAGGGCGGCGCGATGCGACGACGGCGAGGCGAGGCGCAGGGCAGCGTCGGCGGCAGCAAAGTCGTCGACGGCGACGAGATGTGCGGCGGCGGCGTGACGCGAAAAGGAGAGGAACAGGGCCGGGCGGCGCCCTTTATAGGAGGGGAGGGGAGGCGAGGCGTGGGCGAGGGGGCAGGCAGAGGCGGCGGCGGGAGTCCGTGCGGAGCACGACGGCGCTGGCGTGCGATAGCCGGTCTCTGACCGGAGGTCGGGGACGGCGCGGTTGGGCTGGGCCGTGGCCTGGCCCGGTTGGCTGGGCCGGCCCAGTCGGGGAAGAAGCTCTCTTTTTTTAAACACGGCGAAAAAATAAAATAAAGCAAAAATTAAATAAAATATAACCTAGGCATATAATATATCAGAATTTTCAGAAAAACATTTTCTACAACATGGACATTTTATTAAAGTCAAATAAAATCCACACAAAGTCAAATAATTCAAACAGTGCTCCTGCTCTAATAAAATCCACCAAAAATCATTTTAAAAATACCAAAATGATTTCAAATTTATTTCTCTACAAATTTTTATTGCAGGGAATCATGTTACTCTATTTTCCATATATTTTATTTTTGGAGAAAAATAATTTGAATAAAACCCAAATAACTCTGAATTGAAAATAATTTCGAAAAGGACTTTAAATTTGATCCTTTTAAACTTCCAACTCGTATTTCATATATTTTGAAGAAGTAATTTTATATTCTCTCGTGAAAATCATTGAGTTGCTTAAAGTTCTAAATTTGAAATATTTTCAAATGAAATTCAAATCTTTTCAAAACCCTTTTCATTTAAATAAATGGAAGAAGTCATGTCATCTTCTCTCTAGGGTTTTGTATTTGAATTCACGGAGATCATAAAAGCAGAATGAAAGTTTGGGAAAGTCCTTTTATTCCCTCTCATTTAACTTTCGAAAGTTTCAAAATTCACTCAATCAATCACACAACAATCAAACAAACAAACAATCAATCTATTTATTATAATATTCCAAAATTTAGAATTTTGGGATGTTACAGCGATTTAGTTAATTCTTTTTGCAGATGATTAATAGATAAATTCCTCAGGTCCACCAATTTATTTGAGAATTTTATGAGTTCCAGAAGTATATGTTTGATCCATATTACTACAGATTGTTCTGTTTTTTTGACAGATTCTGTTTTCGATGTGTTGTTTGCTTATTTTGATGAATCTATGAGTAGTATCGGAGGGTATGAACCATAGATAAGTTGGAATACAGTAGATATTACACCAATATGAATTTAGAATGAGTTCACAACAGTATCTAAGTGGTGATTTATTTTCTTATACTAACGGAGCTTACGAGTTTTCTGTTAAGTTTTGTGTTGTGAAGTTTTCAAGTTTTGGGTAAAGATTCGATGGACTATCGAATAAGGAGTGGCAAGAGCCTAAGCTTGGGGATGCCCAAGGCACCCCAAGGTGATATTCAAGGGCAACCAAGAGCCTAAGCTGGGGATGCCCCGGAAGGCATCCCCTCTTTCGTCTTCATTCATCGGTAACTTTACTTGGAGCTATATTTTTATTTACCACATGATATGTGTTTTTCTTGGAGCGTCATTTTATTTTATTTAGTTTTGCTTGCTGTTTGAATAAAATACCAAGATCTGAAATTCTTAAATGTTAGAGAGTCTTCACATAGTTGCATAATTATTCAACTACTCATTGATCTTCACTTATATCTTTCGGAGTAGTTTGTTGTTGCTCTAGTGCTTCACTTATATCTTTTTAGAGCACGGTGGTGGTTTTATTTTGAAGAAATAGATGAACTCTCGTGCTTCACTTATATTATTTTGAGAGTCTTTAGAACAGCATGGTAATTTGCTTTGGTTATGAATTTAGTCCTAATATGATGGGCATCCAAGAGGGGTATAATAAAAACTTCCATGTAAAGTGCATTGAATACTATGAGAAGTTTGATACTTGATGATTGTTTTGAGATATGAAGATGGTGATATTAGAGTCATGCTAGTTGAGTAGTTGTGATTTGAGAAATAATTGTGTTGAAGTTTGTGATTCCCGTAGCATGCACGTATGGTGAACCATTATGTGATGAAGTCGGAGCATGATTTATTTATTGATTGTCTTCCTTATGAGTGGCGGTCGGGGACGAGCGATGGTCTTTTCCTACCAGTCTATCCCCCTAGGAGCATGCGCGTAGTACTTTGTTTCGATAACTAATAGATTTTTGCAATAAGTATGTGAGTTCTTTATGACTAATGTTGAGTCCATGGATTATACACACTCTCACCCTTCCACCATTGCTAGCCTCTCTAATACCACACAACTTTCGCTGGTACCATAAACCCACCATATATCTTCCTCAAAACAGCCACCATACCTACCTATTATGGCATTTCCTTAGCCATTCTGAGATATATTGCCATGCAACTTTCCACCGTTCTGTTTATTATGACACGCTTCATCATTGTCATATTGCTTTGCATGATCATGTAGTTGACATCGTATTTGTGGCAAAGCCACCGTTCATAATTCTTTCATACATGTCACTCATGCATCATTGCACATCCCGGTACACCGCCGAAGGCATTCATATAGAGTCATATCTTGTTCTAAGTATCAAGTTGTAATTCTTGAGTTGTAAGTAAATAAAAGTGTGATGATCATCATTATCAGAGCATTGTCCCAGTGAGGAAAGGATGATGGAGACTATGATTCCCCCACAAGTCGATAGGAGACTCCAGACGAAAAAAAGAGGCCAAAGAAGCCCAAATAAAAAAATAAATCCCAAATAAAAAAATAAAAAATGAGAGAAAAAGAGAGAAGGGACAATGCTACTATCCTTTTACCACACTTGTGCTTCAAAGTAGCACCATGATCTTCATGATAGAGAGTCTCCTATGTTGTCACTTACATATACTAGTGGGAATCTTTCATTATAGAACTTGGCTTGTATATTCCAATGATGGGCTTCCTCAAAATGCCCTAGGTCTTCGTGAGCAAGCGAGTTGGATGCACACCCACTTTGTTCCTTTTGTTGAGCTTTCATACACTTATAGCTCTAGTGCATCCGTTGCATGGCAATCCCTACTCACTCGCATTGATATCTATTGATGGGCATCTCCATAGCCCGTTGATATGCGTAGTTGATGTGAGACTATATTCTCCTTTTTGTCTTCTCCACAACCACCATTCTATTCCACCTATAGTGTTATGTCCATGGCTCGCGCTCATGTATTGGGTGAAGATTGAAAAAGTTTGAGAACATCAAAAGTATGAAACAATTGCTTGGCTTGTCATCGGGGTTGTGCATGATTTAAATATTTTGTGTGGTGAAGATGGAGCATAGCCAGACTATATGATTTTGTAGGGATAGCTTTCTTTGGCCATGTTATTTTGAGAAGACATGATTGCTTAGTTAGTATGCTTGAAGTATTATTATTTTTATGTCAATATTAAACTTTTTTCTTGAATCTTATGGATCTGAATATTCTTTCCACAATAAAGAAGAATTACTTAGAGAAATATGTTAGGTAGCATTCCACATCAAAAATTCTGTTTTTATCATTTACCTACTCGAGGACGAGCAGGAATTAAGCTTGGGGATGCTGATACATCTCCAACGTATCTATAATTTTTGATTGTTCCATGCTATTATATTATCAACCTTGGATGTTTTATATGCATTTATATGCTATTTTATATGATTTTTGGGACTAACCTATTAACCTAGAGCCCAGTGCCAGTTTCTGTTTTTCCTTGTTTTAGTGTTTCAAAGAAAAGGAATATCAAACGGAGTCCAAACGGAATGAAACCTTCGGAAAAGTTGTTTGGAAAGGAAGCAATATAGGAGACTTGGAGTGCACGTCAGGGGATCAACGAGGAAGCCACGAGGCAGGGGGCGCGCCCAACCCCCTGGGCATGCCGTCCACCCTCGTGGGCCCCTCGTGGCTCCCCTGATGTATTTATTCCTCCTATATATATCCATATACCTTAAACCATTGGGGAGCACAATAGATCGGGAGTTCCGGCGCCAGAAGCCTCCGTAGCCACCGAAAACCAATCTAGACCCGTTCCGGCACCCTGCCGGAGCGGGAAATCCTTCTCCGGTGGCCATCTTCATCATCCCGGTGCTCTCCATGACGAGGAGGGAGTAGTTCTCCCTCGGGGCTAAGGGTATGTACTAGTAGATATGTGTTTGATCTCTCTCTCGTGTTCTTGATTTGGCACGATCTTGATGTATCATGAGCTTTGCTATTATAGTTGGATCTTATGTTTCTTCTCCCCCTCTACTCTCTTGTAATGGATTGAGTTTCCCCTTCGAAGTTATCTTATCGGATTGAGTCTTTAAAGATTTGGGAACACTTCATGTATGTCTTGCCGTGCGTATCTGTGGTGACAATGGGATATCACGTGATTCACTTGATGTATGTTTTCGTGATCAACTTGCGGGTTCCGCCCATGAACCTATGCATACGGGTTGGCACATGTTTTCGTCATGATTCTCCGGTAGAAACTTTGGGGCACTCTTTGAGGTCCTATGTGTTGGTTGGATAGATGAATCTGAGATTGTGTGATGCATATCGTATAATCATACCCATGAATACTTGAGGTGACATTGGAGTATCTAGGTGACATTAGGGTTTTGGTTGATTTGTGTCTTAAGGTGTTATTCTAGTACGAACTCTAGGGCTGTTTGTGACACTTATAGGAATAGCCCAACGGATTGATTGGAAAGAATAACTTTGAGGTGGTTTCGTACCCTACCATAATCTCTTCGTTTGTTCTCCTCTATTAGTGACTTTAGAGTGACTCTTTGTTGCATGTTGAGGGATAGTTATATGATCCAATTATGTTATTATTGTTGAGAGGACTTGCACTAGGGAAAGTATGAACCCTAGGCCTTGTTTCAACACATTGCAATACCGTTTACGCTCACTTTTATCATTCGTTACCTTGCTGTTTTTATATTTTCAGATTACAAAAACTATTGTCTACCATGCATATACCACTTGTATCACCATCTCTTCGCCGAACTAGTGCACCTATACAATTTACCATTGTATTGGGTGTGTTGGGGACACAAGAGACTCTTTGTTATTTGGTTGCAGGGTTGCTTGAGAGAGACCATCTTCATCCTGCGCCTCCTACGGATTGATAAACCTTAGGTCATCCACTTTAGGGAAATTTGCTACTGTCCTACAAACCTCTGCACTTGGAGGCCCAACAACGTCTACAAGAAGAAGGTTGTGTAGTAGACATCATTGGTATAAATTTAGCAACAATGTAATTAACATAATCAGCAAACCATGGAGCAATATGATAAGGATTTATGACATTTAATTGTTCATCAGGAAAGCTATCATCAATAGGTAGTGGGTCATCAAGAACATTCTCTAACCTAGACAAGTTGTCTGCAACGGGGTTCTCAGCTCCCTTTCTATCAATAATATGCAAATCAAATTCTTGTATCGAGAGAACCCATCTAATAAGTCTAGGTTTAGCATCTTTCTTTTCCATAAGATATTTAATAGCAGCATGATCCGTGTGAATAGTTACTTTAGAATCAACAATATAAGGTCTGGACTTATCACAAGCAAATACAACAGCTAAAAATTCTTTTTGAGTAGTAACATAATTTCTCTGAGCATTGCCTAGAGTTTTACTAGCATATTGAATAACATTTAATTTCTTATCAACTCTTTGCCCTAGAACAACACCTATAGCATAATCACTAGCATCACACATAATTTCAAAGGGTAAATTCCAATCAGGTGGCTGAACAATAGGTGCAGAGATCAATGCTTTCTTAAGTATTTCAAATGCATCTACACAATCATCATAAAAAACAAATGGTATATCTTTTTGTAATAAATTAGTCAGAGGCCGAGAAATTTTTGAGAAGTCCCTAATGAACCTCCTATAAAAACTGGCGTGACCAAGGAAACTTCTTATACCTTTGATGTCCTTGGGACATGGCATCTTTTCAATAGCATCAACCTTAGCTTTATCAACTTCAATATGTCTTTCATAAACTTTATGCCCCACGACAATACCTTCATTAACCATAAAGTGGCACTTCTCCCAATTCAAGACAAGGTTAGTTTCTTCACATCTCTGCAAAACTCGATCAAGGTTGCTTAAGCAATCATCAAAAGAGGATCCATAAACGGAGAAATCATCCATGAATACCTCACATATCTTTTCACAAAAATCAGAAAATATAGCCATCATGCTTCTTTGAAAGGTAGCAGGTGCATTACATAAACCAAAAGGCATACGTCTATAAGCAAAAGTACCGAAAGGGCAAGTAAAAGTGGTCTTAGATTGATCATCAGCTGACACGGGTATTTGAGAGAAACCAGAATAACCATCTAGAAAGCAAAAATGTGTATGTTTGGATAATCTTTCTAGCATTTGATCAATAAAAGGTAAGGGGTAATGATCTTTTTAGTAGCCTTATTTAATTTGTGGAAATCAATTACCATCCTATAACCTGTAATAATTCTTTGCGGAATCAATTAATCTTTATCATTAGGAATGACAGTGATACCTCCCTTTTTAGGGACACAATGGACATGACTTACCCACTGACTATCAGCAACGGGATAAATTATACCTGCCTCAAGGAGCTTTAGTATTTCCTTTCTTACCACTTCTTTCATCTTAGGATTCAGTCGTCGTTGGTGACCACGAACTGGTTTGGCATCTTTCTCCAAATTTATTTTGTGTTGACATAGTGTGGGACTAATGCCCTTAAGATCATCGAGAGTATATCCAATAGCAGCACAATGCTTCTTCAGAGTTTTCAATAATCTCTCTTCTTCATGCTCTGAAAGGTTAGCACTAATAATAACAGGACATATCTTTTTCTCATCAAGCTAAGCATATTTAAGAGTATCAGGTAACAGTTTGAGCTCAAACACGGGATCACCCTTGGGTGGAGGAGGATCCCCTAGGATTTTGACAGGCAAATTGTGTTTCAGGATGGGTTCCTGTTTAAAGAATACTTCATCTATTTCCCTTCTTTCATTCATAAACATATCATTTTCATGGTCTAGCAAATACTGTTCTAAAGGATCCCTAGGAGGCACATCAATAGAAGCAAGACCAATAATTTCATCTTTACTAGGCAATTCCTCTTCACGGTGTTTTCTACAAAATTTAGAGAAATTAAATTCATGAGACATATCACCTAAACCAATAGTAACAACATCCTTTTCGCAATCTACCAAATATAACGGGACAAAATCTATCTTGTGGGGAACCAAGAACAAGAAAATCAGCAGGATATTTAGTTTCCCCACACAAGACTTCAACATCTCTAACAATTCCAATGGGTGATATGGTATCTCTATTGGCAACCTTAATGGTAACATCAATATCTTCTATCTTAGCAGGTGCAATATCATGCATAATTTCTTTGTATAAGTCATGAGGTATAGCACTAGCACTGGCACCCATATCACATAATCCATGATAACAATGATCTCCTATTTTAACAGAAATAACAGGCATGCCTACCACGGGTCTATGTTTATCTTTAGCACAAGGTTTAGCAATTCTAGCAGTCTCATCACAGAAATGAATAACATGCCCATCAATATTATCAAACAAGAGATCTTTAATAATAGCAATATTAGGTTCAACTTTAATTTGCTTAGGAGGTGTATAGGTTCTAATATTGCTTTTACGAACCATAGTTGAAGCTTTAGCATGATCTTTTATCCTAACAGGAAAAGGTGGTTTCTCAACATAAGCAGTAGGAACAATAGGATCATTATAAGTGGCAGTCTTTTCTTCAACTTTAATAGGTGCAGCTACTTTTACTTCTATGGGAGGATGATATTTAAACCACTTCCCCCTAGGGAGATCAACATGAGTAGCAAAAGATTCACAAAAAGAAGCTACTATTTTAGAGTCAAGTCCATATTTAGTGCTAAATTTACGGAAAACATCGGTATCCATAAAAGATTTAACACAATCAAACTTAGGTGTCATACCTGACTTCTTACCTTCGTTGAGGTCCCAATCTTCAGAGTTGTTTTTAATTCTTTCCAATAAATCCCATTTGAATTCAATAGTCTTCATCATAAAAGAGCCTGCACAAGAAGTATCGAGCATGGTGCGGTTGTTATCAGAAAGACGAGCATAATTTTTTTGAATAATCATTTCTCTTGAGAGCTCATGATTGGGGCATGAATATAACATTGATTTAAGCCTCCCCCAAGCTTGAGCGATGCTTTCTCCTTCACGAGGCCAAAAATTATATATATAATTGCGATCATGATGAACGAGATGCATAGGATAAAACTTCTGATGAAATTTCAATTTCAATCTTTTGTAGTTCCATGATCCCATATCATCACATAGCCTATACCATGTCAATGCATCTCCCTTCAAAGATAAAGGGAATACCTTCTTCTTAATAACATCATCGGGCACACCTGCAAGCTTAAATAATCCACAAACTTCATCCACATATATTAGGTGCTCATCAGGATGCATTGTTCCGTCTCCTGCAAAAGGATTAGCTAGCAGTTTTTCTATCATACCCGAAGGAATCTCAAAGTAGACATTTTCATTTTTAGTAGGTTCAATAGGTTGAGGAGCAACTCTTTGCTCTACTGGTCGGGGTGAAGATACCCCGAACAAGCCCCTTAGAGGATTACTTTCCATAGTAACAAGTGACAGTAAATTTCAGCACACTATGTAAATTTTTCCTTACCAAATTCCACCTACCAAAGGCGCTTCACTCCCCGGCAACGGCGCCAGAAAAGAGTCTTGATGACCCACAAGTATAGGGGATCTATCATAGTCCTTTCGATAAGTAAGGGTGTCGAACCCAACGAGGAGCAGAAGGAAATGTCAAGCAGTTTTCAGCAAGGTATTCTCTGCAAGCACTGAAATTATAGGTAATAGATAGTTTTGTGATAAGATAATTTGTAATGAGCAACAAGTAACAAAAGTAAATAAAGTGCAGCAAGGTGGCCCAATCCTTTTTGTAGCAAAGGACAAGCCTGGACAAACTCTTATAGAGAGAAAAGCGCTCCCGAGGACACATGGGAATTATCGTCAAGCTAGGTTTCATCACGATCATATGATTCGCGTTCGGTACTTTGATAATTTGGTATGTGGGTGGACCAGTGCTTGGGTGCTGTCCTTACTTGGACAAGCATCCCACTTATTATTAACCTCTATTGCAAGCATCCGCAACTACAACAAAAGTATTAAGGTAAACCTAACCATAGCATGAAACACGTGGATCCAAATCAGCCCCTTACGAAGCAACACACAAACTAGGGTTTAAGCTTCTGTCACTCTAGCAACCCATCATCTACTTACTACTTCCAAATGCCTTCCTCTAGGCCCAAATAATGGTGAAGTGTCATGTAGTCGACATTCACATAACACCACCAGAGGAGAGACAACATACATCTCATCAAAATATCGAACGAATACCAAATTCACATGACTACTAATAGCAAGACTTCTCCCATGTCCTCAGGAACAAACATAACTACTCACAAAGCATATTCATGTTCATAGTCAGAGGGGTATTAATATGCATATAGGATCTGAACATATGATCTTCCACCAAATAAACCAACTAGCATCAACTACAAGGAGTAATTAACACTACTAGCAACCCACAGGTACCAATCCCAGACTTGGAGACAAGAATTGTATACAAGAGATGAACTAGTGTTTGAGAGGAGATGATGCTGGTGAAGATGTTGATGGAGATTGACCCCCTCCCGATGAGAGGATTGTTGGTGATGACGATGGCGATGATTTCCCCCTCCCGGAGGGAAGTTTCCCCGGCAGAACAGCTCCGCCAGAGCCCTAGATTGGTTTCGCCAAGGTTCCGCCTCGTGGCGGTAGAGTCTCATCCCGCAAGCTTGCTTATGATTTTTTCCTCATCGAAAGACTCCATATAGCAGAAGATGGGCATCGGAGGGCCACCAGGGGGCCCACGAGGTAGGGGGCGTGCCCATGGGGGTAGGGCGTGCCCCCACCCTCGTGGGCAGGGAGTGGCCCTCCTCTGGAACTTTTTGCGCTCAGTATTTTTTATATATTATGAAAATGACTTCCGTGAAGTTTCAGGACTTTTGGAGCTGTGCAGAGTAGGTCTCTAATATTTGCTCCTTTTCTAGCCTAGAATCCCAGCTGCTGGCATTCTCCCTCTTTATGTAAACCTTGTAAAATAAGAGAGAATAGGCATAAGTATTGTGACATAATGTGTAATAACAGCCCATAATGCAATAAATATCGATATAAAAGCATGATGCAAAATGGACGTATCACGAATATCCAAAGTTGTAGTTGGGGTTGTACTGCGATGCAGCAGTCATTGCTTCGTGGGCTGCAGCTTGGAGGCGAGCTATCTCAGCTCTCCTCTTATACTCTCCCGCCTCTTCTCTGGTTATAAAATATCTCCCTTTTGCCTGAAAGTCAAAGAAAGTAGAAGCAGAGAGAGCGACATGATAGGTGCATCACCTGTCAAAGATTAGTCGGTACTGGAGGAACTGATCGTTCCTCTCAACAAACTGATGATGAACCATAGCCTCATAATCCAAATAAGCAAGAGGCAACTCAATATCATCCTCACGTATAGTTATACCAAGAAAATTAGCTATGCGGGTTGCATAAATTCCACCAAAGAAATCTCCATTAAATCTATTAAGATGCAACCTATGTGCAATAATGGCTCCCAAATTATAAGATTTATCTCCTAACACAGCACTCCTAAGAATACTGAGGTCAGGGACACACATGTGACATGCTTCATCTTTACTGTTAATGCATCTACCTATGAAGAGAGCAAAATAATGTATAGCAGGAAACTGAATGCTCCCTATGGTAGCTTGTGTTATATCTCTGGACTCTCCCACATTTATACTAGTAAGAAAATCTCTAAACTCAGATTTGCGGGGTTCGTTAGTACTACCCCATTGTGGAAGTTTGCATGCAGTGGTAAAATCCTCTAAGTCCATAGTATAAGAATTTTCATAAAGATCAAACAGGACAATTTGAGAATTGCGTGAAGATTAAAATTCAAACCTCCTCACAAAGGAACTAGTGAGATAGTGGTACTGACGACACTTTTCTTCCTCGAAGCTCACAAGATCAGCATTACGCAAATATGCGTTAAATTCTTCCTTAATTCCTGCTCGATCCATGAAGTCCTCTGAAGGCCATTCACAAGGCCGCACTGGAGCATCCCTTGGTGGCTCATCATCAGCATCACGCATTGCAAGCCTGGGTTCTTGTTTCCTTGAAGAACCACCTTGGTACATTTTCCTAAACATATTTCTTCCCCTGAAAAATTTCTGAAATTTTTAGTAACTTCAAAATAAAAGTGAACCAAACTCAACAAAATTGATAGCAACTACTCCTACAAGTGCCTAGATCCTATATCATGCATCAAAACTACTTGGAACCATATAAATTTGACATGCAAGCTCAAGAACATGGTCACTGTCGGTGTCAAAACCGGCGGATCTCGGGTAGGGGGTCTCAAACTGTGCGTCTAAGATGGATGGTAACAGGAGGCAGGGGACACGATGTTTTACCCAGGTTCGGGCCATCTTGATGGAGGTAAAACCCTACGTCCTGCTTGATTTATTCTTAACAATATGAGTATTACAAGAGTTGATCTACCACGAGATCGGAGAGGCTAAACCCTAGAAGCTAGCCTATGGTATGATTGTATGTTGTCCTACGGACTAAAACCCTCTGGTTTATATAGACACCGGAGGGGGTAGGGTTACACAAGGTCGATTACAAAGGAGGAGATATCCATATCCGTACTGCCTAGCTTGCCTTCCACGCCAACTAGAGTCCTATCCGGACACGGGACGAAGTCTTAAATCTTGTATCTTCATAGTCCAACAGTCCGGCCAAAGGATATAGTCCGGCTGTCCGGAGACCCCCTAATCCAGGACTCCCTCAGTAGCCCCTGAACCAGGCTTCAATGACGATGAGTCCGGCGCGCAGTGTTTGTCTTTGGCTTTGCAAGGCGGGTTCCTCCTCCGAATACACCACAGAAGAGTTTGAATACAAGGATAGTGTCCGACCCTGCAAAATAAGTTCCACGTACCACCGTAGAGAGAATAATATTTCCACAAATCTAATTTGCTGACACGTTTTGGCAACATGACATCATGCCATGGCCCGGTGTTTATTCGATGTTTTTCTTTAACCAGCCCCGCACATAACGTGAGGCGGTTTCTTGACACGTCTTGTGAAAGCAGAGATCGTGTTCCCCTTATTATGGGATTCTTATCAATACGGGCATGGGTAACCCAACCGTGCCATCAATTATGACGCTTGGGGGATAGGCGAGTTTTACCAGGCTAGTGGGGGCGCATACTTTCGGCCGCCCTTATAAAGGGATAATGTATAACCTTTTTCTACCCATGCCTTCTTCCTCCTTGCTCATCCATTCTTGCGCACTCGAGCTCCAACGCCCAAGTCCACATCCTTCTCCTCAACCTTCTCCAAATATGTCCTGAGCGGGAGGCAAGTGGATGGCTTCCTCCGTCATGGAGGAACACATCAAAAAGCTACGCGGAGCCGGATACTTAGCCGCGAATATCTCACATCGGCTGCCTGCTGTGGGGCAGATCGTCCCTACCCCGGAACCTCACGAGAGGGTAGTCTTCCTCCACCACTTCCTCCGCGGACTGGGGTTTCCCCTCCATCCATTCGTCCGTGGTCTTATGTTCTACTACGGGCTGGACTTTCATGATCTGGCCCCGAATTTCATCCTCAACATTTCGGCGTTCATCGTCGTGTGTGAGGCCTTCCTCCGCATCCGGCCCCACTTCGGCCTGTGGCTGAAGACCTTCAATATCAAGCTGAAGGTGGTGGGAGGCCAACAAGTGGAATGCGGCGGAGCCATGGTGGGCAAGATGCCCAATGTTATATGGCTCGAAGGCTCCTTCGTGGAGACCATAAAGGGGTGGCAATCGGCGTGGTTCTACATCACCGAGCCGCGCGACACCAACTGGACGGTGGCTCCCGAGTTTCGATCCGGAATCCCCACACGGCTCACCTCCTGGAAAGAGAAGGGCCTATCCTGGGGTTCATCGGTGGAGCTGGACGGACTCCCGAAATGTATCCGGAATATGGCAAGCAAGAAGCTCAAGCTTGTCAACATAGTCCAGGTCATGCTCTTCCGCCGGATCCTCCCGTGTCAACAACGGGATTTCAACTTGTGGGAGTTCGACCCGGTCCAGCACCAGACTCTGAGCGAGCTCTTCGACACGACGCACAAGGACGTCTGGAGGGTGCTGTTCAAGGGCGCCGAGGTCCCTCCCTCTCTCACCGAGGACCGTGGGCTAAGTGCGAAGCGCCCTGCGAATCCGGTAAGTTTTGTACATCTGGTAGGATTTTTACTTCCCATAGCTCAACCACCTGCGGGGTCTGAGCTCCCATGCCTTTGACAGGACTGGGTGGGGGCATCAGAGAAGATCAACTGTCCGACCCCTCTGCCCGAAGACACTACGGACGCTCTCCTGACGGAGATGCTGACTCCGGCTCCTTACAAGGTGCCGGAGAAGACCAAGAAGAAGGCCAAGGGAACCCGAAAGAGTTCCCGACGCCAGGTGGTATCGGACTCATCGTCCGATGACTCTGCGACACACTCCTCCCATGAAGGCGAGGAGGAAGATGAAGATGCTCCCCCTCCAACCGGGGGAGACAAGAAAAGGAAGGCCGCCCCAATTGGGGGGGGGGGCGAAGGGTCCAAGAAGGGAAGGACTCTCCTTCCGAACTGCTCCACCACCGCCGCCGAAGACGAAGACGAGTGGTTGCTCAGGGCCAAGCCCCTGGCGAAGTCGTAAGTATTTGAATACCAGAGTAACTCATAGCATACCTTTGTCGCACTGCTTCTCCTAACGCCGAATATGATTATGCAGACCGCCCCAAGCCCGTATCGACGTATCTTCGTTGGACGGCTCCTTGGACTCGTCGGATATGGATAGTGATCCACTTCCGACCACCACCTCCTCTTTCCCTACGAACAATGCCGAGGTACTATCTCAAGAGGCATTGGGTCGAGGGGAGACAGTCCCGGAGGCACCTCAAGGTGACCTTCCGAACTCCGGGAGTAGAGGGAGTAAGGCTCCCGAGGGCTCCGAGTTCGGCCTTCAGCCGAACACTGTACCGGAACCTCCAGTGGTTCCGGACTCGGGCAGGCGGCCTCCTTCCAAAAGGGGCAAGACGCCCGTGCCGGTGACCTTTGTCCATCCAGAGGCATCGGACAATCTGATGGGAGCGCTTCGCAGCGCTTCCATCGATGAAGAGCACCGCACTATTATGAGTGCGGTGATCCAGAAGGTTCAGTCCGCCAAGAGCGGACTGACTGAAGCCTGTGCCAGCCTTCTAACAGGCTTTGAGGTAAGTATTTGAAATATAGGAAAAATATTACCTCATAGACAGTAGCCCCTGATGCTCTATTTGGTGTTCATAAAGAAAAGCCGAATAGAGGATCAAATAATATCTGCAGGAGTCTAATACTAGTATGTCTGTATGCTTATGCAGGCTCCGCTGTTGACCTCTGCCGCATTGACTACGGAGGTCGCCACACTAAAGCAGGACCTCGAGGGTTCCGAGAAAGAGCTCGGCCTTGCTAAGAGGCAGCTCGAGGAGAACAAAGGTAAGTAGTACCTAGTCTATAGATATATATATAAAAGATGCGACTACAAAATGACAGGATCATCTTTAATTTGCCAGGGGCCATGACCAAAGTGTCAACCCTGAAGCAAGTGCTATCCGAGGCTGAAAACAAAGCAGCCCAGGAGCGCACCGAGCGGGAAAAACAAGAGGCACGGGCGGGCAAGGTGCAGCAAGAGCTCCACACTCTCGTGACAAAGCATGAGGCGTTGGAGCTTGACTTGAAGACGCGAGAGTCCGAGCTTGCCGCGGCCCTTGAGAGTACAAAGAGTGCCAAGGCTGAAGCCCAAAAGGCCCTCCAAGAGATTGATGTGGTGAAGAAGATAGCGGCGGGTAAGGCATTCAATATGCAAAGCAAGCATGTGAAAGTAAATTACTTGTTACTTATCCGAGTCCAGAGCTCTCCAGGAGCATTCGCAGATTTGCCCCGCAGCGTGTCGGATGCCGCACAGTTTTACCAGGCCGAGGAGGGAAGCTCAACGAAGAAGCTATTCTGGTCTCAGTATACTAGGATCGAACACCCGATGCCTCTGAGCGACTAGCTAAAGCAACTGGTCGAGCTGCACAAGGCGGCCGAACAGGCCATGAAGGGATTTATAGTCCGGATGTGGCCTCGCGACGCCCTTCCCAACAGCTACTTCGGCCTGGTGAGGCGGCTTGTGGATGCCTGCCCACGGCTGGAAGTCATCAAGCGGTCCGTCTGCATCGAAGGTGCACGCCGGGCTTTCGCCCGTGCGAAGGTGCACTGGACCAAGATGGACGCCATGAAGCTGGTGAAGGAGGGGCCGCCGCAGGGCAAGGAGCATCGCCACCCCGAGATGTACTATGAGGGTGTCCTGAAGGGTGCCGTCTTGTAGCGGACAAGTGTGCAAAATATGTAATATTTGGATGAACTTGCTCGTGTGATCCTGTATGAAGAAAACTTGTTCACATCGCTATGCAACGCTTTTTTGAATTTAAAATATTACCTTCTGTTCGGCTGTTTATCAAATATGAGAGATGGCTAGTCGTCGGCTTCTGCCCCCACGCCACGAGTGCTGGGGTGTTCGGGATAAACCTGAGTACTCTTGTTCCCATTTTTGGGTCCTTCGAGGGAGGTGCTCAGCACAACGAACAAGGCAATCGGACTATAATGCGTTATCACTCTCACTTAGCCATAGAATTCTATAATTTTAAATTTCGGCGAAGCCCCTAGTATTTGGAAGGCCAAATTCGGGGCGCTATACACGCCTTAAGCCGGACAGGGCCAACTCCTCGCTCTAAGCGGCATAAGTCTTTAGGGACTTGAAACCTCTCGAACAGCGACCAATCTCTCGCCTTATCATGACAGTCAGTTTTAGCTTTCTCTACTGAGGTGCTTAGCCCAGCAGAACCGGGGCACAATCGCAGTAGTTCTCCCAGTGCTACCTTAGCCGATATAGCGGAACGTAAGGTACCAAAACATGGGAGCCGGGCAAACCCAACTATTGAACCAAGGCATGATTCGGAGCTGATGCATATAATGCTATAAGTTCGGGGTGCCGCACTGTCGAAAGTGTTCGGACTTCTCACGCCTTATTATGGGTATGCTTAAGCCCCTAGCGTATTAGCCGTACCAGAGTGTACGAGTGTTAGATGTCATGAATGAACACACACATATATATATATATATATATATGTAAAAAAAAGAAGAATGCAATATTAGTCTTAATGCTATGCATTGTTTATTCAAAAAGGTGCGTTAAAGCAGAATGATACAAGTAGTGCGATAAGCAAAAAGTAGGACTATTTGACATGTCCCCTCCAAGGGCAAGCTGAGGAATAGTATTAAAGCAAGTATTTCACTCGTTATCATAATCCACCTGGGAGTTCCGTGGTGTGACGTAGCTTTCTGCCTCCTTGGTTGCTGCATCATGTGTTCGGCAATCATGCTGTCGGACAAGGTTTCTAGAGATTAAAGTCCTGAAAGAGAAAAATAACAAAGCGGGAAGCCCCTAGTGCGGTTTAAGCCGCGTCTTGGAGCATGCCGTAGTCGTGCCCCCATCCCCACCTGTGCCCATGGTATTTTTAATGCGTAATTATGTACGTGTGGCACGGATGTCGCCGTTTGGCTGGGACCAGGGTGGGGGCCGTATTGCTATGCGAGCTCGGAGCGTGCCAGGCGGTCTTGTTGCCGATTACTCCGGGCGCGCTTGAAGGTGTCCGGGTCCTTAATCGCCGAAATAGTGGATTGCCTTAAGAGGCTGCTTTGCGCTTCTGCTGCGAGGGCCGCAGCGTGCTCCTCCGTGCGGAGAGAGTGCTATGTGTTTCCATTGACTGTGATGACCCCCCGAGGTCCTGGCATCTTGAGCTGAGATATGCATAATGCGGTACCGCATTGAATCTCGCAAATGCGGTTCGCCCGAGCAGTGCATGGTAGCCACTGCGGAACGGGACTATATCCAGGGATCCGAAGACCATTTCCAGTGTGACTGAGCCTGTGCAATGGGCCTCTACACCTGGTATGACGCCTTTAAAGGTCGTTTTTGTGGGTTTGATCCTTGAGGGGTCTATACCCATTTTGCGCACTGTGTCCTGATAAAGCAGGTTCAGGCTGCTGCCGCCATCCATAAGGACTCGAGTGAGGTGAAATCCGTCAATGATTGGGTCTAGGACCAGTGCGGCGAATCCGCCATGACGGATACTAGTGGGGTGGTCCCTGTGATCGAAGGTGATCGGACAGGAGGACCATGGGTTGAACTTTGGGGCGACTGGCTCCAACGCATATACGTCCCTGAGCGCACGCTTCCGCTCCCTCTTGGGGATGTGGGTTGCGTATATCATGTTCACCGTCCGCACTTGTGGGGGAACCTCTTCTATCCTCTGGTGTTCGGCTGCCGGGGCTCCTCCTTGTCATTGCTATGTGACCCCTTATCTTTGTTTTCGGCATTTAACTTGCCGGCCTGCTTGAACACCCAACAATCCCTGTTGGTGTGGTTGGCTGGCTTGTCGGGGGTGCCGTGTATTTGACACGAGCGATCGAGTATACGGTCCAAACTGGACGGGTCCGGAGTGCTTCTTTTGAATGCCTTTTTTTGCTGACCGGGTTTAGAGCCTTTGAATCCGACATTGACTGCCATATCCTCGGTATTATCGCTGTTAATGCGGCGCTTATGTTTGTTGTGACGTGACCTGCCGTTGCCGTCCTTGGTATCCGAAGTACCATGGTTCTTTGATATGTTATTGCTGCGAGCCAACCAGCTGTCCTCTCCCGCACAAAAGTGGGTCATGAGTGTCGTGAGGGCTGCCATAGATTTCGGCTTTTCCTGGCCAAGGTGCCGGGCGAGCCATTCGTCGTGGATGTTGTTCTTAAAAGTTGCTAGGGCCTTTGCATCCGGACAGTCGACAATTTGATTTTTCTTTGTTAGGAACCGTGTACAGAATTGCCTGGCCGATTCCTCTGGCTGCTGAATTATGTGGCTCAGGTCATCGGCATCTGGTGGTCACACATAAGTGCCCTGAAAGTTGTCGAGGGATGCGGCTTCCAGATCTTCCCAACAGCCAATGGACTCTGCTGGCAAGCTGTTGAGCCAATGCCGAGCTGGTCCTTTGAGTTTGAGTGGGAGGTATTTGATGGCGTGTAGGTCATCACCGCGGGCCATGTGGATGTGCAGGAGGAAATCCTCGATCCATACCGCAGGATCTGTTGTGTCGTCGTATGATTCTATATTTACGGGTTTGAAACCCTCTGGGATTTTATGATCCATTACTTCGTCTGTGAAGCATAAGGGGTGTGCGGCACCTCTGTACTGGGCTATATCGCGACGCAACTCAAATGAGTCTTGCCCGCTGTGTTCGTCCCGACCGGACTTACTTTTACTGTATCCGGCGTGATGATTATTGTCGTGGTTTTGTCACGGTAGATGTCCTAGAGAAAGGACTTAGTCGTAGAGCCATCGCAACGGGTTAGCTTGAAGGGGTTAAAGCGGACACAGGGACACAAGAGAGTTTATACTAGTTCGGCCCCTTCGATGAAGGTAAAAGCCTACGTCTAGTTGTGATGGAATTGATGGGGTTTCGATGACTAGGGAGCAAACAAGCTTCGCCTAAGTCTCGAGTTGTTGTCTGTCGTCCTTGAACCGCCGCCAGGTCGTCCCCTTATATACACGGGTGACAACCGTCAGTTCACAGAGTCCCAATACCGGCTCATAGATGTGTCCGGTTTGGTCTCTACTTATTCCTAACTTATAATACAAGTTAAATACCAACGCCGGTTTACGACTACAGGCCTTGAACCGACTATGGGCCTTGAGCTCTCATCTGCCTTCTTGGGCTTTAACATAATTAACTACTGATGAAGTTAACCCGACCCAGATAGGCCGGTTTACGCCCGGTAGTAATATCCCCAACATTAGGCCCCAGATTGATTTGAACAAGTTCATGTCAATCCTTAGCAAAAATCTTCATCTTCAACATCTTCTTGTAGTTTGTTGAACCACTGTGATGTCATCTTCTCTAGTCGTTGTAAACCGGCATGACGTCACCTGTTATAAAGAACCTTATCCATGATATCCCCTTTTTTTGTTTAATAGGTCCGCGACAATTAAGGCCACAGCTTCGTTTCCAAACCCACGGTCCCTTGATTTTCGCGCCTGACTCCTGTCCCTTGCCTTATAAATAGGACCGAAGGGTCATTTCTTTTTCCCCTTCGTGCCCTTCTGCTTCGTCTTCCCCGCGTCGTCCAGCTTCGGAGCTCCGCCGCCGTCGACGACCTCTGCTCCAACCTTGGCCGCTGCATCACCCTGATTATATCAGAGCATCGCGACGACCTTCTGTTTCTTCCTCGGCTCCGGTGAGTTCTTCACCTTTTCCTCCGTAGATCCGTTCTAGGGTTTCCAAGTTCTTCAGTGTTCATCATCTACTTCGTACTCATATGATAGATCCTAGATGAACCTGTGAACCTTTGCTCTGTGTAGCGGTAGTTCTTAGCATCCGCCTTTACTTATATGCCTCAAGACCATAGATCTACCTGTATCTCTGCCCATTGATTCGGTACTGTTCTTTTTGAACCTTGAATATTTTCCTTCTTTTCTGAACTTGCTTCAGATCCGTCGCTGTAGAGAAATCTTGTGAAATCTGTTTCTGTACACTTGTCTATCCGCAATCTCAACTGTTTCAATGCTTAGATCCGGCGGTTTAACTTTGTAGAAAAATTGCCAAACCGGTATATACCATTAGTCCCCTTGTTGAACCTCCAGATGTTGTTGCTTCATAAAACTTCAGTTTAGATAGAGCTGTCTCCGGTTTAACATTGTACATACCAGTGCACTTTAATCAATGCATTCTTGAACCGGAATTACCTATCTTGTAGATTTCATCATGGCCAAGCAAGTATATGAATGCAACTGGGTTCCTTCTCGCGTCACAGAGACTCAACTGAACAATTTAGTCCTGATCGGCGCTTTAGGCAACAAAAACACCATCCATTGGAGAGCCCCTGGCAAAGAATGCCCTCCCACACCTCAAGAAGGAGAGGTCATCGTTTTCGTAGATCACTTAGCCCGGGGCTTTAAGCCGCCTGGTTCTAAATTTTACCGGGATGTTTTAGCCGATTTTCAACTCCACCCACAAGACACTGGTCCCAACTCTATTACAAACATGTGTCACTTCCAAGTGCTCTGTGAGGTGTTCTTTCAAGAGGAACCCACAGTGGAGTTGTTCAGAGACTGTTTCCATCTAAACCGCCGTACTGAGTTTTCTGACGGTTCCAATATGGAAATTGGCAGTGTGGCGATTCAGAAAAGGAAAGAGGTCACATACCCTCACGCCAAGCTGCACAGCCACCACAAAGAGTGGAATCAAACATGGTTCTATTGCAAAGACACCTCCCCTGCTGGTGAAAATCCTTTGCCTGGATTTCGTCCGGAGTGGCTTAGCAATACACACCCCTTTCCGCAAAGGTTGACTGCCAAGGAGAGAAGCAAATACGCTCCTCAACTGTCCAAGCTCAGAGCCTTCATGGCCAATGGTTTAACAGGAGTTGATCTTGCTCGCTGTTGGATATTGTGGAGCATACTGCCCCTTAGTTAGCGCTCCGGTTTGATGTGTGAGTATACTGGCAGTGTTGATGACCCACTGCGACATGCTAACATCTAGCTTACCGACGAAGAAATCACAGAGGCTGTGAATAAAATGCTGAATGAACCGGAACACATCTATACTCGAACCGGCCTGCTTCCCTTCTGTGCCACCAACAAACCGCCAGCTGTAAGAATTTGATTTTTTTCTTTTTTCTGAACCTGTTATTGATATATCTGGTGATTGTTTAATACCAATGTCTGTTTAAATAGGGTAATGATCCGTTTTGGAGCAAGAAACTTCCCCAGGAGAAGCCAGAAAAACCAGACAAACCGGAGCGACCAACCCGGCCAAATACTAAATTCGTGAAACGGCCTGCTCACAAGAAAAAAACCGCTGCATCTTCTGATCTGGCCCCTGATGATGATGTGGATAATCTGGACCTTGAGGTAGAGCTTGACTCACTTGGCTTATTTTTCATGCGTCTTATTGATGATGCTATTTGTCAGGATGATGCCGAAGCCAGCCATGCTGATGCTGCAGAGGTAATTATTCTCTCTTCCGATTCAGAACCTTTGCCTTCACTAAAAATCCGTCAGGCAAACCGGAAAGTTAAATTTTCTCATCCTCTTGCTTACTTGGATCCCAAATTTCTTATGAAGACCCAACAGCACGAAGCTCGCCGCACAACCCGGCACAGCGGCCAGGTAGTTACCTCCGCCGGTTTACCGAACAGTCCGGTTCGGAAACGCCGTTCAGAGGTCTCTAATTTGCTTGTCAGTGCTTGTCCTAAAGCGGGCTGTTTTCGTCAACCTCTTAATCCATCTGACTCCGATTATCAGGTTACTTCCCACTCATCCTCTGGCGAGTCATCGGCTACTCAGCTGCCACCGCTCAAAACGGTGCTTGGGTAAGCTATACTTATCATAATATTTCCGGTACATCACCTTGGAACATACGCTGTATTTGACTTTGTTATTCCTTTCAGCGCCAAGCCTAAGCCGAGCAAGAAGGCTCGCCTGGATAAAGCGGCCGAGGAGGATGCCGTCCCTGAACCGGGCAAAACACCAGATCTTGAAGCGGCTATTCCTGAAGATATACCCAATGATCCACCGCAGCGAGATGACGATCTTATTGCTGAAGAGAGGCCTATTGATACCTCAAGTCCTGTCAACCAGCCCACAAGCCCCATCCGGATTGAGAAATCCACCAATCCATCAAAGCCTACTGATAAGCCAGCGGCCCCAGTGCAAATCGGCGATGCCAAGGATGATGAGGTTGTTATTACTGGTATTGGTCGCACAGAGCCAGGCAATCCCGTTGCTTTATCCAGACACACTGGCAAGGAAGAATTTGCTGCCATTGGCAAGGGAAAATGGAATGCCGATCTGACAACTTATGCCGCTTTGAACGCCCAAGATCTCCATTCCGGCTATCTGAACCGGCTATACACCAGCCGTGACTATGAAGCTGGTCTGGTTAATATGATGAAAGAGAAATTTGAGGTAACTTCCATGTGCTTTTTCCTGTTTGGATATTTTAATCTTGTTAACTCTCCTAGCCCCTAAGGGACGGTTTAGAATCTGCATCCAAACCGGGACTTGCTAATATAAATCCCAATGCTTCGGAACTCGCTGATGTAGCCCCCAAGGGCCGGTTCAACTTAGTGTAGTTAAACCGGGACTTGCTAATATAAATCCCAATGCTTCGGAATTCGCTGATGTAGCCCCCAAGGGCCGGTTTAACTTAGTGTAGTTAAACCGGGACTTTAAGTAATTGAGATCGCCGCATCAGAATATATCCAAGCAAATAGCCATTAGCCCCCAAGTGCCAAGTTGAATACTTGTAATGATCTTGGGACTTTATAATCAAGTGAAATATGAAGATCAAATAGGCATTTGCCCCCAAGCGCCAAGTGTATAACTTGTTATGTGGTTGGTGCTTCAATTCTTGCACTTCTTGCTGAATCATATAATTGTATGTATGCAGGCTGAGCTGAAGACAAAAGAGACCCAAATCGCCGATCTCCAAGAAAATCTGAAGTCCCAACAGACTGAAACCTCAAAAGCAAAAGAGGAGTTGACCAGCGCCTTAAGCGTCATGGAACAGCTTAAGAAGGATTTCAAGAAGGAGCGGTCGGATTGGGCTACTGAAAAATCCGCTTTAACCAAACGAGCAGAAGACGCCGAGGCTGCACTAAAACCGATGGCGGACGAACTGACCAGCATAAAGCGGCACGTGCATGCCATGACCGCTGCTATCTTTGGTAAGCCGGTTTGATTTCTGAATTGATTCGGCCGTCTTACAGAGCTGTCGGTTTGTTAAGCCTTTGTGATATTTCAGGGACACGCATTGGTCACTTGGGGTCGAATGTGCGGAAGAAATTGAAAGCCGCCTACACGTTGATCGAACAACTGTACACTGGTGCACATCGGATCATCTGTACTACATCCCACAACAATTCGGCGCCCACTTTGATTCAGGACACTCTGAAGAAACTGTCGGTGCTTCCTGCCCGGGTTGAAGAGCTGAAGAAATCTGCTGCTCGAACCGGTGCGATCAATGCCTTAATCCGGGTAAAAGCTTGGGTGCCAGATTTTGATCCTATTGAAGCGGCTCAGGGCTATCCCAGCTTGAAGGAAGACGGGTCAGAGTTTAGTGAAGCGGATCCGCGAGCAATAAACCGGGAGGTGCATCCGCTAGCTTGTCAATTGGTTGAAGAAGTAGACTTGTCTCATTATCAAGCCCAATATGACAATCAAAACAAGCGAGTAGCTGCACCAATTCATGAAGCGGAAAATCTTATCCCTCCAATCCGTAAGCATACTTATGCTCCCGATATTGAACCGTCGTTGCTGATCCATGATGAAGCTGTATTTCGAGCATTAATGGGAATCGACTGGACAACTGTTGATTTCCAGCTGCTGGGTAGAGAAACTGAAGTTGAAGCGGCGCGGGATGACCCACAACCATTAGGCCAGGCTGGTGACCAAGCTTGAACCGGAAGCCGGTTTAAACTGCTTCTCCTTTGACAAAACAATGATCTTATTTTGGGCACCATGTTGCCTTGTAATAGGCTAGCTGACACTCTTGATCTTAATATGCCTTCGTGCATAACCACTGCAACTTGTGCTTCCTTTGGGTGATGAACTTTCCAAAGTATTTTCTGCAACATAAAAAATCTTAAAGTGCCACCGCGGTTGTACCGTCAGGCGGAGTATGATGTCTGCATATATAAAATCAAAATATCTAAAATTTAAGCATATGATCAAATCTTTGAGATACATAATACCTGCCATCGTTGGGCATGAAGTTGGCTTAGCCAATCTTGAAGCGGAGGTTTATAAACCCACACTATTGGAGGAGATAGCAGCTCCTGTATATATATAATGCCGGTTTACCATGTAAACCGTGCCGGGTTATAAGAAAACACCGTGTTACTCTGTAATAGGATGTTAATAAAAAATCAAACCGGGCAAATAGTCTCCGGATTAAAAATGGACCGTGTTCCGTCAATTGACAGTGTGAACCGGTTTAAAATTTTGTCGGTTTAGAAAACACAACAAAAAGAAAGAAATATCTATCAAAGAAAATTGTGAAGCAAAGGCAATGATAAAACCATTTGCAAAAAGAGGCTTATTTGAGCTGATCAGATGGCGTTACCATGGTCAGACACGACCAAGATCCCGATAGGTGTAGCTATGGTTCAAGTCAGCCAGATCCCCAAATGAAACCGTGGCATTTATGCCAATCAAGAGGCGTGGTAATGGTTCGGGTTCGGCCAAGCCCCCAAGTGATTCTATGGCCTTAGGCTGATCAAGAGGCGTGACTGGTTCAGACGTGACCAAGTCCCCAAGTGATCTGGTGGCTCTCGCCTATCAAGAGGTGTTGCATTGGTTCGGACACGACCAAGCCCCCAAGTGATATAACATGATGCTTTTGAAAAGCTAACTCAAGGGGTAAACTGGAGGCCGCTTTAGAACAACTCCGTGTAACCACACATGATGTAAAAGAACAGATACCCCGCTTTAGCTGAGGTTCCGGTTTATTATATTTAATCATAATATATACATCGTCGTAATATGTACATAAGTAGAGCCAATGGCTCAGGTATAGTAAGGCCGAATATGAGCTATGTTCCACGGCATGTTGGTCTCCTCCTCTGATGTACATGAGTCTTTATGCTCTCGAATATCGATCAGATAGTATGACCCGTTGTGCAGATTCTTGCTGACCACAAAAGGTCCCTCCCAAGGTGGGGATAGCTTATGCATATCAGTCTGATCTTGGATGAGCCGAAGCACCAAATCTCCTTCCTGAAAGGTTCTGGTTCTGACTTGGCGACTGTGATAACGACGAAGATCCTGTTGGTAAATCACCGAGCGGGCGGCTGCTATGTCACGTTCTTCATCCAACAGGTCCAAAGCGTCTTGCCGTGCTGTCTCATTGTCCGCTTCAACATAATCCGCCACATGAGGTGAGTCATGACGGATATCACTGGGGAGAACCGCCTCTGCTCCGTAGACCATGAAGAACGGTGTATATCCTATTGATCTGTTGGGTGTAGTATTGATGCTCCACAACACAGATGGTAACTCTTCTACCCAACAACCCGGTGTTCTCTGCAAAGGAACCATAAGCCGGGGCTTGATGCCTTTCAAGATCTCTTGATTAGCCCTTTCTGCTTGACCATTGGACTGTGGGTGTGCCACTGATGAAACGTCAAGCCGGATGTGCTCCCGCTCGCAGAACTCCTTCATGGCACCCTTGGATAAATTGGTACCATTATCTGTGATGATACTGTGTGGAAAGCCAAACCGGAAAATCATTTTTTTGATGAACTGAACTGCCGTGGCCGCATCACACTTGCTAACAGGTTCTGCCTCCACCCACTCTATAAACTTGTCAACCGCCACCAGGAGGTGGGTCTTCTTATCCTTGGACCTTTTGAAAGGCCCAACCATATCCAGCCCCCAAGTCGCAAACGGCCAAGTAATTGGAATCATTCTCAATTCTTGAGCCGGCACATGAGCACGTCTTGAAAACTTTTGGCAACCGTCACATCGTCTGACCAGATCCTCCGCATCAGCATGAGCAGTTAACCAATAGAAGCCATGGCGAAACGCTTTAGCCACCAAAGATTTTGAACCGGCGTGGTGACCACAATCTCCTTCGTGGATCTCACGCAAAATTTCACAGCCTACTTCAGGAGACACACAGCGTTGAAACGCCCCTGATACACTGCAATGATGCAACTCGCCATTGACAATAGTCATGGACTTGGACCGCCGGATTATCTGTCGGGCCAGAGTCTCATCCTCTGGTAACTCGCCCCGGTTCATGTACGCCAGGTAAGGAAGCGTCCAATCCGGAATGACATGAAGAGCTGCCACCAATTGAGCCTCCGGATCAGGAATAGCCAAATCCGCTTCACCAGGGAGCTTGACCGACGGGTTGTGCAGCACATCCAGAAAAACATTGGGCGGGACCGGTTTGCGCTGAGAGCCCAGCCGGCTTAAAGCGTCCGCCGCTTCATTCTTCCATCGGTCCACGTGGTCCACCTGATAGCCTTTAAAGTGACCTGCAACAATATCCTCCTCACGACGATATGCTGCCATGAGTGGGTCCTTGGAGTCCCAAGTGCCAGATACTTGTTGAGCCACGAGGTCCGAGTCACCGAAGCACTTAACTCGACTTAGATTCATCTCCTTAGCCATCCGGAGACCATGGAGCAAGGCTTCATACTCAGCTGCATTGTTAGTACAAGGGAACATTAAGCGGAGAACGTAACAAAACTTATCACCTCGTGGGGAAGTTAATACGACTCCAGCCCCCGAGCCTTCCAATTGCCTGGATCCGTCAAAATGGATGGTCCAATATGTGTGATCTGGCTTTTCTTCAGGTGCTTGCAGTTCCGTCCAATCATTGATGAAATCAACAAGTGCTTGAGACTTAACCGCCGTCCGAGGCACATACTTCAATCCGTGCGGCCCAAGCTTTATAGCCCACTTGGCAATCCGGCTAGTCGCTTCCCGGTTCTGGATGATATCCCCCAAAGGAGCAGAGCTGACCACCGTAATTGGGTGCCCTTGGAAGTATTGCTTAAGCTTCCGGCTTGCCATCAAAACTCTGTACACCAGCTTCTGCCAATGCGGATACCTTTGCTTGGACTCAATGAGTACCTCACTGATATAATAGACCGGACGTTGAACCAGATAAAGGAAATATGCCCTAGAGGCAATAATAAAGTTATTATTTATTTCCTTATAATCATGATAAGTGTTTATTATTCATGCTAGAATTGTATTAACCGGAAACATAATACATGTGTGAATACATAGACAAACAAAGTGTCACTAGTATGCCTCTACTTGACTAGCTCGTTAATCAAAGATGGTTATGTTTCCTAACCATGAACAATGAGTTGTTATTTGATTAACGAGGTCACATCATTAGTTGAATGATCTGATTGACATGACCCATTCCATTAGCTTAGCACCCGATCGTTTAGTATGATGCTATTGCTTTTCTTCATGACTTATACATGTTCCTATGACTATGAGATTATGCAACTCCCATTTGTTGGAGGAACACTTTGGGTGCTACCAAACGTCACAACGTTACTGGGTGATTATAAAGGAGCATTACAGGTGTCTCCGAAGGTAGATGTTGGGTTGGCGTATATCGAGATTAGGATTTGTCACTCCGATTGTCGGAGAGGTATCTCTGGGCCCTCTCGGTAATACACATCACATAAGCCTTGCAAGCATTACAACTAATATGTTAGTTGTGAGATGATGTATTACGGAACGAGTAAAGAGACTTGCCGATAACGAGATTGAACTAGGTATTGGATACCGACGATCGAGTCTCGGGCAAGTAACATACCGATGACGAAGGGAACAACGTATGTTGTTATGCGGTCTGACCGATAAAGATCTTCGTAGAATATGTAGGAGACAATATGGGCATCCAGGTCCCGCTATTGGTTATTGACCGGAGACGTGTCTCGGTCATGTCTACATTGTTCTCGAACCCGTAGGGTCCGCACGCTTAAGGTTACGATGACAGTTACATTATGAGTTTATGCATTTTGATGTACCGAAGGTTGTTCGGAGTCCCGGATGTGATCATGGACATGACGGGGAGTCTCGAAATGGTCGATACGTAAAGATTGATATATTGGAAGCCTATGTTTGGATATCGGATGTGTTCCGGGTGAAATCGGGATTTTACCGGAATACCGGGAGGGTTACCGGAACCCCCCGGGAGCTATATGGGCCATAGTGGGCCTTGGTGGAAAAGAGAAGAGGCTGCCCTAGATGGGCTGTGCGCCTCCCCCTTCCCCTAGTCCTATTAGGACTAGGAGAGGTGGCCGGCCCACTCCTCCTCTTTTCCCCCTCCGCGAATCCTATTCCGACTAGGATTGGGGGGGGGGGAATGCTACTCCTAGAGGGAGTAGGACTCTCCTGCGCCCTCCTCCTTGGCCGGCCAGCCTCCCCCCCTCTACTCCTTTATATACGGAGGCAGGGGGCACCTCTAGACACACAAGTTGATCCACGTGATCTATTCCTTAGCCGTGTGCGGTGCCCCCTGCCACCATATACCTCGATAATACTGTAGCGGAGTTTAGGCGAAGCCCTGCTGCTGTAGTACATCAAGATCGTCACCACGCCGTCGTGCTGACGGAACTCTTCCCCGACACTTTGCTGGATCGGAGTCCGGGGATCGTCATCGAGCTGAACGTGTGCTCGAACTCGGAGGTGCCGTAGTTTCGGTGCTTGATCGGTTGGATCGTGAAGACGTACGACTACTTCCTCTACGTCGTGTCATCGCTTCCGCAGTCGGTCTGCGTTGGGTACGTAGACAACACTCTCCCCCTCGTTGCTATGCATCACATGATCTTGCGTGTGCGTAGGAATTTTTTTGAAATTACTACGAAACCCAACAGTGGCATCCGAGCCTAGGTTATTTATGTTGATGTTATATGCACGAGTAGAACACAAGTGAGTTGTGGACGATACAAGTCATACTGCCTACCAGCATGTCATACTTTGGTTCAGCGGTATTGTTGGACGAGACGACCCGAACCAACCTTACGCGTACGCTTACGCGAGACCGGTTCCCTTGACGTGCTTTACACATAGATGGCTTGCGGGCGACTGTCTCTCCAACTTTAGTTGAACCGAGTGTGGCTACGCCCGGTCCTTGCGAAGGTTAAAACGGAGTCTATTTGACAAACTATCGTTGTGGTTTTGATGCGTAGGTGAGATTGGTTCTTACTTAAGCCCGTAGCAGCCACGTAAAACATGCAACAACAAAGTAGAGGACGTCTAACTTGTTTTTGCAGGGCATGTTGTGATGTGATATGGTCAAGGCATGATGCTGAATTTTATTGTATGAGATGATCATGTTTTGTAACCGAGTTATCGGCAACTGGCAGGAGCCATATGGTTGTCGCTTTATTGTATGCAATGCAATCGTGATGTAATGCTTTACCTTATTACTAAACGGTAGTGATAGTCGTGGAAGCATAAGATTGGCGAGACGACAACGATGCTACGATGGAGATCAAGGTGTCGCGCCGGTGACGATGGTGATCATGACGGTGCTTCGGAGATGGAGATCACAGGCACAAGATGATGATGGCCATATCATATCACTAATATTGATTGCATGTGATGTTTATATTTTATGCATCTTATCTTGCTTTGATTGACGGTAGCATTATAAGATGATCTATCACTAAATTATCAAGAAGTGTTCTCCCTGAGTATGCACCGTTGCGAAAGTTCTTCGTGCTGAGACACCACGTGATGATCGGGTGTGATAGGCTCTACGTTCAAATACAACGGGTGCAAAACAGTTGCGCTCGCAGAATACTCAGGTTATACTTGACGAGCCAAGCATATACAGATATGGCCTCGGAACACGGAGACCGAAAGGTCGAGCGTGAATCATATAGTAGATATGATCAACATAATGATGTTCACCGATGAAACTACTCCATCTCACGTGATGATCGGACATGGTTTAGTTGATTTGGATCACGTGATCACTTAGAGGATTAGAGGGATGTCTATCTAAGTGGGAGTTCTTAAGTAATATGATTAATTGAACTTAAATTTATCATGAACTTAGTACCTGATAGTATCTTGCTTGTTTATGTTGATTGTAGATAGATGGCTCGTGCTGTTGTTCCGTTGAATTATAATGCGTTCCTTGAGAAAGCAAAGTTGAAAGATGATGGTAGCAATTACACGGACTGGGTCCGTAACTTGAGGATTATCCTCATTGCTGCATAGAAGAATTACGTCCTGGAAGCACCGCTGGGTGCCAGGCCTGCTGCTGGAGCAACGCCAGATGTTATGAACGTCTGGCAGAGCAAAGCTGATGACTACTCGATAGTTCAGTGTGCCATGCTTTACGGCTTAGAACCGGGACTTCAACGACGTTTTGAACGTCATGGAGCATATGAGATGTTCCAGGAGTTGAAGTTAATATTTCAAGCAAATGCCCGGATTGAGAGATATGAAGTCTCCAATAAATTCTATAGCTGCAAGATGGAGGAGAACAGTTCTGTCAGTGAGCATATACTCAAAATGTCTGGGTATAATAATCACTTGATTCAATTGGGAGTTAATCTTCCAGATGATTGCGTCATTGACAGAATTCTCCAATCACTGCCACCAAGCTACAAGAGCTTCGTGATGAACTATAATATGCAAGGGATGAACAAGACTATTCCCGAGCTCTTCGCGATGCTGAAAGCTGCGGAGGTAGAAATCAAGAAAGAGCATCAAGTGTTGATGGTCAACAAGACCACTAGTTTCAAGAAAAAGGGCAAAGGAAAGAAGAAGGGGAACTTCAAGAAGAACAGCAAGCCAGTTGCTGCTCAAGAGAAGAAACCCAAGTCTGGACCTAAGCCTGAAATTGAGTGCTTCTACTGCAAGCAGACTGGTCACTGGAAGCGGAACTGCCCCAAGTATTTGGCGGATAAGAAGGATGGCAAAGTGAACAAAGGTATATGTGATATACATGTTATTGATGTGTACCTTACTAATGCTCGCAGTAGCACCTGGGTATTTGATACTGGTTCTGTTGCTAATATTTGCAACTCAAAACAGGGGCTATGGATTAAGCGAAGATTGGCTAAGGACGAGGTGATGATGCGCGTGGGAAACGGTTCCAAAGTCGATGTGATCGCGGTCGGCATGCTACCTCTACATCTACCTTCGGGATTAATATTAGACCTAAATAATTGTTATTTGGTGCCAGCGTTGAGCATGAACATTACATCTGGATCTTGTTTAATGCGAGACGGTTATTCATTTAAATCAGAGAATAATGGTTGTTCTATTTATATGAGTAATATCTTTTATGGTCATGCACCCTTGAAGAGTGGTCTATTCTTATTGAATCTCGATAGTAGTAATACACATATTCATAATGTTGAAGCCAAAAGATGCAGAGTTGATAATGAAAGTGCAACTTATTTGTGGCACTGTCGTTTAGGTCATATCGGTATAAAGCGCATGAAGAAACTCCATACTGATGGACTTTTGGAACCACTTGATTATGAATCACTTGGTACTTGCGAACCGTGCCTCATGGGCAAGATGACTAAAACACCGTTCTCCGGTACTATGGAGAGAGCAACAGATTTGTTGGAAATCATACATACCGATGTATGTGGTCCGATGAATATTGAGGCTCGTGGCGGATATCATTATTTTCTCACCTTCACAGATGATTTAAGCAGATATGGGTATATTTACTTAATGAAACATAAATCTGAAACATTTGAAAGGTTCAAAGAATTTCAGAGTGAAGTTGAAAATCATCGTAACAAGAAAATAAAGTTTCTACGATCTGATCGTGGAGGAGAATATTTGAGTTACGAGTTTGGTGTACATTTGAAAAACTGTGGAATAGTTTCGCAACTCACGCCACCCGGAACACCACAACGTAATGGTGTGTCCGAACGTCGTAATCGTACTTTACTAGATATGGTGCGATCTATGATGTCTCTTACTGATTTACCGCTATCATTTTGGGGTTATGCTCTAGAGACGGCCGCATTCACGTTAAATAGGGCACCATCAAAATCCGTTGAGACGACGCCTTATGAACTATGGTTTGGCAAGAAACCAAAGTTGTCGTTTCTTAAAGTTTGGGGCTGCGATGCTTATGTGAAAAAGCTTCAACCTGATAAGCTCGAACCCAAATCGGAGAAATGTGTCTTCATAGGATATCCAAAGGAAACTATTGGATACACCTTCTATCACAGATCCGAAGGCAAGACTTTTGTTGCCAAATTCGGAAACTTTCTTGAGAAGGAGTTTCTCTCGAAAAAAGTGAGTGGGAGGAAAGTAGAACTTGACGAGGTAACTGTACCTACTCCCTTGTTGGAAAGTAGTACATCACAGAAAATTGCTTCTGCGACACCTACACCAATAAGTGAGGAAGTTAATGATAATGATCATGAAACTTCAGAACAAGATACTACTGAACCTCGTAGATCAACCAGAGTAAGATCCGCACCAGAGTGGTATGGTAATCCAGTTCTGGAAGTCATGCTACTAGATCATGATGAACCTACGAACTATGAAGAAGCGATGGTGAGCCCAGATTCCGCAAAGTGGCTTGAAGCCATGAAATTTGAGATGGGATCCATGTAGAGAACAAAGTATGGACTTTGGTTGACTTGCCCGATGATCGGCAAGCAATTGAGAATAAATGGATCTTCAAGAAGAAGATTGACGCTGATGGTAATGTTACTGTCTACAAAGCTCGACTTGTCGCGAAAGGTTTTCGACAAGTTCAAGGGATTGACTACGATGAGACCTTCTCACCCGTAGCGATGCTTAAGTCCGTCCGAATCATGTTAGCGATTGCCGCATTTTATGATTATGAAATTTGGCAGATGGATGTCAAAACTGCATTCCTGAATGGATTTCTGGAATAAGAGTTGTATATGATGCAACCGGAAGGTTTTGTCGATCCAAAGGGAGCTAACAAAGTGTGCAAGCTCCAGCGATCCATTTATGGACTGGTGCAAGCCTCTCGGAGTTGGAATAAACGTTTTGATAGTGTGATCAAAGCATTTGGTTTTATACAGACTTTCAGAGAAGCCTGTATTTACAAGAAAGTGAGTGGGAGCTCTGTAGCATTTCTGATATTATATGTGGATGACATATTGCTAATTGGAAATGATATAGAATTTCTGGATAGCATAAAGGGATACTTGAATAAAAGTTTTTCAATGAAAGACCTCGGTGAAGCTGCTTACATATTAGGCATTAAGATCTATAGAGATAGATCAAGACGCTTAATTGGACTTTCACAAAGCACATACCTTGACAAAATTTTGAAGAAGTTCAAAATGGATCAAGCAAAGAAAGGGTTCTTGCCTGTGTTACAAGGTGTGAAATTGAGTAAGACTCAATGCCCGACCACTGCAGAATGTAGAGAGAATATGAAAGATGTTCCCTATGCATCAGCCATAGGATCTATCATGTATGCAATGCTGTGTACCAGACCTGATGTGTGCCTTGCTATAAGTTTAGCAGGGAGGTACCAAAGTAATCCAGGAATGGATCACTGGACAGCGGTCAAGAACATCCTGAAATACCTGAAAAGGACTAAGGATATGTTTCTCGTATATGGAGGTGACAAAGAGCTCACCGTAAAAGGTTACGTTGATGCAAGCTTTGACACTGATCCGGACGATTCTAAATCGCAAACCGGATACGTGTTTACATTAAACGGTGGAGCTGTCAGTTGGTGCAGTTCTAAACAAAGCGTCGTAGCGGGATCTACATGTGAAGCGGAGTACATAGCTGCTTCGGAAGCAACGAACGAAGGAGTCTGGATGAAGGAGTTCATATCCGATCTAGGTGTCATACCTAATGCATCGGGTCCAATGAAAATCTTTTGTGACAATACTGGTGCAATTGCCTTGGCAAAGGAATCCAGATTTCACAAAAGGACCAAACACATCAAGAGACGCTTCAACTCCATCCGGGATCTAGTCCAGGTGGGAGACATAGAGATTTGCAAGATACATACGGATCTGAATGTTGCAGACCCGTTGACTAAGCCTCTTCCACGAGCAAAACATGATCAGCACCAAAGCTCCATGGGTGTTAGAATCATTACAGTATAATCTAGATTATTGACTCTAGTGCAAGTGGGAGACTGAAGGAAATATGCCCTAGAGGCAATAATAAAGTTATTATTTATTTCCTTATAATCATGATAAAGTGTTTATTATTCATGCTAGAATTGTATTAACCGGAAACATAATACATGTGTGAATACATAGACAAACAAAGTGTCACTAGTATGCCTCTACTTGACTAGCTCGTTAATCAAAGATGGTTATGTTTCCTAACCATGAACAATGAGTTGTTATTTGATTAACGAGGTCACATCATTAGTTGAATGATCTGATTGACATGACCCATTCCATTAGCTTAGCACCCGATCGTTTAGTATGTTGCTATTGCTTTCTTCATGACTTATACATGTTCCTATGACTATGAGATTATGCAACTCCCGTTTGCTGGAGGAACACTTTGGGTGCTACCAAACGTCACAACGTTACTGGGTGATTATAAAGGAGCATTACAGGTGTCTCCGAAGGTAGATGTTGGGTTGGCGTATATCGAGATTAGGATTTGTCACTCCGATTGTCGGAGAGGTATCTCTGGGCCCTCTCGGTAATACACATCACATAAGCCTTGCAAGCATTACAACTAATATGTTAGTTGTGAGATGATGTATTACGGAACGAGTAAAGAGACTTGCCGATAACGAGATTGAACTAGGTATTGGATACCGACGATCGAGTCTCGGGCAAGTAACATACCGATGACGAAGGGAACAACGTATGTTGTTATGCGGTCTGACCGATAAAGATCTTCGTAGAATATGTAGGAGCCAATATGGGCATCCAGGTCCCGCTATTGGTTATTGACCGGAGACGTGTCTCGGTCATGTCTACATTGTTCTCGAACCCGTAGGGTCCGCACGCTTAATGTTACGATGACAGTTACATTATGAGTTTATGCATTTTGATGTACCGAAGGTTGTTCGGAGTCCCGGATGTGATCATGGACATGACGAGGAGTCTCGAAATGGTCGAGACGTAAAGATTGATATATTGGAAGCCTATGTTTGGATATCGGATGTGTTCCGGGTGAAATCGGGATTTTACCGGAATACCGGGAGGGTTACCGGAACCCCCCGGGAGCTATATGGGCCATAGTGGGCCTTGGTGGAAAAGAGAAGAGGCTGCCCTAGATGGGCTGTGCGCCTCCCCCTTCCCCTAGTCCTATTAGGACTAGGAGAGGTGGCCGGCCCCCTCCTCCTCTTTTTCCCCTCCGCGAATCCTATTCCGACTAGGATTGGGGGGGGGGGGAGAATCCTACTCCTAGAGGGAGTAGGACTCTCCTGCGCCCTCCTCCTTGGCCGGCCAGCCTCCCCTCATCTACTCCTTTATATACGGAGGTAGGGGGCACCTCTAGACACACAAGTTGATCCACGTGATCTATTCCTTAGCCGTGTGCGGTGCCCCCTGCCACCATATACCTCGATAATACTGTAGCGGAGTTTAGGCGAAGCCCTGCTGCTGTAGTACATCAAGATCGTCACCACGCTGTCGTGCTGACGGAACTCTTCCCCGACACTTTGCTGGATCGGAGTCCAGGGATCGTCATCGAGCTGAACGTGTGCTCGAACTCAGAGGTGCCGTAGTTTCGGTGCTTGATCGATTGGATCGTGAAGACGTACGGCTACTTCCTCTACGTCGTGTCATCGCTTCCGCAGTCGGTCTGCGTTGGGTACGTAGACAACACTCTCCCCCTCGTTGCTATGCATCACATGATCTTGCATGTGCGTAGGAAATTTTTTGAAATTACTATGAAACCCAACACCGGATGCTCCTTACCTGCCTCCTTTCGCTCCACCACAATAGCCACGCTGACCGCATGAGCATTAGCAGCAACATATAGCAGTAACGGCTCCTTGTCAATGGGAGCAGTGAGCACAGGCGGATTGGCCAATTGCCGCTTTAAGTCCTCAAATGCTTCATTAGCAGCGAAACTCCAGACGAACTTATCCGTCTTCTTCAACATCTGATACAAAGGGATTGCCTTCTCACCAAGGCGGCTGATAAACCGGCTTAACGCGACAATCCGGACTGCCAGGCGTTGAACATCATTGATACACTTCGGTTTAGCCAGGGAGGTGATGGCTGTGATCTTCTCGAGATTAGCCTCAATTCCCCTGTTGGACACCAGAAAACCCAATAACTTGCCTGCCGGTACACCAAAGACACACTTGGCCGGATTAAGCATCATCTTGTATGTCCTCAGGTTATCAAAGGTTTCCTTCAAATCGTCAACCAGAGTCTCCTTCTCCCTGGACTTAACCACAATATCATCCACGTAAGCATGTACATTACGGCCAATCTGCTTGTGAAGACAATTCTGTACACACCTTTGATAAGTTGCCTGGGCACTCTTCAGCCCAAAGGGCATAGACACATAGCAGAAGGCTCCAAAGGGAGTTATGAATGCCGTCTTCTCCTTGTCCTTAACTGCCATTTTGATCTGATGATAGCCAGAATATGCATCCAAAAAACTTAAACGCTCACCACCCGCCGTAGTATCAATAATTTGATCAATACGGGGGAGGGCAAAAGGATCTGCCGGACAAGCCTTATTAAGATCTGTGTAATCCACACACATGCGCCAGGTACCGTTTTTCTTAAGGACCAGCTCTCGAATATCGATCAGATAGTATGACCCGTTGTGCAGATTCTTGCTGACCATGAAAGGCCCCTCCCAAGGTGGGGATAGCTTATGCATATCAGTCTGATCTTGGATGAGCCGAAGCACCAAATATCCTTCCTGAAAGGTTCTGGTTCTGACTCGGCGACTGTGATAACGACGAAGATCCTGTTGGTAAATCGCCGAGCGGGCAGCTGCTATGTCACGTTCTTCATCCAACAGGTCCAAAGCGTCTTGTCGTGCTGTCTCATTGTCCGCTTCAACATAAGCCGCCACACGGGGTGAATCATGACGGATATCACTGGGGAGATCCGCCTCCGCTCCATAAACCATGAAGAACAGTGTGTATCCTGTTGATCTGTTGGGTGTAGTATTGATGCTCCATAACACATATGGTAACTCTTCTACCCAACAACCCGGTGTTCTCTGCAAAGGAACCATAAGCCGGGGCTTGATGCCTCTCAAGATCTTTTGATTAGCCCTTTCTGCTTGACCATTGGACTGTGGATGTTCCACTGATGAAACGTCGAGCCGGATGTGCTCCCATTCGCAGAACTCCTTCATGGCACCTTTGGACAAATTGGTACCATTATCTGTGATGATACTGTGTGGAAAGCCAAACCAGAAAATCACCTTCTTGATGAACTAAACCGCTGTGGCCGCATCACACTTGCTAACAGGTTCTGCCTCCACCCACTTTGTAAACTTGTCAACCGCCACCAGGAGGTGGTTCTTCTTATCTTTGGACCTTTTGAAAGGCCCAACCATATCCAGCCCCCAAGTCGCAAATGGCCAAGTAATTGGAATCATTCTCAATTCTTGAGCCGGTACATGAGCACGTCTTGAAAACTTTTGGCAACCATCACATCGTCTGACCAGATCCTCCGCATCAGCATGAGCAGTTAACCAATAGAAGCCATGGCGAAACGCTTTAGCCACCAGAGATTTTGAACTGGCGTGGTGACCACAATCTCCTTCGTGGATCTCACGCAAAATTTCACGGCCTTCTTCAGGAGACACACATCATTGAAACGCCCCTGACACACTGCAATGATGCAACTCGCCGTTGATAATAGTCATGGACTTGGATCGCCGGATTATCTGTTGGCCAGAGTCTCATCCTCTGGTAACTCGCCCCGGTTCTTGTACGCCAGGCAAGGAATCGTCCAATCCGGAACAACATGAAGAGCTGCCACCAATTGAGCCTCCGGATCAGGAATAGCCAAATCCACTTCATCAGGGATCTTGACCGATGGGTTGTGCAGCACATCCAGAAAAACATTGGGCGGGACCGGTTTGCGCTGAGAGCCCAGCCGGCTTAAAGCGTCCGCCGCTTCGTTTTTCCACCGGTCCACGTGGTCCACCTGATAGCCTTTAAAATGACCTGCAACAATATCCACCTCACGACGATATGCTGCCATGAGTGGGTCCTTGGAGTCCCAAGTGCGAGACACTTGCTGAGCCACGAGGTCCGAGTCACCGAAACACTTAACTCGACTTAGATTCATCTCCTTAGCCATCCAGAGACCATGGAGCAAGGCTTCATACTCAGCTGCATTGTTAGTACAAGGGAACATTAAGCGGAGAATGTAACAAAACTTATCACCTCGTGGGGAAGTTAATACGACTCCAGCCCCCGACCTTCCAATTGCCTGAATCCGTCAAAATGGATGGTCCAATATGTGTGATCCGGCTTTTCTTCAGGTGCTTGCATTTCCGTCCAATCATTGATGAAATCAACAAGTGCTTGAGACTTAACCGCCGTCCAAGGCACATACTTCAAACCGTGCGGCCCAAGCTCTATAGCCCACTTGGCAATCCGGCCAGTTGCTTCCCGGTTCTGGATGATATCCCCCAAAGGAGCAGAACTGACCACCGTAATTGGGTGCCCTTGGAAGTATTGTTTAAGCTTCCGTCTTGCCATAAAAACTCCATACACCAGCTTCTGCCAATGCGGATACCTTTGCTTGGACTCAGTGAGTACCTCGCTGATATAATAGACCGGACGTTGAACCGAATGCTCCTTACCTGCCTCCTTTCGCTCCACCACAATAGCCACGCTGACCACCCAAACATTAGCAGCAACATATAGCAGTAACGGCTCCTTGTCAATGGGAGCGGCGAGCACATGCGGATTGGCCAATTGCCGCTTTAAGTCCTCAAATGCTTCATCAGCAGCAGAACTCTAGACAAACTGATCCGTCTTCTTCAACATCTGATACAAAGGGATTGCTTTCTCACCAAGACGAATGATAAACCGGCTTAACGCGGCAATCCGGCCTGCCAGGCGTTGAACATCATTGATACACTTCGGTTTAGCCAGGGAGGTGATGGCTGTGATCTTCTTCGGATTAGCCTCAATTCCCCTATTGGACACCAGAAAACCCAATAACTTGCCCGCCGGTACACCAAAGACGCACTTGTCCGGATTAAGCATCATCTTGTATGTCCTCAAGTTATCAAAGGTTTCCTTCAAATCATCAATCAGAGTCTCCTTCTCCTTGGATTTAACCATGATATCATCCACGTAAGCATGTACATTACAGCCAATTTGTTTGTGAAGACAATTTTGCACACATCGTTGATAAGTTTCCTGGGCACTCTTGAGCCCAAAGGGCATAGACACATAGCAGAAGGCTCCAAAGGGAGTTATGAATGCCGTCTTCTCCTGGTCCTTAACTGCCATTTTGATCTAATGATAGCCATAATATGCATCCAGAAAACTTAAACGCTCACAACCCGCCGTAGCATCAATAATTTGATCAATACGGGGGAGGGCAAAAGGATCTGCTGGACAAGCCTTATTAAGATCTGTGTAATCCACACACATGCGCCAGGTGCCGTTTTTCTTAAGGACCAGCACCGGATTGGCAAGCCACTCAGGGTGAAAAACTTCAACAATAAAGCCAACTGCTAAGAGCCTGGCTACCTCTTCTCCAATCGCCTTGCGTCTTTCTTCGTTAAACCGATGGAGGAACTGTTTCACCGGTTTGTATTTAGGATCCACATTAAGGGTGTGCTCAGCGAGTTGCCTCGATACACCTGGCATGTCAGAGGGCTTCCATGCAAAAATGTCCCAATTCTCACGGATGAACTCGATGAGCGCGCTTTCCTATTTCAGATCCAAGTTGGCACTGATGCTGAACTGCTTGGACGAATCGCCAGGTACGAAGTCAACAAGCTTAGTTTCTGCTGCCGATTTGAACTTCAGGGCCGGATCATGCTCCGTAGTTGGCTTCTTTAATGGAGTCATGTCCGCCGGATCAACATTGTCCTTATAATACTTCAGCTCCTCGGTGGCACAAACCGACTCTGTGTAGGCCGCATCTCCTTCCTCGCACTCCAAAGCGATTTTACGGCTTCCGTGAACCGTTATTGTCCCCTTGTGACCCGGCATCTTGAGCTGCAAATACACATAACAGGGTCGTGCCATAAACTTGGCGTAGGCCGGTCGCCCAAACAGGGCGTGATATGGACTTTGGATTTTCACCACTTCAAACGTCAATGTTTCCGACCTGGAATCATGATCATCTCCAAAGGCCACTTCCAGAGCTATCTTACCAACAGGATATGCTGACTTGCCAGGTACCACACCGTGGAACACCGTATTAGATGGTTTGAGATTTTTATCTGTTAGTCCCATACGACGGAAGGTCTCATAGTACAAGATATTAATGCTGCTCCCTCCATCCATGAGCACTTTGGTGAACTTGTAACCTCCCACCTAAGGCGCCACCACCAGAGCCAACTGACCCGGATTATCAACCTGGGGAGGGTGATCCTCTCTGCTCCATATGATTGGCTGTTCAGACCAGCGTAGATAACGGGGCACGGCCGGTTCAACAGAGTTGACTGCCCGCCTATGAACCTTCCGGTCTCGCTTGTCTAAGCTAGTGGTGAAGACATGGTACTGCCCACTATTCAACTGCTTTGGGTTGCTCTGGTAACCTGACTGTTGCTGCTGCTGGTTGTAACCACCCTGGTTGTTCTGATTATTTTGATTATTATGTCCGCCCGGATTACCATTAAATCCTGAACCGGAATTTCCTCCACCGTAACCCGGCCCGGATCCTGAGCCACCGCCGGAGCCGTGATCATATCGGGAAGCATTAGAATTCTTGAACTCCTGCATAATGAAGCAATCCTTCCAAAGTTGGTTTGCTGGCACCTCCTTCGTCCCATGTCTTGGACAGGGCTGGCTCAGTAGATAATTTAGGCGGTCCGGGTTAGGGTTGGGTGCCCCACTGTGATTTGGCGGTTTACCCTTGCGTCGCTGGTCCTTGTCCTGCGCGTTGGTATTAGCCACAAAGTCCATGTTACCATCCGCTTTACGCTTGCCTCCGCCACCATTGCCTGCCAAGTGATGCTGCCGACCTTTGGAGTTGCTGTTCCTCTTTCCCTTCCCTACCTTGTCATCATCAAATTCGGGATCCTTGGTACTATCAGAATCAGCATACTTTACCAAAGCAGCCATGAGGGTCCCCATGTCAGTGCAATGGCGCTTCATCCGTCCCAACTTCAACTTTAGGGGCCCAAACCGGCCGTTGCCTTCTAGGGTTAAGACTGCGGTGTCAGCGTTGATGCGGTCTGATGAATGCAACACTTGTGAGACCCGGTGCACCCAATGAGTCGTCGATTCTCCTTCCTCCTGGACACAGACAGCTAAGTCCACTATCGACATAGGCTGCTTACATGTATCCTTGAAATTACTGATAAACCGGGATCGTAATTGGGCCCATGAACTGATAGAGTTGGCCGGTAAGCTTTTTAACCAAGTGCGGGCCGTTCCTTCAAGCATCATGGTGAAGTACTTCGCACATGCCGCCTCATCCACATCAAGCATCTCCATGGCCATCTCATAGCTCTCCACCCATGTCTCTGGGGTTGATCCACCGTGTAATTTGTTACCTTGCGCGGGCCCTTGAAATCCTTGGGTAGACGCACATTGCGTAAAGCGGGGACAAGGCAAGGCACCCCCAAAGAGCTGGAAGTAACACCGGGTTCGACCGAAATAGTTGGACGAACCGGCGTGAGCTGCCGAGCCTGATACTGTGCGGCTAACTCGGCCTCCCTGCGCGCTCGGGCCCGGTCCACCACTTCCTGAGCGTTATCAGCACCACCCACCGGGTTGTTGCCGCAGGGTGCTCCACGTCGTTCATTACTTGATACTGCTGGTTCATCCATATGCCTACTATAGCTCCGGCTTGGATGAGGGGTCGAATGGATCTAGTCGCGGCTGTACGAGTATGCTTCCTGTTGGACCAAAGCTGTCCTAAGAAGCTCTTTGACCTGTCGTGTCTTTACCGCCTGCGGTGAGTCACCTTCAATTGGAATGGCCTCGAGCCGTGCAACAGCGGCAACAAGATTATCCATTGGGTTGGAGTAGTGACCCGGAGGTGTTGAAACAGCCTAAGGTGTAACAGTGTTTTGACGAGGCGGATTCATCAGACGGAGCTGAACCAGCGCACCGGTCCCTGAAGCTTCCGACTGGTTTCCCTCCAGCGGATTACTAGTTCCTGCTCCTGGGGTGTTGAAAAGGTCTCTGGCCTCGAAAACCAAAGGCAAACAAGATCGGTACTTCCTCTTCATGACTTCATGCAACGCGTTCTGGTGCAATATGAGCCTGTAGGCTTGTGCGTCTAAAGCGGCCCGCTCTGTGGTCATCCTGGCATTCTCAGCCGCCAGGTCCGCCTTGGCCTGGGTGATCTGTTTCTTCACCTTTGCAATCTCCACGTTGTGGACTTCCTGATCCGCCGGATTAGCTTCTGCCATAAGCACAGCCAATGCATCAAATAGATCTGATAGAACTTGAGCCGGCGGGCGTGCAGAGCTTCCTGCCCCGGCAGTTGTCGCCGCTACTGAACCGGAGGTTATTGGCACAGCGGTCGAAGAATGAAGCACTACTTGTGTGCCGGCCATGAATATTCCAACTCGGTTGGGTAGATCAGAGGGGTCCGGAATACTGTTGCCATCGGAACAGCCCCCAATCCGGCCATCTTGTAGCTGATATAGAGATTCGGTTTCTCCGGTTGATGACTCATCGCCGGAATAAATGATGGTCTCGCCGCGAGGTTCTGATCCATCCTCATAACTTCCTCCATGGGTGACTCCCACGAAGGCACGCTTCACGGCCGGTTTAACCCGGGCGGATCGTGCACGCTGAGCCGTTTCGACGAGGTCGGTGCAGATGTCCGGCTCAGGGCCCGGTTCACCGATCTTGCCGATGAAAACGTGTATGCCACCAAAGGGGACCCGGTACCCGTACTCAACTGAGCCGGCCTCGGGGCCCCAGCCTGCATCATCGATGTAGAGCTTGCCGCGACGACTCTTAGTCATCCGGCCCACAACATAGCCCTCGAGTCCTTCAAAGCGGCCCTCCAAGAACTTGAAACCATCGTGCGATAGCCCCACGGTGGGCGCCAACTGTCGTGGTTTTGTCACGGCAGATGTCCTAGAGAAAGGACTTAGTCATGGAGCCATCGCAACGGGTTAGCTTGAAGGGGTTAAAGCGGACACAGGGACGCAAGAGAGTTTATACTAGTTCGGCCTCTTCGATGAAGGTAAAAGCCTACGTCTAGTTGTGATGGAATTGATGGGGTTTCAATGACTAGGGAGCAAACAAGCTTCGCCTAAGTCTCGAGTTGTTGTCTGTCGTCCTTGAACCGCCGCCGGGTCATCCCCTTATATACACGGGTGACGCCCGTCGGTTCATAGAGTCCCAATACCGGCTCATAGGTGTGTCCGGTTTGGTCTCTACTTATTCCTAACTTATAATACAAGTTAAATACCAACGCCGGTTTACGGCTACAGGCCTTGAACCGACTATGGGCCTTGATCTCTCATCTGCCTTCTTGGGCTTTAACATAATTAACTATTGATGAAGTTAACCCGGCCTAGATAGGCCGGTTTACGCCCGGTAGTAATATCCCCAACAATTATCGTCTCGCATAGTGGCGCGCCCTCGTGATCCGTAGATCGATCTTGCATGTTTTGCTTTGTCCTCCAATACGTCTTGCAGGTCTGGCGTATTTCCCCATGCCTTTTTATTTGAATGGCGTCGGGGTGCGGGCTGAGCCTTTGGCTGGAATGCCTCTCTATCGCGGCCACAAGGTGGGCGATCAGCCGCGTCATACGCCAGAGGGATGTAGGTTTCGGTGCTTCCTCCTCCAGTCGGGGTAGCAACCTGCACTTTGGGTAACTCTTGGAGGGGCGTTCAAGTTTATATTCCTCGGCCGCCAGGACTTCAGTCCATCTGTCAGCTAGCAAATCATAATCAGCTTGAAGCTGCTGCTGCTTTTTCCTAAGGCTATTTGCCGTGGCTATAAGCCGACGCTTGAAGCGCTCTTGTTCGATGGGATCTTCTGGCATGACGTATTCGTCATCGTCGAGGCTTGCCTCGTCTTCGGAGGGAGGCATGTAATTATCATCCTCCGCCTCTCCATCTGCCGCTCTCTCAGGAGGGCTGGCTTCTCCATCCTCCTGCTCTAAATCTTGCTGGAGGGGATTGTTGTTGTCTTCGGCACTGTCCGGGGTGCTATTATCTCCGGTGCCGGTATAACCGCTTTTGCCTTGGCAAGACTAAGAGCGGCGCCGCTGACGCCGACGCTTGGGTTGCTTCTTGGAGGGGTCATCCTCCGCTGTCCCGTCGCCATTGCCTTCTTTGGGTGTGTCCACCATGTATATGTCATATGATGAGGTGGCTGTCCAGTGCCCTGAGGGCAGTGGTTCCTCTTCTCCTCCCGCATCGTCGTCCATACCATCGATGTCTTCAGAGTCGAAGTCGAGCATGTCGGTTAAGTCATCGACAGTGGCTACTAAGTGGGTGGTGGGTGGGCGGCGAATTTCTTCGTCATCCGCATCCCAATCCTGCCGGACGTAGTTCGGCCAGGACTCTCCTGACAAGGAGAGAGACCTTAATGAGTACAGTATGTCGCCAAAGGGCGAGTGCTGAAAAATATCCGCAGAGGTAAACTCCATGATCGGCGCCCAGCCAAATTCGATAGGCACGGGCGCAGGCGGTTCGGAGTCCGTGGTCGGAGAAAGATCCGGCAGTTTGGCAACACGGCTCTCGTGAAAGGTAAGGTCGATATTCAGCTCGATCGCTGCTGAGGATACGGCTTCCGTGGCGGGGTCTATCCACCCGTCCATGGATGACGCGATTGGCTCTGAATTGAGGGTCGGAGCAGTCGCCGGTGCGATATCCTGAAAACTATCCGATGACAGAGCTAAATCATGCTCATCGAGACCGTGCAGCGCACTTGGCAGGGGCTCGAATCCATCGAAGATCAAGTCTCCGTGGATATCGGCCGTGTAGTTTAAGCTTCCAAACCTGACCTGGTGGCCAGGGGCGTAACTTTCGATCTGCTCCAGATGGCCAAGAGAGTTGGCCCGCAGTGCGAAGCCGTCGAATACGAAGATCTGTCCGGGGATAAAAGTCCCACCCTGGACCGCATCGCTATCGATGATTCAAGGAGTCATCAAGCCTAATGGCGATGACACAGAGGAACTCTCAATGAAAGCACCAATGTCGGTGTCAAAACCGGCGGATCTCGGGTAGGGGTCCCGAACTGTGTGTCTAAGGCGGATGGTAACAGGAGGCAGGGGACATGATGTTTTACCCAGGTTCGGGCCCTCTTGATGGAGGTAAAACTCTACATCCTTCTTGATTTATTCTTGACAATATGAGTACTACAAGAGTTGATCTACCACGAGATCGGAGAGGCTAAACCCTAGAAGCTAGCCTATGGTATGATTGTATGTTGTCCTACGGACTAAAACCCTCCGGTTTATATAGACACCGGAGGGGGCTAGGGTTACACAAGGTCGGTTACAAAGGAGGAGATATCCATATCCGTACTTCCTAGCTTGCCTTCCACGCCAAGTAGAGTCCTATCCGGACACGGGACAAAGTCTTCAATCTTGTATCTTCGTAGTCCAACAGTCCGGCCAAAGGATATAGTCTGGCTGTCCGGAGACCCCCTAATCCAGGAATCCCTCAGTCACCTAGGCAACACAAATTTTCAATGAATAAAGCACTAGAACAAAAAATAATTGGACCAATGGAGGAGTCACATACCAAGGAACAACCCCCCAGAGCAGTTTTGTGAGAGTTGCTTTGAGCAAGGAGATCGAAAATCGCAGCAAAATGAGTGTGTGGGTGCAGGAATAAGTGGAGGAGGGCCACCGTGGGCCCACGAGGTAGGGGCGCGCCCAGGGGATAGGGCGCGCCCTCCACCCTCTTGGCCAGGTGGATGCCCCCTGCTGTGTTCTCAGTGCCAAATATTCTCAAATATTCCAGAAAAAATCATATTTAAATTGCAGGGCATTTGGAGAACTTTTATTTTCAGGGTATTTTTATATTGCACGAATAATTCAGACAACAGACAAAAAATACTATTTTTACTTTATTTAATATGAATAACAGAAAGTAAAAGGAGGGTACAGGGGGTTGTGCTTTCTAACTTCATCCATCTCATGATCATCAAAAGGAATCCATTAACAAGGTTGATCAAGTCTTGTTAACAAACTCTTTCCGAATAACATGGAACCGGAGAATTTTCGAATAACACTAGGCTACCTCAACGGGGATATGCACATCCCCAATAATAAGAATATCATATTTCTTGACAGTAGGACGAGGAAATTCAAAACCTCCAAAAATAATTGATGGAATTTTTCCAATAGAATTGATACTGTGGACTTGAGGTTGTTTCCTCGGAAAGTGTACCGTATGCTCATTACCATTAACATGAAAAGTGGCATTGCCTTTGTTGCAATCAATAACAGCCCCTGCGGTATTCAAAAAGGGTCTTCCAAGAATAATAGACATACTATCGTCCTCGGGAATATCAAGAATAACAAAGTCAGTTAAAATAGTAACGTTTGCAACCACAACAGGCACATCCTCACAAATACCGACAGGTATAGCAGTTGATTTATCAGCCATTTGCAAAGATATTTTAGTAGGTGTCAACTTATTCAAATCAAGTCTACGATATAAAGAGAGAGGCATAACACTAACACTGGCTCCAAGATCACATAAAGCAGTTTTAACATAGTTTCTTTTAATGGAGCATGGTATAGTGGGTACTCCTGGATCTCCAAGTTTCTTTGGTATTCCACCCTTTAAAGTATAATTAGCAAGCATGGTGGAAATTTCAGCTTCTGGTATCTTTCTTTTATTAGTAACAATTTCTTTCATGTACTTAGCATAAGGATTCATTTTAAGCATATCAATTAATCGCATACGCAAAAAGATAGGTCTAATCATTTCAGCAAAGCGCTCAAAATCCTCATCATCCTTTTTCTTGGATGGTTTGGGAGGAAAAGGCATGGGTTTCTGAACCCATGGTTCTCTTTCTTTACCATGTTTCCTAGCAACAAAGTCTCTCTTATCATAACATTGACTCTTTGATTGTGGGTTATCAAGATCAACAGCAGGTTCAATTTCTATATCATTATCATTGCTAGGTAGGGCATCAACATGAACATTATCATTAACATTATCACTAGTTTCAGGTTCATTACCAGATTGTGTTTCAGCATCAGAAATAGAAATATCATTTGGACTCTCAGGTGTTTTAGTAATAGGTTGACTAGAAGCATGCAAAGTCCTATCATTTTTCTTTTTCTTCCTTTTAGAAGGACTAGGTGCAGCTATATTATTTGTCTGAGAATCTTGCTCAATTCTCTTAGGGTGGCCTTCTAGATACAAAGGTTCCTGAGTCATTTTACCAGTTCTAGTAGCCACTCTAACAACAAAATCATTATTCTTACTATTCAATTCATTGAGCAAATCATTTTGAGCTTTAAGTACTTGTTCTACTTGAGTGGTAACAATAGAAGCATGTTTACTAATAAGTTTAAGTTCACCTTTGACATTAGACATATAATCACCCAAGTGTTCAAGCATATCAGCACTGCGTTTTAATTCTCTACCAAAATAAGCATTGAAGTCTTCTTGCTTAACCATAAAGTTATCAAACTCATCTAAGCATGGGCTAGCAAACTTATAAATGGGATTTTAGCTTTATCATATCTATAGAGAGAATTTACCTTTACTACCTGTGTCGGGTTATCAAGACCATTTATTTCTTCAATAGGAGATGGATTAAAATTATGCATTTCTTTGACAGGCGGTAAATTAAGACCATGTATTTCTTCAATAGGAGGTAAATTCTTAACATCTTCAGCTTTAAAACCCTTTTCTTTCATGGATTTCTTCAGGACTAAGAAATAGAACACCTCTCTTCTTCGGAGTTGGTTTAGGAATAGGCTCAGGAAGTGTCCAATTGTTTTCATTAGTCAACATATTATTTAATAGAATTTCATCTTCATCTGGTGTTCTTTCTCTGAAAACAGAACCATCACAACTATCCAGGTAATCTCTGCAAGCATTGGTTAGTCCATTATAAAAGATATCAAGTATTTCATTTTTCTTAAGAGGATGATCAGGCAAATCATTAAGTAATTGGAGAAGCCTCCCCCAAGCTTGTGGGAGACTCTCTTCTTCAAGTTGCACAAATTATATATATCCCTTAAAGCAGTTTGTTTCTTATGAGCAGGGAAATATTTAGCAAAGAAGTAATAAATCATATCCTAGGGACTACGCACACAACCAGTGCCGGGGTGCTGATCCACGGGCACCTATGGGACCGGCGGACCGGGTCCCTTTCGGTTCGGCGGGGGCGGAGGTCGCGCAAAGAGCAGATCGAGGCGGAGCACGCGAATGATTTACCCAGGTTCGGGCCGCACGGATGCATAAAACCCTACTCCTGCTTTGTGGTTTGGTATTGATTTCTAGCTCGGGAGCGCGGAGTGCTACAGTACACACCGACGGCTGGCTGGACCGAGCGTGAGTGTTCGAACTGGCCTCTCCCCTCGGCGTGGGTGCTTGAACTGGCTCCCCCCCTCGGCGTGGGTGCTTGAACTGGCTCCCCCCGGTGTGGGTGCTTGAACTGGCTCCCCCCCGGCGTGGGTGCTTGAACTGGCACCCACGCCGGGGGGGAGCCAGTTCAAGCACCCACGCCGAGGGGGGAGCCAGTTCAAGCACCCACGCCGAGGGGAGAGGCCAGTTCGAACACTCACGCTCGGTCTGGCCAGCTGCCGGTGTGTACTGTAGCACTCCGCGCTCCCGAGCTAGAAATCAATACCAAACCACAAAGCAGGAGTAGGGTTTTACGCATCCGTGCGGCCCGAACCTGGGTAAATCGTTTGCGTGCTCCGCCTCGATCTGCTCTTTGCGCGACCTCCGCCCCCGCCGAACCGAAAGGGACCCGGTCCGCCGGTCCCATAGGTGCCCGTGGATCAGCACCCCGGCATCTCTGGCGCGCTAGGTAGGGGACAAGGGCATTAATTGCCCGTCTGTGTTGCCTAAACAGTACCGAAAGGGACCGCTAGGGACGCCACCGTTTGCCACGATGGTTATCTTGTCAGCGCCTGCTTGCCACCTCGCACCCCTAGCTGCACGGCCTCCTGCCACGTGTGCTTGGGAGGGTCCTAGAGCGACACGTTGGCAGGTGAGCTGGAGCGCGGGCACGAAGTGGGGGTTTCCCGCGGCAAGCTCCTTGCCGCGGTCGTCGTCTTGTCGTGTTCGGGAGCTCGTCGCTCACCGGGCCTTGCCGGGACGCGTGGCGCGTCGCGGCAAGTTTTCTTGGGATGCCTTGGTTGGCCTTCCCGGCAAGCTCCTCTTGCCGGTGTCTTGTCTTCTTGACTTGGACACTTTGTTCTTGAATGGTCTTCGAAGTAGCCGCGGAGGGTCTTGGCGGCCACCGCGGCAAGCCTTTCCGCGGGATGCTGCGACTGCCCGTGCCCAAGTTCGGGATACTAGGGTACCCCTACTCCAGTACACCGACAGGAGCCCCCGGGCCTGGGCCAGACACGGTGCCGAGCGCTGTTGGGCCAGACCCAAAACAGTGCACGGGCACGCGCGGCCTAGGTCACGCCGCATATCTCTCCGCTTCCACCGCGCACGCCCAGAACGGCACGCGTCAAACGCGGCGTCGTGGGTGACGTGGGCGGTGTGCGCGGGGCTAAGCCCCGCGAGCATGCGTCAAGCCATGATGAAGGGGACGGTTCACGCCCTCCTACCTAAACGGTGGTAGGCGTGGGGGCGTGGTGCATTTACTGGACGGGGCCGGTGCGCGGTTTTTGAGGCGTCCACTCCCCGCGACCACGGGGTGGGGCGAGGCCGCTTCATCCGTCGCCTCGGTTCTGCATCCCCGCCACGCGGCTCCCATGCGCTTGGGGTCGCAGACGGTGGAAGTGGGAAACTGGGCCGTTGCGAGCAGAGGCAGTGGGTTGGCCCCGACTCCCTGCTCTGCCCGTGCCTTGATTCGTTGAGCGGGGCGGCCGAGCCCCCACCTCGCTCCTTTATAAAGAGCGGGAGGGGAGCACAGAAGCCCGCACTTTCTCATCTCCTCCTTTCTTCAGCTTCTGCTCCCCTTTCTCTCATTCGCCATGGAGAAAGGGAACCCAGGCCCTTCATCGGTGGCGGCGAGGGTCGCCGCCAGACAGCGCACCTCTCCCTCTCCCACGCCCGTGGTGGCAGAGCCAGCCATAAGGGGAAGAGGGAGGGGGCGAGGTCGCGGACGAGGTCGAGGACGAGGTCGAGGCGCTCGGGGAAGAGGCGGGCGGGGCGGCGCGCCAGCTTCGCCTCCGCCGGCGGCTCCTCCCCCACGGCGGTCCATATAGGGGACGACCCTTGCGAGTTCTTCGTCAGGCTGCGCCGGGCGCCTCGTCGTCGCCTCCGGCTTCCAGCTCCGTTTGCGAGCGCGATGGAGTTGGACCCGCCCGAGACACTGAGACTGCACATGAGGGGCTGTGGGATCAGCGGCACGTGAGTCCGCGTTGTATTCCCAGCCCCTAATGTGATGTATCTTGATCGAGGGTGGAAGACGTTCGCCCGTATCCACAGCCTGATGGAGGGGTTTACCCTCCATTTTAAGTTGATGGAGGGCGATCTCCTCTCCGTCAAGGTCTTCGGGTGCTTCGGCACTCGGGCGAAGTGCTGCGTGGACAGCTCCTCCGATAGTGAAGGCTCCCCCTTGAGCGAAAGTGACGAGGAGGAGAGCGACAGCGACGATGAGGGTAGCGGGCGGCGGGATGGCGGGTCCGACTAGGTGTCGGGCGCCGCCTCGTGCGGCACCGGTGACCCCATCATCCGTGTCGCCGGCTCCTTGAACTCCCCGGGGCCGGCTCCTTGGGCGGCTGGCGTAGGGAGGCTGCGGAAGGGGAAGAGGGCTAGCGACAAGGCCGTCAGGTCAGAGTACGAGGGCGTGGTGCCCTCGACAGCGTGCTGACGTCCTGCCGCCCCGTCTTCGAGCCCCGCTTCCAGCGCCGCCATCACCGTCCAGCCTTCGGACGGCCCCCGGGATGTTCTCTTGGTGTCTGCTGGCACCCGTAGCTCGCCTAGGCACCCCTTTTGCCCTTTTCGTCTCCTTGACCTACCTCCTGAAGAGAGGGACAGGAAAGGGATTACGGGCATCTTATCTTTTTAATTTGCAAGCCTTCGGGCCTTAGCTGCATCTAAAACTTGTAATCCTCTCTTTCATGTTTTTCATCCTCTATGGACTGTACGTGAGTGGGATGTTTTTTTAATGAAAAGGGGATGCTTGCCGGGTTACTTGTCTCGCGGGTTGAACCCACGCCAAGGAGCAAATCCTTGGTATCCCTCGGACAGACATTTCATCTCCCGGCAACAGGCCCCGCCGCCTTCCCACGCCGCTCGACCTTTCTCACGCCTTTGACGGAGGCGGGAACGAGGTGGGCACGCCCCCCTCGTTTCATCCCTTTGCTGCCGCGACTACGACCAAACTTGGCCCCGGGAACGAGCCCCAGGGCCTAGAGTTGAGGGAGCATGGCAGTTTTCGGGAAGAAACGCGGTTTCGCATTCCCCAGTCCATAAGAGGATGCATGATGAGGGACGAAAGACTTATCTGATATCGCAGCCCCCGACAACTCTGGCTTGCCGTGGATGAATCTTGGCACTCGCAGCCCCCAGCGACACTGGCTTGCCGGGGCCCAGGTGCCGGCGCGCCCTTCTTCTCCTTTTCGTCCTCAAGCGGTCTGGCCAGGATATGCGAGCCCTGCGAACGAAGGAAAAGCAAAGGGACGGACACTCGACCTCTAAGCTAGGGGTTAGCCGCTGTTAGGCACTATCAACCCTAACCAAGGACGAGACTCGACCTAGCATGCATGCTCTAACCCCGGTGTGTCAGCGCTTCATTTACTTGTGCTCAGGGTCTGCGCCTGGCTTTGTACAAAGGATTACATGCAACAGCAGCAAGACTTGTACAAAATTGTGGTTGCCGGACAGGGTCCGACAACCGCGCCTTACGGGTAAAACTTACGAAGATGCTCGATGTTCCAGGAGTTGCTCACTGGTACGCCATCTTCGGTCTCAAGGCGGACAGCGCCAGGCCTTGTGACTCGCTTCACCCGGTAAGGGCCTTCCCACTTCGGCGTCAACTTGTTGGAATTCTTGGCGGAATGAACACGCCGAAGAACAAGGTTGTCTTCCTCGAGACTCCTGGCATTGACTCTGCGGCTATGGAAGCGGCGCAGAGCTTGCTGGTAGCGAGCAGCTCGCACAGCAGCCTGGAGACGGTCTTCCTCAAGGAGCAGCGCGTCATCTTGCCGCAGCTGCTCTTGCTCGAGCTCATCATAAGCGAGCACTCGAGGTGACCCGTATACGAGTTCCGTGGGGGTAACTGCCTCTGCTCCATAGACTAGAGCAAAGTGTGTCTGTCCAGTGGCTCGATTTGGCGTCGTTCTGATCGACCAAAGAACCACCGGCAGCTCCTCGATCCAGTTTCTTCCGCACTTGTGCAGCCTGTCGAAAGTTCTGGTCTTGAGCCCGCGCAGCACTTCAGCATTTGCCCTCTCCGCTTGACCGTTGCTTCTCGGGTGAGCAATAGAAGCGAACCAGATCTTGGCGCCAAGATCTTGGACGTATTGCATGAAGGTGCGGCTCGTGAATTGTGTACCGTTGTCGGTGATTATCCTGTTAGGGATCCCGAAGCGGCAAACAATCGACCTGAAAAACTTGATGGCTGACTGTGCGGTCACCTTCCTCACTAGTTCCACTTCCGGCCACTTTGTGAACTTGTCGATTGCAACGTACAAGTACTCAAAGCCCCCGATAGCTCGGGGAAAGGGGCCGAGGATGTCGAGCCCCCAGACCGAAAATGGCCAGGATAAAGGGATCGTCTGGAGAGCTTGAGCTGGCTGGTGTATCTGCTTGGAATGGAACTGGCACGCTTCACACTTGGTTACTTGTGCAGTTGCATCCTGGAGGGCTGTTGGCCAGAAGAAACCTTGCCGAAATGCTTTTCCGACAAGTGCTCTTGCGCCAATGTGGTGACCACATATGCCTCCGTGTATCTCTGCCAACAGCTTTTGTCCGTCTTCCCGGTGAATACACTTCAATTTCACACCGTTGAGTCTTCTTCTGTACAGTGTCTTGTCGACAAACTGGTACATACTTGACTGCCGGGCTACTCTTTCCGCTTCTTCTTGCTCTTCGGGAAGTTCTCCTGTCTGAAGGAAACGGACAATCTGCTGCGCCCATGTTGGAGCTTGTGGCTCGACAATAAGGACTAAAGGCAAATCTGCCGCTGCGGGAACATCCGCTTCTACGGCAAGAACCTGCGGTTCTGCCGGAGCTTGACGTTCCCCGACAAGCTTGCCGGAGCAAAACTCATCGGGAGCTTCTGCTTCAACGGAACAAACCCTAGGGCTTGCCGGAGCATCTTGCTCCTCAGCGTTCTCGGTGTTGTTCTCAGCTGCTGCGGGAACGTCCGCTTCTACAGCGAGGAGCTGCACCTCTGCCGGAGCTTGACGTTCCCCGACAAGCTTGCCGGAGCAAAACTTATCGGGAGCTTCCGCTTCAACGGAACAAACCCTAGGGCTTGCCGGAGCATACTGCTCCTCAGCGCCTTCGGCGTTGATCCTAGGGGCCTTCTTAGCGACGGCTTCGGGAAGCTCTGCCGGCAGGCAGTCACCAGGAATCGACTTCCTCTTCTTGCTCTGTCCAGTTGATGGTGTTACGGACGGTTGAGCTAGCTTGAGCACAAAGATGCCTGGTTCCACATGTAGCTTAAGTGTGGCGCACTTTGACAGGCCGTCAGCAATGGCGTTCTGAGCTCTTGGAACGTGCTCCATTTGTAGGCCGTCAAAGCGCTCTTCTAGCTTTCTCACTTCGTCAACGTAAGCTTCCATCAACGGACTCTGATAATTCTTGTTTACTTGGCGGACGACAAGCTGTGAGTCACCCCTGACAATGAGCTTCTTGATCCCAAGGTCTGCCGCGATCCTGAGACCGGCAAGCAATCCCTTGTACTCTGCAATATTGTTTGTTGCTTGCTCCTTGGGAAAGTGCATCTGGACTATGTACTTGAGGTGCTCTCCGGTGGGTGCGATAAGCAGCACACCAGCGCCGGCGCCTTGCAGCGAAAAGGCACCATCAAAGTACATCAGCCACTCTTTGCTTGCTTCCTTGTCGGGGATGCTTGTTTCTGGAATTTCTTCATCTGGTGTTGGCGTCCATTCTGCTATAAATTCTGCCAATGCTCTGCTCTGGATGGTTGAAGTGCTTTCAAACTTGAGGCCGAAGCTTGACAGTTCCAGTGCCCACTAAACAATCCTGCCTGTGGCTTCTGGATTCTGCAGTATCCTCTTCAGCGGAAAGCGAGTGACAACTGTGATCTCATGTGCCTGGAAGTAATGGCGCAGCTTTCTCGAGGCCATGAGAAGGCCGAAAAGCAATTTCTGCACACCAGAGTACCTTGACCTAGCCCCCTATAGAAGGGAACTGACAAAGTAAACTGGGCGCTGCACCATCTTCTTGTGTATCTCGCCGTGTATCTACGCAGATCCATCTTTGTCGCGACCAGAGCTTGTCGGGGAAGCTCCCTGCTTGTCGCTGGATGCGTTTGCTGCGGTTGCTGGCTCATCATCTGCCTCCCTCTCTGCTACTAACGCAGCACTAACCACTTGATTGGTTGCCGCTATGTACAGCAGCAACTTCTCTTGTGGCTTAGGTGCGACAAGTATTGGAGGGGAGGATAGGTATCTCTTCAGGTCTTGCAGCGCAGCCTCCGCTTTCGGAGTCCATTTCATTGAACCTGCCTTTTTCAATAATTTGAAAACTGGCAGGGCGCGCTCAGCAGACCGAGAGATAAACCTGCTGAGAGCAGCCACGCAACCGGCAAGTTTCTGTACATCCTTGACGCGCTTTGGTGCTTCAATATGCTCAATGGCCTTGATCTTGTCGGGATTGGCTTCAATTCCCCGCTGAGACACGAAGAACCCGAGAAGCTTGCCGGAGGGAACTCCAAACACACACTTCTCTGGGTTGAGCTTGAGGCTGATCTTGCGCAGATTTGCAAAGGTCTCGTCTAAGTCTTGAATCAGGGTTGCTCTGTCCCTGCTCTTGACCACTATATCATCCATGTAGGCTTCCACATTTCTGTGTATTATGGCTCAAGAGCAACATGGAATACTCTTGCAAATGTCGAACCGGCATTTTTTAATCCGAAAGGCATCCGTATGAAATAATTAGTGCCACATGGAGTAATAAATGCGGTCTTCTCCTCATCCTCTTCTGCCATGAAGATCTGATGATATCCTGAGTATGCGTCAAGAAATGAAAGCAAATCACATCCGGCTGTGGAGTCAACAATCTGGTCAATGCGCGGCAAAGGAAATGGGTCTTTGGGACAAGCTTTGTTAACATCGGTGAAATCGATGCAAAGTCTCCATTTCCCGTTTGCCTTGCGCACGACTACAGGATTGGCCAACCACGTGGGATGGAGCACTCCTCTGACAAGGCCTGCTGCTTCCAGTTTCTTGATCTCTTCTGCAATGAATTCTTGGCGCTCCACTGCCTGCTTCCTGACTTTCTGCTTGACGGGCCGCGCGTGAGGACAAACGGCAAGGTGGTGCTCAATCACTTTCCTGGGAACACCGGGGATGTCAGACGGCTGCCATGCAAACACGTCGACATTCGCCCGCAGGAAAGTAACGAGCGCGCTTTCCTATTTAGGGTCGAGCGCGGCACTAATGGTGAAGGTACCACCAGTGCCGTCCTCCTTGGCGGATACCTTCTTCATCTCTAGCGGGGATGCCATCGTCTTCTTGCACTTGCCGGTGGAGCTCGATGGTGCGTCCTCAACGGCAGCGCAGCACTCCGAAGAGGTGCGCTTGCCGGAGTGGGCATCAGAACTCTTGCCGGACTTGGTCTTCTTCCCCCCGGGAGCTTCAGCGGCAAGTGGATTGCGATCTGCCGTGGCTGCTACTTCCCGGTAGATCTTGTTGGCACAGATAAGAGCATCCTTCTTGTCGCCAGGGACAGAAATGACGCTTATCGGGCCAGGCATCTTCAGCATGTTATATGCGTAGTGAGAGGCTGCCATGAACTTGGCGAGTGCTGGACGGCCAAGTATCCCATTGTAGGGCAATGGGATATCGGCAACGTCGAATGTGACCTTCTCAGTCCTGAAGTTTAGCTCGCTGCCAAATGTTACCGGCAGCGTGACCTTCCCCTTCGGCTTGCTCCTTCCCGGGCTGATTCCTTGGAATGTGCCGGTCTCTTCGAGCTCGCTGTCAGGGATTTGGAGTTTCTGGAGTACAGTGGAGGAGATCAGGTTCAAGCCGGCCCCGCCATCAACTAACATCTTAGTGACCTTGAGGTTGCGAATAGTTGGTGAAACCAACATCGGCAGGCACCCGACCGCAGTTGTGCGATCAGGGTGGTCCTCAATGTCAAAGATGATAGGCGTGCTGGACCATTTCAGAAGCTTGCGCGATTCGACAGGTGGTTCCGCTGCATTGACTTCCCGCGCCCACTGCTTGAGTCGGCGGTGTGAAGTGTGCAGAGAAGCACCGCCATGAACGCACAAGACCTCTGTGGCTTTCTAAAACTCATGTTCACTGGTCTCAACATCATCCATGTCTTCGTCGTCGTCATCTTCATCGTTGTCGCGGCCGCAAGGAGGCCTGTCTCCTTGCCGCTGCTTGGCCTTGCCGCGGCGTCCTCCCGGTCCGGCGCGCTTCTTGCCGGATTCTTCAGCACCCCATTGGGCCCTCTCCTTGTCGCGCCGCTCGTACTCAGCTCTTTGCTGCTGGACAAGCTGCTCGACTTTCTTGCAGCTCCGGAGGTCATGGCCCTTGGTGCGGTGAATCTTGCAGTATTGGTGGTCGGAGCCGTCCTGCTTGTCGGCGGCCGCCACAGCCTGGCAGTTGGGGCATGCGGCAACTTCCTTGCCGGAGCTACCGACCTTGGCTCGCTTGGCGCCGCCGTCGCTGCTGGACTGCTCAACGACCAGCACCTCTTTGTTCTGCTTCTTCCTGTTGTTGCGCCGCCGGTTTTTCATTGCTGGGGCGGCATCCTCGCTGTCAGACCCCCCTGCTCCAGTGCTTTCTCCGGGGTATTTCCTCCCTTCCTCAGCGCGTGCACACTTGTCGGCCAGGGCATATAGCTCGCTGACGTCCCGAATCTTGCACATCGCCATCTCCTCCCGCATCCTGCGGTTACGCATGTTCTGATGGAACGCGCTGATTACCGCGGCGGGGTGGATATTTGGGATGTTGTGCTGTACACGGCTGAACCTCTGGATATACTTGCGCATGGGTTCTCCTTCCTTCTGGACGAGCAGATGAAGATCACTCTCTTGGCCATGAGGTTTGTGGCTGCCTGTGAAGGCGCCGACAAACTGATGGCATAGATCAGCCCAGGAGGATATGGAGTTGTCCGGCAAGTGCATGAGCCAGGACCTGACGTTGGGCTTGAGCACTAACGGGAAGTAGTTGGCAAGGATCTTATCATCCCGCCCCCTAGCAGCCTGCACCGCGATGGTGTAGATGCTGAGGAACTCTGACGGATGCGACTTGCCGTCGTACTTCTCTGGTACATCTGGTTTGAAATTCTTCGTACTAGGCCACTGGACTTGCCGCAGCTCACGAGTGAACACAGGGCAACCTACCGCGTACGGCAAGTTGCCTGGTTCCTCTGGCGCATGCATGTCAACAGAGGGCCCAACGCGCTGGTCTGATTGACGCCACGCTTCTCTCCGGCGCTCGATGCGAGTACGATCGTCTTCTTGTTGCCGTTCTTGAAGAACTTGGTGCTGATCGCGACGAGCTCGCGGATCTGACGACGCGGTGGAGTCGCTGTCGAGGTGGACCCGGCGAGTCGTCGATCTTGGCCTTCGGGGTGGAGAGTGCACAGTAGTTGCACCCCCACCAGTCTTGTCGTCCCTGGCTCGTGCCTGGCTGGCTTGCCGCGGCTGAGACATGCTCGGCTGCCATGGAGTGTCGCCGTTGGCGAAGCCAATGAGACTCTGGATGGTGGCTCTCCAGTCGTCGATCTTGTCCGCCGCTGGAGGGTAGTCTAGGAGCAGCTGAGCTCGCGCCAAAGCTTCTGCTGTGGTGGCGGGTGGCGGTGGCGAACGGTGCAAGGAGCGGGATATGCTCGGACTTCTAACCACGTTAGAAGGAGCAGTATCTCGTCCAGGCGACCGCGTCTCGCTCGCGCCAGCAGGTTGATGTGCATGGTGGTCCTGAGCGCTCCGAGATCCACCAGCTCGATCTTGATCTAGCGAACGCATGGTACCGTGAGTACCATGACGCTGCCGGTCCCGCGCCTCCTGAGACGGGCGCGGTGCATGCACGGACGCCGAGGTCTTGGAGTGTGCCCGGTCATTGTGGGAGCCGGCTACGCCGCCGATGGGCAGCGCAGCCTTGTCCTGGGACCTGGCAGCACCGTGGGTTCCCTCGTCGACGCGTGTCCTTCCGCCGGCGCCTGCCCCACCAACCGTTTGTTCCGGCGGTGGCTGGCTCGGCGCGGACGGAGCAGCTGCCTCCGAAACTTTCTTCTTCGGCGGCATGTTGATGATGATGGAGATCTAGCTCGCAAGAACGCCGAATCTGGTTCACACAACTTCGACGCCCCCTACCTGGTCCGGCTAGACTCCGCTCCAGTTGCCGTCATAGCATGAGGCGCTCCCGCGGCAACGGTGTTGCCGTGGTCGAGCGTGTCACGCGGCGTGGTGACTATTGGCCCGCTTGCCGCTCCGCCACATCGCCAACCTTGCGGAGGCGCCTTCTTGGTGGGGATGGAGGCTCTGCTTCTGGTGGGCTGTCTGAAGACGAGGTGGAAGAAGAGTCGATTTGCAACGAGCCGCTCGTATCCTTGGCGGGCTCGCTCAGCTCGGTGTCTTGCCCGGCAAGCCCCTTCTTGCCGGCAGGCTCCCCTCGCTCGGCACGGCATGCCGCTGCTGCTGCATCGGCCTCCTCTGCAGTGAACCCGAACTCGCCCGCGGCTGCGGCTGCCGCTGCCTCCTCCAGCCTAGTGGCGATGAGCGCCATCTCCGCATCCGTGGTGTCGCGGGTGAGGCCGTCCTTCTTGTCGAGGCGGATTGGCACTTCCACCAAGTCGTCGAAGAATTGCTGCACAACCTCGTATGCAGGCTCCTGCCAAGTTGGCACAATCCCGTGCGAGTCGCACTTCGGCATCATTGCCCGGATGCGGTCGAGCTCGGAATTGTTGCACAAAGGCACGACGCCCCCCGGCAACCTGAACACCTCGGGATGCTGGGGGTCATATTTGAACAGCTCCTGCAGCATTGCGTTGAGCTCCAGGACTGTGAAGTTATGGTTGAGGCCCGGCCGCAGCCTCATAATGTCTGCCGCGTTCTTGAACTCCCAAGTGGGCCTCCCCCGTTCCTGCAGGGGGGCGATGTGGCGGCGAAGGAAGTCGGCGCCAACAGCGCCAACAGTAAGCCCGGCAAACCTCAGGCGCAGGATCCTGGTGATGGCAATCTTCAGCCTGGCGTCCTCCGGAGCCATGTCGCTCCAATCGCTGTCGCATGCTACTGGGGTTTTGCGCTGGGCGGTGAATGGCTGCGGATCCTCTTCGTAAATCCAGCACCAATCCGCTCTCCACTCCTCCCACTTGCCGCGGAACTCTCCATCCAGATAGGTCTCCTTCTTGCCGGCCCTTGAGATCCAGGCAATCCCGCCGGACAGAGGCTCTCCTCTCTCTACTCGGGGTATGAAGAAGTGGCGGAAGAGGGCTACGTTGGGAAGGGCTCCGACAAAGTTTTCGCAGAGGTGTGCGAAAACTGCCATGGTCAGAACGGCATTGGGGGTGAAGTCGAGGAGATGGAATCCATAGGTGTTCATGATGTCGCAGAAGAAATCAGAGAAAGGCGGGCAGAGCCTGCAGTAGAAGAACAGAGTGAAAAAGGGGTATCCGTTCAGAGCCTTCTTCCAAGCAATGGCGGGGAGTACCTTTGTGCGCGGATGCGCGCGCTTCTCCACCGACCAGAAGAGGTAGTACTTCTCCTTCAGCTCCTTCGCGGCGAGCTTGGGGGGGGGGACTGCCCGCTCCTTCCGCAGCGCCGCGAGCCGCTGCGCCTCGGTCGACTTCACGGCCTTCCCCTTGTCGGCTTTCGTAGCCATGGCGGAAGCAGTGGAGGAGGCCGACGGTGTTGGTGATGCTGGCGACAATGAGGGGGGCGGGGCGCTGCTCTCTCTCTCTCTGCTTTGGGGAGGCAAGGGAGCGGCAGAGATTTCTGAGATTGGAAACAGCAACGGGCGAATGTGCGAACTGCCCCCATTTCCTCTGCTTATAAAGGGGGAGGGGGCGGACGTTCCGCATTTCCGAATAAAATAACCACCCATGATCTCGCCCACGATGCCACATTCAACGCGTGCCGTTCGGGGAGGGCACGGTGGATACGGAGTGATACGCGGCGTGACCTAGGCCGCGCGTGCCCGTGCACTGTTTTGGGCCTGGCCCAACAGCGCTCGGCACCGTGTCTGGCCCAGGCCCGGGGGCTCCTGTCGGTGTACTAGAGTAGGGGTACCCTAGTATCCCGAACTTGTGCACGGGCAGTCGCAGCATCCCGCGGCAAGGCTTGCCGGGTGACCACCAAGATCCTCCGCGGCCACTTTGAAGACCATTCAAGAACAAAGTACTCAAACCAAGGCCCCGGCAAGAGGAGCTGGCTGGGAAAGAAACAAGACCCCGGCAAGAGGAGCTTGCCGGGAAGGCCAACCAAGGCATACCAAGAAAACTTGCCGCGACGCGCCACGCGTCCCGGCAAGGCCCGGTGAGCGACGAGCTCCCGAACACGACAAGACGACGACCGCGGCAAGGAGCTTGCCGCGGGAAACCCCCACTTCGTGCCCGTGCTCCAGCTCACCTGCCAACGTGTCGCTCTAGGACCCTCCCAAGCACACGTGGCAAGAGGCCGTGCAGCTAGGGGTGCGAGGTGGCAAGCAGGCGCTGACAAGATAACCATTGTGGCAAATGGTGGCGTCCCTAGCGGTCCCTTTCGGTACTGTTTAGGCGACACAGACGGGCAATTAATGCCCTTGTCCCCTGCCGCCAGGGTTAGGTATGATACACTGTAACAGGTAGCTGTACCTACCACAGCACCTTTCCATTTTTTCCCTTTACCTCCATTGCCACCTGTGGGCAACCCCTTGAGCATATAAAAGGAGGCCCGTGTGCAACGGGGGGGGGGGGGAGCCAGTTCAAGCACCCACGCCGAGGGGAGAGGCCAGTTCGAACACTCACGCTCGGTCTGACCAGCCGCCGGTGTGTACTGTAGCACTCCACGCTCCCGAGCTAGAAATCAATACCAAACCACAAAGCAGGAGTAGGGTTTTACGCATCCGTGCGGCCCGAACCTGGGTAAATTGCTCGCGTGCTCCGCCTCGATCTGCTCTTTGCGCGACCTCCGCCCCCGCCGAACCGAAAGGGACCCGGTCCGCCGGTCCCATAGGTGCCCGTGGATCAGCACCCCGGCATCTCTGGGGGAGCCAGTTCAAGCACCCACGCCGGGGGGGAGCCAGTTCAAGCACCCACGCCGGGGGGGAGGCCAGTTCAAGCACCCACGCTCGGTCCGGCCAGCCGCCGGTGTGTACTGTAGCACTCCGCGCTCCCGAGCTAGAAATCAATACCAAACCACAAAGCAGGAGTAGGGTTTTACGCATCCGTGCGGCCCGAACCTGGGTAAATCGCTCGCGTGCTCCGCCTCGATCTGCTCTTTGCGCGACCTCCGCCCTCGCCGAACGGAAAGGGACCCGGTCCGCCGGTCCCATAGGTGCCCGTGGATCAGCACCCCGACATCTCTGGCGCGCCAGGTATGGGACAAGGGCATTTATTGCCCGTCTATGTCGCCTAAACAGTACCGAAAGGGACCGCTAGGGACGCCACTGTTTGCCACGATGGTTATCTTGTCAGCGCCTGCTTGCCACCTCGCACCCCTAGCTGCACGGCCTCCTGCCACGTGTGCTTGGGAGGGTCCTAGAGCGACACGTTGGTAGGTGAGCTGGAGCGCGGGCACGAAGTGGGGGTTTCCCGCGGCAAGCTCCTTGCCGCGGTCGTCGTCTTGTCGTGTTTGGGAGCTCGTCGCTCACCGGGCCTTGCCGGGACGCGTGGCGCGTCGCGGCAAGTTTTCTTGGGATGCCTTGGTTGGCCTTCCCGGCAAGCTCCTCTTTTCGGGGTCTTGTCTTCTTGACTTGGACACTTTGTTCTTGAATGGTCTTCGAAGTAGCCGCGGAGGGTCTTGGCGGCCACCGCGGCAAGCCTTGCCGCGGGATGCTGCGACTGCCCGTGCACAAGTTCGGGATACTAGGGTACCCCTACTCCAGTACACCGACAACCAGGGATCAAGAGAATTAAACCATATCTTAGCATCACCCTTTAATGAGAACGGAAATATTTTAAGGATATAAAAGCAATGAGTTCTCTAATCATTAGTGAACAAGGTGGCTATATCATTTAATTTAGTAAGATGTGCCACAATAGTTTCAGATTCATAGCCATAAAAAGGATCAGATTCAACGAAAGTAATTATATCAGGATCAACAGAGAATTCATAATCCTCATCAGTAACACAGATAGGTGAAGTAGCAAAAGCAGGGTCAGGTTTCATTCTAGCATTAAGGGATTGCTGCTTCCATTTAGCTAATAACCTCTTTAGATCATATCTATCATTGCAAGATAAAATAGCTCTAGTAGCTTCTTCATCCATAACATAACCCTCAGGAATAACAGGCAATTCATATTTATTAGGGGGAGAGTCTTCATCATCACTTTCGTCAATATTATCAGTATCAATAATTTCATTCTCTCTAGCCCTAGCAAGTTGTTGATCAAGAAATTCACCAAGTGGCACAGTAGTATCAAGCATAGAAGTAGTTTCACGATAAGTATCATGCATAGCAGAAGTGGCATCATCAATAACATGCAACATATCAGAATGAATGGCAGAAGTAGGTTTAGGTGTCGTAAGCTTACTCAAAACAGAAGGTGAATCAAGTGCAGAGCTAGATGGCAGTTCCTTACCTCCCCTCGTAGTTGAGGGATAAATCTTGGTTCTTGGATCTTTCAAGTTCTTCATAATGATAAGCAGATATAAATCCCAAGTGACTCAAAGAATAGAGCTATGCTCCCCAGCAATGGCGCCAGAAAATAGTCTTGATAACCCACAAGTATAGGAGATCGCAACAGTTTTTGAGGGTAGAGTATTCAACCCAAATTTATTGATTTGACACAAGGGGAGCCAAAGAATATTCTCAAGTATTAGCAGCTGAGTTGTCAATTCAACCACACCTGGAAACTTAATATCTGCAGCAAAGTATTTAGTAGCAAAGTAATATGATAGTAGTGGTAACGATAGCAAAAGTAATGGTAGCAAAAGTAATGTTTTTGGTATTTTGTAGTGATTCTAACAATTGCAATGGAAAAGTAAATAAGTAGAGAACAATATATGGAAAGCTCGTAGGCAATGGATCGGTGATAGAGAATTATGCCGGATGTGGTTCATCATGTAACAGTCATAACCTAGGGTGACACAGAACTAGCTCCAATTCATCAATGTAATGTAGGCATGTATTCTGAGTCATACGTGCTTATGGAAAAGAACTTGCATGACATCTTTTGTCCTACCCTCCCGTGGCAGCGGGGTCCTAGCGGAAACTAACGGATATTAAGGCCTCCTTTTAATAGAGTACCGGACCAAAGCATTAACACATAGTGAAATACATCAACTCCTCAAACTACTTTCATCACCGGGAGTGGTCCCGATTATTGTCACTTCGGGGTTGCCGGATCATGACACATAGTAGGTGACTATAGACTTGCAAGATAGCATCAATAACTCACATATATTCATGAAAACATAATAGGTACAGATCTGAAATCATGGCACTCGGGCCCTAGTGACATGCATTAAGCATAGCAAGGTCATAGCAACATCAATCTCAGAACATACTGGATACTAGGGATCAAACCCTAACAAAACTAACTCGATTACATGATAAATCTCATCCTACCCATCACCGTCCAGCGAGCCTATGATGGAATTACTCACGCACGACGGTGAGCATCATGAAATTGGTGATGAAGGATGGTTGATGATGATGATGGCGACAGATTCCCCTCTCCGGAGCCCCGGACGGACTCCAGATCAGCCCTCCCGAGAGGTTTTAGGGCTTGGCGGTGGCTCTGTATCGTAAAACGCGATGAATCCTTCTCTCTATTTTTTTCTCCCAAAGTGAATATATAGAGTTGGAGTTGAGGTCGGAGGAGCTCCAGGGGGCCACGAGGTAGGGGGCGCACCCCCACCCTCGTGGCTAGGGTGTGGGCCCCCTGGTCTTGATCTTTTGCCAGGATTTTTTATTATTTCCAAAAATAGTCTCCATAAAGTTTCAGGTCATTCCGAGAACTTTTGTTTCTGCACATAAATAACACAATGGCAATTCTTCTGAAAACATCGTCAGTCCGGGTTAGTTCAATTCAAATCATGGAAGTTAGAGTGCAAAACATGGGCAAAAGTGTTTGGAAAAGTAGATACGACGGAGACGTATCAACCATAAGCGGAAGCGTTATGACAACGCGGTTGATGTAGTCGAAAGTCTTTACGATCCGACCGATCCTAGCACCAGAGGTACGGCACCTCCGTGATCTGCACATGTTCAGCTTGGTGACGTCCCACGAACTCTATATCTAGCTGAGTGTCGAGGGAGAGTTTCGTCAGCACGACGACGTGATGATGAACCTACCGGAATAGGGCTTCGCCTAAGCACCGCTACGATATGACCGAGGTGGATTATGGTGGAGGGGGGCACTGCACACGGTTAAGACAATGATCAACTTCTGTGTCTATGGGGTGCCCCCTCCCCCGTATATAAAGGAGTGGAGGAGGGGGGAGGGCCGGCCCTCTATGGCGCGCCCTAGGGGAGTCCTACTCCCACCGGGAGTAGGATTCCCCCCTTCCAAGTAGTAGGAGTAGGAGAGAAGGAAGGGGAGGACAGAAGGAAGGAAAGGGGGGGGGGCACCCAATTCGGATTGGGCTAGGGGCACGCGCCTCCCACCTTTTCCCTTCCTCTCCTCTATTCCACAAGGCCCAATAAGGCCCATATAGTCCCCCGGGGGTTCCGGTAACCTCCCGGTACTCCGGAAAATGCCCGAACTCATCCGGAACCATTCCGATGTCCAAACATAGGCTTCCAATATATCGATCTTTATGTCTCGACCATTTCGAGACTCCTCGTCATGTCCGTGATCAAATCCGGGACTCCGAACTACCCAGTGGCGGAGCTAGCAAATTGTCAAAGCCCGGGCACACCAAAAGTTAAAATACTTCACTTTGAGCTACCAAGAATGTCAAGTATCACATATTTAGGTAAGAGTGCAAAGAACTATTATATGCGCTAATATCAAGAAAAAACTGCACAATTCCAAAATTTCATCCAACTAGAAATGGGCACGACCAGCATTTAAGTGCAGAATTTCTTTGTATACTACGGAAAATAGCTCATGTAGTTGTGATTATCATCTTACGATCTCCCTTGCTGCCGTCGGATCGTCAGTGCCCTGTTTTCTAGCTAGGACACGTAGGCGTGGAACACGGCACACGCAGTCGCAAGTTGCCGTCTGGCATAGACGACCATGCTCGAGAATGTGATGAGCGATCGATCTATTTCGTTCAGGAGCACGTGACTAATAATGGCCCAACAATTGAAACTAGTAAATGGGCCAATGACTATTGCTGATGGTTGCTACAAGTAGGCCCAAACCAGTAGAAACCGGCCTAGCTGGCCCACTTAAGCAAACCCACATTAGGACCTCCTGATCGTAGTTTTGGACAATTCCAGTGAACAGCCATGGAAGCTCACGGGAGTTCTGATAGGCGGCAACTTCAAGCCTAGGCACGTGCCCAGGGTGCCCTGACGGTAAAATCGCCCCTGGAACTACCTTCGGTACATCAAAACACATAAACTCATAATACCGATCGTCACCGAACGTTAAGCATGCAGACCCTATGGGTTCGAGAACTATGTAGACATGACCGAGACTCATATCTGGTCAATAACCAATAGCAGAACCTGGATGCTCATATTGGTTCCTACATATTCTACTAAGATCTTTATCGGTCAAACCGCACAACAACATATGTTGTTCCCTTTGTCATCGGTATGTTACTTGCTCGAGATTCGATCGTCGGTATCTCAATACCTAGTTCAATCTCGTTACCGGCAAGTCTCTTTACTCGTTCCGTAATGCACCATCCTGCAACTAACTCATTAGTTACATTGCTTGCAAGGCTTATGGTGATGTGCATTACCGAGAGGGCCTAGAGATACCTCTCCGATACTCGGAGTGACAAATCCTAATCTCGATCTATGCCAACTCAACAAACACCATCGAAGACACCTGTAGAGCATCTTTATAGTCACCCAATTACGTTGTGATGTTTGATAGCACACTAAGTGTTCCTCCGGTATTCGGGAGTTGCAGGATCTCATAGTCATAGGAACATGTATAAGTTATGGAGAAAGAAATAACAACAAACCAAATGATCATCGTGCTAAGCTAACGGATGGGTCAAGTGAATCACATTATTCTGTAATGATGTGATCCTGTTAATCAAGTGACAACTCTTGTCTATGGTCAGGAAACATATCCATCATTGATTCAACGAGCTAGTCAAGTAGAGGCATACTAGTGACACTCTGTTTGTCTATGTATTCACACATGTACTAAGTTTTCGGTTAATACAATTCTAGCATGAATAATAAACATTTATCATGATATAAGGAAATATAAATAACAACTTTATTATTGCCTCTAGGGCATATTTCCTTCGGTCTACCACTTGCACTAGAGTCAATAATCTAGATTACATTTTAATTATTCTAACACCCATGGAGTCTTGGTGCTGATCATGTTTTGGTCGTGAGAGAGGCTTAGTCAACGGGTTTGCAACATTCAGATCCGTATGTATCTTGAAAATCTCTATGTCTCCCTCCTTGACTTGATCGCGGATGGAATTGAAGCGTCTTTTTATGTGCTTGGTTCTCTTGTGAAATCTGGATTCCTTTTCCAAGGAAATTGCACCAGTATTGTCACAAAAGATTTTCATTGGACCCGATGCACTAGGTATGACACCTAGATCGGATATGAACTCCTTCATCTAGACCCCTTCATTTGCTACTTCCGAAGCAGCTATGTACTCCGCTTCACATGTAGATCCGGCCATGACGCGCTACTTGGAAATGCACCAACTGACAGCTACATCATTTAATAAAAATACGTATCCGGTTTCTGACTTAGAGTCATCCGGATCAGTGTCAAAGCTTGCATCGATGTAACCGTTTACGATGAGCTCTTTGTCACCTCCATAAACGAGAAACATATCCTTAGTCCTTTTTAGGTATTTCAGGATGTTCTTGACCGCTATCCAGTGATCCACTCCTGGATTACTTTGGTACCTCCCTACTAAACTAATAGCAAGGCACACATCAGGTCTGGTACACAGCATTGCATACATGATAGAACCTATGGCTGAAGCATAGGGAATGACTTTCATTTTCTCTCTATCTTCTACAGTGGTCGGGCATTGAGTCTGACTCAACTTCACACCTTGTAACACAGGCAAGAACCCTTTCTTTGCTTGATCCATTTTGAACTTCTTCAAAACTTTATCAAGTATGTGCTTTGTGAAAGTCCAGTTAAGCGTCTTGATCTATATCTATAGATCTTGATACCCAATATATAAGTAGCTTCACCGAGATCTTTTATTGAAAAATTCTTATTCAAGTATCCTTTTATGCTATTTAGAAATTCAGTATCATTTCCGATCAGCAATATGTCATCTACTTATAATATCAGAAATGCTACAGAGCTCCCACTCACTTTCTTGTAAATACATGCTTCTCCAAAGACTGTATAAAACCATATGCTTTGATCACACTATCAAAGCGTATATTCCAACTCCGAGAGGCTTGCACCAGTCCATAAATGGATCGCTGGAGCTTGCACACTTTGTTAGCACCTTTTGGATCGACAAAACCTTCTGGTTGCATCATATACAACTCTTCTTTAAGATATCCATTAAGGAATGCAATTTTGACATCCATTTGCCAAATTTCATAATCATGAAATGCGGCAACTGCTAACATGATTCGGACGGACTTAACCATCGCTATGGGTAAGAAGGTCTCATCATAGCCAACTCCTTGAATTTGTTGAAAACCTTTTGCAACAAGTCGAGCTTTGTAGACAGTAACATTACCTTCAGCATCAGTCTTCTTCTTGAAGATCCATTTATTCTCTATGGCCTGTCGATCAACAGGCAAGTCAACCAAAGTCCACACTTTGTTCTCATACATGGATCCCATCTCAGATTTCATGGACTCAAGCCATTTTGCGGAATCTGGGCTCATCATCGCTTCCTCATAGTTCGTAGGTTCGTCATGGTCAAGTAACATGACCTCCATAACAGGGTTACCATACCACTATAGTGCGGATCTTATTCTGGTTGACCTACGAGGTTCAGTAGTAACTTGATCAGAAGTTTTATGATCATCATTATTAGCTTCCTCATGTACTGGTGTAGGAATCACTAGAACTGATTTCAGTGATGAACTACTTTCCAATAAGGGAGAAGGTACAATTACCTCGTCAAGTTCTACTTTCCTCCCAATCACTTCTTTCGAGAGAAACTCCTTCTCTAGAAAGGATCCATTCTTAGCAACGAATATCTTGCCTTCGGATCTGTGATAGAAGGTGTACCCAACAGTCTCCTTTGGGTATCCTATGAAGACATATTTCTCCGATTTGGGTTCGAGCTTATCAGGTTGAAGCTTTTTCACATAAGCATCGCAGCGCTAAACTTTAAGAAACGACAACTTGGGTTTCTTGCCAAACCACAATTCATAAGGTGTCGTCTCAACGGATTTTGATGGTGCCCTATTTAACGTGAATGCAGTTGTCTCTAAAGCATAACCCCAAAACAATAGCGGTAAATCAGTGAGAGACACCATAGATCGCACCATATCTAATAAAGTGTGGTTACAACGTTCGGACGCACCATTACGTTGTGGTGTTCCAGGTGGCGTGAGTTGCAAAACTATTCCATGTTGTTTCAAATGAAGTCCAAACTCATAACTCAAATATTCACCTCCACGATCAGATCGCAGAAACTTGATTTTCTTGTTACGATGATTTTCCACTTCACTCTGAAATTCTTTGAACTTTTCAAATGTTTCAGACTTATGATTCATTAAGTAGATATACCCATATCTGCTCAAATCATCTATGAAGGTAAGAAAATATGATATCCGCCGCGAGTCTCAATGTTCATTGGACCACATACATCAGTATGTATGATTTCCAATAACTCTGTTGCTCGCTCCATTGTTCCGGAGAACGGAGTTTTAGTCATGTTGCCCATGAGGAATGGTTCGCAAGTACCAAGTGATTCATAATCAAGTGATTCCAAAAGTCCATCAGAATGGAGTTTCTTCATGCGCTTTACACCAATATGACCCAAACGACAGTGCCACAAATAAGTTGCACTATCATTATCAACTTTGCATCTTTTGGCTTCAATACTACGAACATGTGTATCACTACTATCAAGATTTAGTAAAAATAGACCACTCATCAAGGGTGCATGACCATAAAAGATATTACTCATATAAATAGAACAACCATTATTCTCTGATTTAAATGAATAACCATCTCACATCAAACAAGACCCAGATATACTGTTCATGCTCAATGATGGCACCAAATAACAATTATTTAAGTCTAAAATTAATCCCGAAGGTAGATGTAGAGGTAGCGTGCCGACGCCAAACACATCGACTTTGGAACCATTTCCCGTGTGCATCTTCACCTCGTCCTTAGCCAATCTTCTCTTGTCGGTGTTCTGGGAATGGGGGTCCCCAGACTTTCCTGCCTGCGGCCCGCGGCGTGGAGGAGCCAGCAGGCCGTACGGCCCATCTTCACCAATGAAGCATCCAAGACCCTCGCGAGGCGGGCGACGCAAGACCTCCGCTCCAGCGGCCTAGTCAGGCAGGCTCGCGAGGGGCGGAGATATCAAGGCGAGGCGAACCTCACGAGGCTCTCGTGACGTGAGCCATGACGATCGACACCAGGCGGGCGCCAGCGCGTGCAGCGTCCTTGTTTCCTCTTTGGTGCAAAGGGGGCAAGCGCAGCCGTGGAGTACCGAGGCATCAGGAAAAGGTTGCCATTTCGGTGCAATAAGACCAAGACCATGGACTGCAAGACGGAGGTCATCGTGGAGCCCAAGACGGTGTCACCACCAGAGCTTTGGGCAGGAGAAGACTACTTTTGTCAGGATAGCTTGTACTAGTTGTCCCCTTTCAAATGAGCCCGCCATTGTTGGCTCCCTTCCCGCTCAATATTTGGGAAGAGTACCAGGACCTCTATAAATAGGACAAGCCACCACAGACAGAGGGGATGATTGGATCTTAGCTGGAGGAGACCCAGAGACACACCACAAGTTCATACGCACAAGAACACCTCAACCTGAGGAGGCTGTTCTTCCCTTGTATTGTTCATCATCAACCCAAAAGGCAATCCACCACCACCACACTGGAGTAGGGTATTACACCACAATTGTCGGAGTGAATAGCCACGGGTAGCCTAGACGGCTTCCCCTGGCCCTTCTGAAAAAATTACGAGCCCATCCGGCTCTCAAGAATCCAAGACATGGAGCCGCCTTCCCCTTGCTGGCTGCCATCCAGGCCGGCTTTCGGAAGGCGGCCCGACTTTAGCCCTCATGAAGAAAGCCACGGGAGGGCCGACTTCGGGAAGCCGGCCATGAGAAGGCCGACTCCAAGAAGCCGGCTCCCATAAAGCGGTCGAGACCGTACCCTCAAAGTTTGCACCCACCTAACGGCGGTGCGACAGGGCGTGGCTATAGTGAAGCCTGCCACCCCTGAATCCCGGAGCACGCCTGGCACAGTGCGCCGTACGGAGTAGGCATGACCCGTCCAGTGCGGCACTGTTGTCATGTTGACCTTGGTGTCACCCACGACGGGCCGCCAGCGTGGCCCACAGATGGTGGGCCCCTTCGGGCAGAGAGACGCCCGAAGGCGGCCACGCCTCCAACCAGTCGGCCTAAGACAGAGCCGGCTCCCCGCCGCCGGCTTGCCGCCTCCCTCGAAGGAGACGCCCTATTAAGGAGACAAGATGCGGTGAGGCTACAGCGATCGCCCGACGGGCGGCGGCACTGTAGCCGCGCCTACTACGACGAAGCCCACGTCACCAAGATGGAGCCACAGTAACCAGCCGCCGACCAGGCCCTGGACAGTGGGGCCCGCCTGTCGACCAAGGGGCCGGCAGCCGGCGGGACCCACCAGTCAGCGGGCCCCAGCAGCCGGCGCAGGAGCCGGCGAGCGCAGTCACAGACGGCTGGGCCCTGTGCCTAGTCGGATTACCATTGTACCCCCGGGGGGTGGGCCTATATAAACCCCCCGGGGTGCCCATGCAAAGGGTTCGACCCCTTGCTAGTCCTAGACACCACACAAGGAGAAGCAGGCTAGCCGTGCCCTTCTTCCTCCTCCCACCAAACAGCTCAAGGAGCATTGTGTAGCTGCTTGTTCATCTAGTGATCATGCGGAGACCCCGCAGAGCAGCAGTAGGGGTGTTATCTCCACGGAGAGCCCCGAAGCTGGGTAAGATCCGCCGGCGTGCAGGTCTTCGCCTTATCCCGTTTCCAGGCACCGGCGATGTCTTACTGGCTCCCACAATGATAAGCCACCCGTTGGCATATGTTGCACCTACCACCCGACATTTGGCGCCCACTGTGGGGCCAGGTGCACCGTCGTCTGGAAACCTGTTCTTGACAGGAACCTTCTTCCTCCCCCGCGAGCGTAGCCAGCCCGGCACGCCCGATGGCGCTTGCCATGACGCGCTGCAAGGCATCACCAGCGTCTGCGCCGCGAGCAGCCTCGCCGATCTCCTCGACGAAACCCTCATCTCCGACGAGCTCGCCTCCGATGCGGGCACTGACCACCTCGCCAACCTTCTCGGCCAGCTCCATGTCTCCAGCGAGCCCGCTGTGGACCTGGAGTCGGTTGGCTCCACCGACCCGATGCCTGTCGACCCCGACACGGCCTCGTTCAACACCTTCCCCACCAACGTCATGATCTACAACGACCCGCTTCCCCGAGCCGGTGGCTGCGACGCTGTCCCCACCGAGGTGATGGTCATCGGCCACAACGGCGCTGCTGACGAGAGCGCCCACGACGCCCCGCACGTGGCGGCCCACGACTTGTCCACCCCCCTCCCGGCTGATGCCGACGACGAAGCACTGGAGGCACGCCGCCTCGCCCTCCTCGCAGAGGGCCGGAGGCTGGCTTTCGTAAGACGCCTCACTGAGGCCTACCAGCGCGAAGCTGACCGTGCCGCCTTCGGCACGCCGGCCCCGAGCGGGCCAAGCCGGGCCGGCCTTGTCAAGCAACGCGGCGCCGTCATCACCGACACGCTGGGAGTCGACCGCCCGGTTTATGCCACTCCGCTCGAGAACTTGCGTGCCGCCCAGGCGGCCGTAGACGAGTTGGACGGCTTGGAGGCCGAAGACCTCCCCCCACATGACCCAGCGCATCCAGCAACTGATTGGCGCAGCCATGCAGAGACATGAAGCCAACGCCCGCGCGGAAAGCCCTCCCCCGCGCCGAGATCACGGCGCGACATCCCGGACAGCGACTACGAGCAACACCCGCGCACGGCGCGAGAAAGAGCCGGCTGCCAGCCGCAGCCGGACCCGAATCTCCATCGAGCGAGACGCGGACGGCCATCCCCGAGCCATGGAATGGCGGGGCAACCCGCATCCGCCTCCACCCCGTGGAGAGAGATATCCCGCCCCGCCGCCAGTGGCGCACCCGACTCTCAGCGGCCGGCTAGGCCGCCACGAAGGAGTCGGCGAGAACGACGCCCGCCATCGGATCGACCGCCTGGCGCGATCCCTGGCGTTGGAAGAAGAAGACGATGTCGGCCCGCCTTGTTTCGGCCCCCGCATCTGCGATGAGCCCTTCCCCAAAGGGTTCTCGCTCCCGAGAGACACGCCCAAGTACAACGGCTCCGTGAAGCCGGAAGATTGGTTGATCGACTACTCCACGGTGGTTAGCATAGCCAACGGCAACCGGCGCGTTGCCGTGAAGTACGTGCCCCTCCTGCTGCAAGGCACGGCGCGGACCTGGCTCAATAGCCTCAAGCCGCGCAGCATCAACAGCTGGCTGGACTTCATAGAAGCCTTCATCCGCAACTTCACCAGCACCTACAAGCGGGCTCCCAAGCCCAGACAGCTCTCCTTGTGCGTACAAGGCCCCGCCGAGTCCACTCGCGACTATCTCATGTGTTGGGCCGAGCTCCGCAACTCTTGCGAAGGGGTGCACGAGGTGCAAGCCATAGAATACTTCACAGCCGGATGCCGAGAAGGCACCCTCCTCAAGCACAAGCTCCTCTACGACGAGCCGACTACCCTCGACGAGCTTCTGGACATAGCGGACAAGTACGCCACCGCCGACTCCTCGATGAAGACCGAGCTTCGGGTAGACGCGTCCGGGAAAGTACTTAACCCGGCGCCCAAGACACCGGCTGGGGATTCCGGCCGACGCCCACACTCGAACGACCACAAGCGCAAGGGCCCCGCGTTGCCTCCCGCCAGCCGGCAGGTGGCCACAGTTGAAGACGCGCCGCCTGAAGGGCGAACCGCGCCCAAGAAGCCCAAGGGCGGCAGGCCGGCTTGCCAGCCTTCCTTCTCCTACGAGCAAACTCTCGACGCCCCGTGCAAATTCCACAGCGGCGCGAAGCCGTCCAACCACACAACCCGGAAGTGCCATTGGCTCACCCGAATCTCTAAAGGCGAGGGGCTCGTGCCGCCTCCGCCGACCGGCCCGCCGCCTCCGGCCCCACCGCCTCCAGCCGCTCGGCCCGCGGTCGGAGCCGTGCATGACGAATTCCCCAACGAGCAAGCAACCTACATCGTCTTTACGAGCCAGCCCGAAGACCGGCGCAGTAGGCGCCGAGAGCACCAGGAAGTCAGCGTGGTCACTCCCAACCCCGCCGGACACATGCATTGGTCAGAAAAGCCCATCAGCTGGAGCCGGGCCGACCATCCAGAGGTGATGCCGTCTCCCGGCTCTTATGCGTTGGTCCTGGAAGCCACCCTCGCGACGGACAGACGCGCTGCCCACTTCTCCCGTGTGTTGATAGACGGCGGGAGCAGCATCAACAGCCTATACCGTGACACCCTGGAGAAGCTAAACGTCAAGACGAAGCAGCTCATGCCTACTCGGATAGTGTTTCATGGCATCGTACCCGGCCTGTCCTGCGCCCCCATTGGCAAGATCAAGATTGATGTACTTTTCGGGGACAAGGAGCATTTCCGCCGGGAAGCGATCTGGTTTGAAGTGGTGGACCTGGAGAGCCCTTACCATGCATTGCTTGGCCGACCTGCCTTGGCCAAATTCATGGAAGTTCCCCACTATGCATACCTCAAGATGAAAATACCAAGCACCAAAGGCGTCATCACCGTAGCCGGCGATTACAAGAAGTCCTCTGAGTGCGCAGCAGCCAGCAGCCGGCTGGCCGAGTCCCTTGTGATTGCCAAAGAAAAGAAGATGCTGGACCGAGTCGTGGCCATAGCCGGCAAGCAGTCGGCCGTGTCCCCCGACCCCAAGGAGCATGACGCTCAAGGATCTTTCCAGCCGGCCAAGGAGACGAAGAAGATACCTCTTGACCCCGAGCATCCAGAGAGGTTTGCCGTCATCGGGGCAAACCTGAACAGCAAATAGGAAGGCGAGCTCGCCGATTTCCTCCCTGAGGATCGGAACATCTTCGCATGGTCCCCCAAGGACATGCCGGGTGTTCCGAGGAAATTCACCGAGCACAAACTACACGTTCGAGAAGACGCAAAGCCAGTCAAACAACCCCTTCGCCGACTGTCGGAGGAGAAACGCAGGATTGTAGGGGAGGAGATAGCCCGGCTTCTGGCAGCCGGCTTTATTATGGAAGTTTTCTTTCCAGAGTGGCTCGCCAACCCGGTCCTCGTGCTGAAGAAGAACAACAAGTGGCGCATGTGCATAGACTACACAAGCCTCAACAAGGCCTGCCCCAAAGATCCCTTTGCCCTGCCAAGGATTGACCAAGTGATAGACTCCACAGCCGGATGCGAGCTGTTGAGCTTCTTGGATGCTTACTCAGGATATCACCAGATAAAGCTGGATCCAGACGACAGCCTGAAGACCGCCTTCATCACGCCATTTGGAGCCTTCTGCTACCTGACTATGACATTCGGCTTGAGAAATGTCGGTGCCACTTTTCAGCGTTGCATGTAGAAGTGCCTCCTCAAGCAGCTCGGCAGAAACGCTCATGTTTACGTGGACGACATCGTGGTGAAGACGGAGAAGCGCGGCACCTTGCTGGGAGACCTCAAGGAAATGTTTGAGAACCTGCGCCGGTTCCAAATCAAGCTCAACCCCGAGAAATGTGTGTTCGGAGTGCCAGCCGGCCAGCTCCTAGGCTTCCTGGTCTCCGAACATGGCATCGAATGCAACCCGATGAAGATCAAGGCCATCGAGAGAATGGCGATCCCCACCAAGCTTCGATACATTCAAAAGTTCACCGGGTGCTTGGCCTCCTTGAACTGCTTCATCAGCCGGCTCGGAGAGAAAGCTCTCCCCCTCTACCGCCTCATGAAGAAGAGCACTCACTTCGAGTGGAACGACCAGGCCGACCATGCTTTTCACGAGCTGAAGAAGATGCTGGCCACGCCGCCCGTTCTGGCGGCGCCGACTGAGAAAGAGCCCATGCTCCTCTACATCGCTGCAACCAGCCGGGTGGTCAGCACCGTCATCATAGTCCAACGCCCAGAAGAAGGCCGAGCCCAGCCGGTCTAGAGGCCGGTGTATTATTTGAGCGAGGTGCTGTCCGCCTCAAAGCAGAACTACCTGCACTACCAGAAGATGTGTTACGGCGTGTACTTCACCGCCAAGAAGCTGAAGCCCTACTTTCAAGAGCATCCCATCACGGTCGTATGCACCGCCCCGCTGGCCGAGATCATAGGCAGCTGGGACGCATCCGGCCGGGTGGCGAAATGGGCCATCGAGCTGGTCCCCTACACGATCTTCTACCAGCCCCGCACCGCCATCAAGTCCCAAGCACTGGCCGACTTCCTCATCGACTGGGCCGAGACCCAGTACCTGCCGCCGGCTCCCGACTCCACCCATTGGCGCATGCACTTTGACGGGTCCAAGATGCGCACCGGCTTGGGAGCCGGCATCGTCCTTACCTCTCCCAAAGGCGGCAAGCTCAGATACACGCTACAGATCCACTTTGCCGCCTCCAACAACGTGGCCGAGTACGAGGCGCTCATACACGGGCTCCGGCTTGCCAAAGAACTTGGCATTCGCCGGATCCTATGTTATGGCGACTCGGACCTCGTGGTCCAGCAATCATCCGGCGACTGGGACGCCAAGGACGCGAATATGGTGAGCTACCGCTTCCTGGTCCAACAACTCAGCGGATACTTTGAAGGATGCGAGTTCCTCCATGTACCGTGAGCCGACAATGAGCCAGCCGATGCCCTGGCTCGAATAGGCTCTATTTGGCAAGCAATACCAACCGGCGTCGCCCTACAACGCCTCCTCAAGCCATCTATCAAGCCGTCTCCAGAATCCGACTCCATCTTCGTGCCGCCTGACCCCGATGCGGCCGGGTCCGGCTCGAGGAACCAAGTAGGTGACCCCGAGACTCCCGCAGCCGGCTCGAGGACTTCGGCAACCGGCTCGGGGACTGCGGTAGCCGGCCCGGGGACTGCACCAGCACAACAGCCGGCGGCCGACTCCAGCATCTCACCACCCAGCCCGCCCACCCTGGTGGCAGTAGCCACATTGGCGGTAGAAGAAGTCGCGGCTCCGTCACGGGCTCAGTCTATCCTCAACTTCCTAGTAAACCAAGATCTGCCGGCTGGCGAAACAGAAGCAAGACAAGTCCAATGTCGAGCCGGAGCATACACAATCGTCAACAGAGAACTAGTCAAGCGCAGTGTCACTGGAATCCTCCAACGGTGCGTCGAGCAAGAGAAGGGCATTGCAATCCTCAGAGACATTCACCAAGGAGAATGCGGCCACCATGCGGCCTCAAGATCACTTGTCGCCAAAGCCTTCCGCCATGGTTTCTTCTGGCCGACTGCTTTGGATGACGCCAAAGAATTAGTTAAACATTGCAAGGGGTGCCAACTCTTCAGCTCCAAACAACACATGCCGGCTTCGGCACTCAAGACCATTCCCCTCACTTGGCCCTTCGCCGTTTGGGGACTGGACATGGTGGGCCCATTCAAGACGGCGCGCGGCGGCATGATGCATTTGCTCGTCGCCGTGGACAAATTCACCAAGTGGATTAAGGAAAAGCCGATCAAGAAGCTGAATGGGCCGACTGCTGTGACGTTCATTGCAGACATAACAACTCGGTACGGCGTGCCACACAGCATCATCAACGACAATGGCACGAATTTTGCCAAAGGAGCCTTGGCACGTTTCTGTGCAGCCCAAGGTATCCGACTGGACTTAGCATCCGTTGCCCACCCGCAGTCAAACGGCCAGGTCGAGCGAGCCAACGGCTTCATCCTCTCCGGCATCAAGCCCCGACTGGTCGTACCTCTGGAGCGCTCAGCCGGCTGTTGGCTCGATGAGCTACCGGCTGTCCTCTGGAGTCTGCGCACTACACCAAACAAGTCAACCGACTTCACCCCTTTCTTCCTTGTGTATGGTGCCGAGGCGGTCATCCCAACTGACATCGAGTTCGACTCGCCTCGAGTAACCATGTACACGGAAGCGGAGGCCAAGGAAGCACGAGAAGACGGCGTCGACCTGCTGGAAGAAATCCGGCTGTTAGCCCTCAGCCGGTCGGCCATCTACCAGCAGGGTTTGCGCCGCTACCACAGCCGGAAGGTCAGGCCAAGATCTTTCCAAGAGGGCGATCTTGTGCTCCGGCTGATCCAGCGAACAGCCGGCCAGCACAAACTCTCGGCCCCTTGGGAAGGCCCCTTCGTCATCAGCAGAGCTCTAGGCAAGGACTCCTACTACCTGATCGATGCACAGAAGCCGAAGGCACGCAAGAGAGACGACTCCGGCAAGGAGTCGGAACGACCATTGAACGCCAACCTCCTTCGAAGATTTTACAGTTGAAATGCAGTATGTATCATGCTAACTTTTGTATTAAGTACGAGACAATAGGCCCCCCGAGGAGGGCTCGGGGACTGCCATCCCTTATTTATGAATGAAAAGTATCATGCTTATGACCTTGTCATTTCATTTACTTGTTCCGTCCGGCACCGGGTTCGACTAGTCGGCTCGGGGACTGGCCGACTGGAGTTATATTAGAAGTCCTACCTGTAGTCAGACAAGTAGTGTGCCGGCTCCCAAGCCTTCTCTTGCCAAAAGTCACAGTTCGAAGAACCGGCTGTCCGGCTGGCAAGAGTTAAAGGCAGGAACGGGCGCCCACACGAAAAACGGCTAGGGACTAATGGACGAATATAACAAAAGCCGGTTTTTCTCCCACCGCCGACTGGCTACCAGAGTAGCCAGCCGGCCGGTTTCCATTCACTTCACTTCAATCCAAGAAAGCTCAAGTACTTGCCTCCCCAAAGAGGGAAGGCGGCAAAGGAAAAGGCCTAAGGATAAAAAGCATACGCGAATGGAAACCAAACATGCACATAACAATATTTACATAAAAGACCTCCGAGAGGCCAACATTCAACATAGTTTGGATACACCCCAGTGGGTGGAACTGCGAAAATTTAATGAAGATTGTTCAAAAGACAACAAGCAGGAAAAATAAAGATGGCAGGTCAAGCTGGCGGAGCGACCGACGAGCCGGGCTGGTTGGCGGAGACGGTTGTGCCGGCTGAAGGAGCGGCCGGCTGGCGAACTTCGGCTTGGTCACCGCCTCCCGCAGAGGGCGCGCTTCCATGCGCCTCGTTGCTGGAGGCACGGTCGGCCTGAGGTCGGCCGGTTGTTCCACCAGCCGGCTCGACGTCTTCGCCGTCCTCCTCTTCGTCATCCTCGCCCTCGTCACTGGAGGCAATCTCCTCCGCCAAGTCCTCGCCCACCGCCGGGTTCAGCCCGAACCACTCCTCCGGCTGGGCAACACCGTCATCATCGATCTCGGGTGCAAAAACGCTGATGTCGGTGCACTCGGCGATCGTCGAAGCCCGCTGGGCGATAGCCGGCCTCACCTCTTCCAGCTCCGCGTCGGCCTCCATCCGCCAAGTGCGCAACTGGTCTAGGCTCAGCCCTGGGTACCAAGCCCGAATGAACTCCAACGCCCGCCCGGCTCCGAGGCGGGCCGCCGACGCCTTCCAAGCCTCAAAGCGACCGACTGTGACCTCCAGCCAGTCGGTAGTCCGGCTTGGGGTGCGGGGGATCGTCTCGCTGGGCTAGAGGGCGGCCAACACTTGCGCCCCGGCACGTTGGAGCCGGCGAAGCATCCGATGAGCCAGCTGCAACCGCGCCTGGACAGCCAAGAGCTGCTCCTCAAGCGTCCGGTTCGCATCCGGCGCGATGTTGGCCCCCGCCTGACAGCGCGCCTCGCGATGGGCCTCGATGCTTTGGGTGGCAAAGGCGGAGTAGCCGGGGAAGTAGTCTGCACCAAAAAAAACAAGCAGCAGCTCAAGTTAAGCCAAAAACCCAGGCGGCAAGGGGCAGGAGAGGGGCGAGGAAGGCGGCTTACCGTCGATCAAATCCTCGATCCGGCCGAAGCCTTCATCCAGGGCTCGCCGGGTCTCAGCCCAGCTCGCTGCCTCGGTCTCATACTCTACCTTCAGGGCGGCTTCGCTATCCTACGCCGCCTGCAGGGCCGCCTTGTGGCTCTTCTCCTGGTCGGCCAGCTTCTTGGCCAGGCGATCACGCTCCTGGACCAAGGCAGCGTACTAGGCATCCTTGGTATGAAGGGCGGCCTTCGCTTCGCCGAGCTCCTTCCTCAAGTCGGCGTTGGCCCCTGAAGACAAAGAAAAAGAAAAACCAATAAGGAAAGAGTCGTCAAGAAAGATCCGACTCGACTGCTCAGCAGTCGGCCAAAATCTCGGGGACTACACCCAGTGGGTGCGCTGACGCGCCCCCACAGGAGACAGACAAGATCGAGTACTTACTTCAGCTGTCGGCCAGGTCGTCGGTCCTCCGGCTCAACTCCCGAGCCTGGGAGTTGAAGGCGGCAGCACGGAGGTTGTGATATTCCTGGAAGTTCAGACAAGAGGCAAAAATAAGGTAGCCGTCAAGAAAGATCCGACCCGACTGCACAGCAGTCGGCCCGAATCTCGGGGACTACACCCAGTGGGTGCGCTGACGCGCCCCCACGGAAGAAATTAAGAGAGCAAAGCGGCCAAGAATGATGGACTCACCCGGATGGTGGCTCGCGTCGACAGGAACTCCTGGATGAACTGTTGCAGCAGGGCGGCCTGAGCTTGCAGCCGGCTCCAGACCCCTTGAGCCGCCACATTCAGCTCGCCAGTCCCTCCGCTGGGAGTCCACTCGGACCTGGCAGTGCTGGCCACCTCCAGATCTTCCGCCGACTGGCTTGCGCCCGCGTCTCGGCGCAACTCCGGCGGAGCAGCGCCTCCCCCTGTGCGCCGGCCCGTCACCGGCTGCACCTCGAGGCCGGCTCTGTTCTCCGGCTCACCCCCGGTCGGCCCCTCTGGCGCCGCTGACAATTGGTCGCCTTGGCCTGCTCCGGTTGGCGCTGCTGGCGGCGCTCTCCTCGTAAAGGCCACGGGGTCCTCCCCCCTCTCCATCAGCGGCGGGTCTTGGATGATCTCCTCCGCCAAGGGCAATGGGGTGTCGGGGGCCACGGCTCGGAGGGGAATGGCGAGTAGCGGAGGCTGGTTGCGCGAACCCTCCGCCTCCGTCTCCGCGGTCGCCGCCTCCGTCTGGGCCTTGGCTGCCGCGTCAGCCTGCTCCCTCGCCGCCTGGGCGGCCGCCTTCTCCGCCGCCTCGCGCTCCTCCCGCGCTTCACGGGCGTTCCGCTCTGTGGCCTCCCTGAGGTCGGCACGGGGGTCCATGCGGCGGGAGCTTGAAGAACCTCCAGCCGGCCCAACTACGGAGCCGCCCGGACCACGCTCAAGGGAAAGCGGCACCCTGTCCAGCAAATGGAAGAAATTAAGAAGAATGCTCGAACAAGAAGAGAATGATGAAGAGCATGCGACAAGGCAATTGATGACTTACGCTGAGACCGCCTGAGGCTGCTTCACCGCCTTGCGGAAGCGGGCCGCTTTCGCAGCCGCCTCGTCTCGCTTGGTCGCCGCGGTGGAGGCTTTGGACTTCTTCGGCCGACTGCCGAAGAGGCCTGAAGCGGCCCGACGCTTCTGTGCGCCACCGCCGGCAGCCGGCGCGATGGACGAGCCTGCACCCTGATGGTCGGCCGCCGGCTGGCGACGCGAGGGCGACTTCGGCTTCAGCATCATCCGGCCAGTCCTCGAAGCTCACGGTGAGCCTTGAGCCCCCGGGCTCGGCGTCGTCCCCCACGACGGCGTCTTCCATGGTGGCCGCCCCCAAGTCTGGATCGTCGACATCGTCCGCCGTGCGGTCGGGGGCATACTGGCGTTCTATCCCCGCTGACCCGGTCGTCGGCGGGAGAAGGGGGTTCTGCTAAGAAGAACCGACTGATCAGAAGCCGGCCACCATAAAGCCGGCTACCAACGAAAAGAAGAAAGAAAGGAAAGCTTACCACGGGCGGAGGGTTGGCACGAGAATACGGTGCCTTGCCGTAGCGCCAGTCCTCGGTGAGCTTGCAGTTGGAGATATAGTTTACCATATACGATACCTCCGCATGAGGCATCTCCCTGGTGCTCAGCCAGCTTGGGTCGAAGCGGCCGCTCATCTAGCACATCATGTGGGGCCGGCTTTGGAGAGGAGATATCCGGCGCTCCACGAAGGCGGCCACCAAGTCGGCCCCGCTCAGGCTTTCCGAATGGATCATCACCCGAAGCCGGGAGACGGCGGCGTTCCCGGCCTGAGACAGTGACCGGGACCGAAAACTCCATGAAGGCTGCCTCCCAGCTGGCGCGCCGGCTACATAAGCCGGCAGGTTGACGTGGTCTCCTTGCTCGGCGACGTTCTTCACGTAGAAGTATGACTTCTGCCAGATCTTCACCGACTAGATCAGGGGGATAGGCAGGAACGGGTTGTTCTCGCCCGCCCTACTCATGGCGATGAAGGTCCCGCGGGGGGTGGGCACGCCTGCGACGATGGTGCCGAGTTTGCTCTAGAAGAACTCCCCCCAGAGCTCTAGCGTGGGGAGCAGCCCCAAGAAACCTTCGCAGAGGGATACGAAGGCCGACAGTAGCATTACTGCATTGGGCGTGAGCTGATGCGGCTGAAGGTTGTAGAACACGAGGAAGGAGCGCAGAAATCCGCTCGCCGGAAGGCCGTAGCCGCGCAGGAAGTGCGAGCGGAAGACGACCCGCTCGCCCTCCTCCGGCGCCGGCGAAATCTCCATCTCCGGCGCCAGGCGGACCCGCACGAGGTTGGCGTCAGGCAGGCGCCGAGTCTGGCGGAGGAATTCAACGTGGTCCTCATGGACGTTGGAGCCGTCCCACGAGCTTGACAGCGCCATGGGAGCGAGACGATGTGGAGGCGCGGCGGCGCTGAGACGGGAGGCTGCGGCGACAACGAGAGGAAGAAGCGAGGACGAGAAGGGGCGGAGCGAGAGAGAGCGTGCGAACCTCTGTCGCTCCCCCTCCTCCCCCTACTTATAGGCTCGCGTGGCGGAGCCGAGGAGGCGCGGCGGGGGGAAATGTGGGGATCGATCGTGCCCACTCCCCCACGTCCCGCGCTTATTGTGCCTTAACGGCGAAATAAAACCGCCGCAGGAAGGCAAGCGGTCCATGTGGGCCACGGAAGATCCGCGCTCGGACCAAGGCCTGCAAGTGGCGGGCCCGGGCCTACGGCGGCGTCCCATCGCGCGCGTGCGCTGGCAGGATCTCTCTGCCACGTGGCCGCGGGAGGGCCCGCGGTCAGCATGCAGGTCAACCCCTTTCCCGCCTGCAAGACGCGGAGCTCTCTGAAGTCGGCATACACCCGCAAAGCCGGCTCTTCAGGATGGGAAGCTGACCAAGCTTCTCGTCCCTTTGTCCGCCTCGGAGCTCGATCAGCTTCGGGGACTACTGTTGGAGTGAATAGCCACGGGTAGCCTAGCCGGCTTCCCCTGGTCCTTCTGAAAAAATTACGAGCCCGTCCAGCTCTCAAGAATCCAAGACATGGAGCCGCCTTCCCCTTGCTAGCTGCCATCCAGGCCGGCTTTCGGAAGGCGGCCCAACTTTAGCCCTCATGAAGAAAGCCACGGGAGGGCCGACTTCGGGAAGCCGGCCATGAGAAGGCCGCCTCCAAGAAGCCGGCTCCAATAAAGCGGTCGAGACCGTACCCTCAAAGTTTGCACCCACCTAACGGCGGTGCGACGGGGTGTGGCTACAGTGAAGCCTGCCACCCCCGAATCCCGGAGCACGCCTGGCACAGTGCGCCGTACGGAGTAGGCATGACCCATCCGGCGCAGCACTGTTGTCATGTTGACCTTGGTGTCACCTACGACGGGCCGCCAGCGTGGCCCACAGATGGTGGGCCCCTTCGGGCAGAGAGACGCCCGAAGGCGGCCACGCCTCCAACCAGTCGGCCTAAGACAGAGCCGGCTCCCCGCCGCCGGCTTGCCGCCTCCCTCGAAGGAGACACCCCATTAAGGAGACAAGATGCGGTGAGGCTACAGCGATCGCCCGACAGGCGGCGGCACTATAGCCGCGCCTACTACGACGAAGCCCACGTCACCAAGATGGAGCCACAGTAACCAGCCGCCGACCAGGCCCTAGACAGTGGGGCCTGCCTGTCGACTAAGGGGCCGGCAGCCGGCGGGACCTACCAGTCGGCGGGCCCCAGCAGCCGGCGCAGGAGCCGGCGAGCGCAGTCACAGACGGCTGGGCCCCGCGCCCAGTCGGATTACCATTGTACCCCCGGGGGGTGGGCCTATATAAACCCCCTGGGGCACCCATGTAAAGGGTTCGACCCCCTGCTAGTCCTAGACACCACACAAGGAGAAGAAGTAGGCTAGCCGTGCCCTTCTTCCTCCTCCCACCAAACAGCTCAGGGAGCATTGTGTAGCTGCTTGTTCATCTAGTGATCATTCGGAGACCCCGCAGAGCAGCAGTAGGGGTGTTATCTCCACGGAGAGCCCCGAAGCTGGGTAAGATCCGCCGGCGTGCATGTCTTCGCCTATCCCGTTTCCAGGCACCGGCGATGTCTTACTGGCTCCCACAATGATAAGCCACCCATTGGCATATGTCGCACCTACCACCCGACAACAATGGTGGCCCGAACCAGTATAAACCCCGTGTCTTCATGTGTTGTGAGTTCGACGAGTTCGTCCGCAAGATCTTAGCGAGCTTGAGCGTAGATCGGTAGGAGGGAAAGACTTAGCGCGCACCCTAGTGTTCGAGCATTAAGGGTTAGCCGGAGCCCCACATCCGACATTTGGCGCGCCAGGTAGGGGTGCGCCATAGCTTCCTTTCCATCAGTTCGTTGCTCTGTCGTCTCCATGGCGGACGCTCGCCGTGCTCGAGCTGAGCGTCGGGCTGCCCTCGCCGCCCGCGTCACTTAGACGGCTCCCGTCGGCGGGCCGCCTCGTCATTCTCCATCTCCCGCCGCCAACGCTGCCACCGACCCGGTGGGGAACGAGCAGCAGGCGTCTTTGCCGCATCCATCAGTGTGGCAGGACGGCCGCACTGCTACTCCATCACTCACCCTGCTGGTTCTTCGTCTCACATGCACCGTGCTCCCATGGAGGCACGGGCCGCGCTCATCGCGGCGAACGAGCTCCTGCGTTATTGCCCTATCGATGACCTCTATGAGGAGTGGCTCGACCGCGTCGTCGAGCTCGTCCGTGCCGCAGGGGGCTCTCCGGCGCTGTCCCACTCTCTGCCTCCCCCTCAACAGGCCGCGGGCGACTGGGCTCATGGCGTGCCTCCACCACCTCGACCCCAAGACGGTGCCTTGGCAATAAGGCGCGCGCCTCCGCGGCGCGATCCACCGCGCCCGGCGCCCGCGCGTGAAGAAAGAAGCTGCCAAGAAATCCAGCGGCCGTGAGAAGCTGCACCGGCGCTCCCTGCGCCACCTCGTCAGGACCGTGTGCCGCCTGCAGTGGCATAGCGCGGACCTCGCCAAGACCAAGCTCCGCCTCAGAAGCAGGTCCCGGCGACCACGGCTGGCTGCCGTGCCTTCACCCCCGAACTGCTTAGCATCGCCTGGCCAGGCAAGTTCAAGCCAGATCTACCTCCTCGATACGACGGCACCGCAGACCCCGCAGAGTTCCTGTAGATCTATCAGCTGAGCATCGAAGCGGCCAACAACGACGAAAAAGTCATGGCGAACTGGTTTCCCATGGCTCTCAAGGATGGGGCCCGCTCCTGGCTCCTGAACCTGCAGCCTGGCTCGATCTCCTCCCGGGACGAGATGCGCGACCGCTTCGTCGCCAACTTCCAGGGCACTCGCGACCACCCACCGACCGCGGGTAATCTACGCCGCATCAAGCAACAGCCAGGAGAGACCCTTCAGAAGTACATCTAGCGCTTCAACAACACCCGCCTCAAGATCCCCAAGGTCACAGACGAAGCCATCATCTCCGCGTTCTCAGACAGCGTTCGTGAACTCAAGATGAAGGGAGAGCTGGCTATCCACGAGGAGCTTTGCACATCTCAGGAGCTGTTCAACCTAGCGACCAAGTGCGCAAGAGCTGAGGAGGAGCGCCTCTCTCTCCTTGAGCTGTCAACTGCTGGAGTGGAGGAGAAGAAGGCCAAGGCCAAGGACGTGAAGCGCAAAGAGGTAGTAGTGCTCGCAGCGGAGCCCGATACCAAGCGAGGTAGAGATCAGCCCGAGCCACCCAAGAACGGCCGTCCTTTCTGCGCCTTCCACAACCTGAACACCCACAATACCAGCGACTGTCAAGAGCTCAGAGCCATACGGGAAGGACGCTTCGATCGACGCCCCGAGCGCAACGACCGGGGCTACGGCCATGGAGGAGGACGCGGAGGCAGACGCTGGGACAACTGTGGCCCGTGCCAGGAGTGGCATGACCGGCCTCGTGAGGACCGCTGGCAGGACCAACCTCGCGAGGGCGCCTGGAGGGACCCGCCGCATGAGGATCGCCCCCAGGGCAACGCTGGTCTTCCCCCGTTGACGCCACCGAGAAGGAACGACGACCAGCACCAGGACGAGGGGGTTGGGGGCTTCCAGGAGCCGCGTGCGATCGCTTGCATCCTGGGCGGTGCTCAGGCCCAGCCTCTCAGCACATCTTCAAACAGTTCGCTCGCGAGGTGAACGCGGCGCTCCCCAAGCTCGAGGCCACGCGCCCGCTTAGGTGGTCCCAGTGCGCCATCACCTTCTACTTGGCCGACCAGCTCAAGTGCGCAGCCTCTGCTGGCACACTCCCTATGCTGTGATCCCTAGTCATCAGCAATGTGCAAGTCGCCAAGACTCTCATCGACGGCGGCGCAGGGCTCAACGTCCTGTCCATCGACACGTTCGACAACCTCCAAGCGCCCTATGAGTAGCTCCAGCCAACCAAGCCTTTCTCTAGCGTGACTGACGGTTCCACCACACCGATAGGGCAAGTCCGCCTGCCTGTCACCTTCGGGGAGCGCAAGAATTACCGCACCGAGCTCATCGACTTCGACGTCGCGCACATCCGCCTGCCATACAATGCCATCCTTGGGTATCCAACCCTGGCCAAGTTCATGGCAGTCACTCACCACGGATACAACATTCTCAAGATGCCTGGAAGCGGGGGAATCATCATGGTCCCATGTGAAGAAAGGGATGCGGTGTGCTCCCTTGAGCGCGCCTACCAAGCCGCAGCAATCGACAACCCTGACAGCAGAAGTGAAGGCCCTCCAGAGACCATCCCCAAGAAGAAGCTGCCGCGCAGGACCCTAAGAAGATGGTGTCACGCCAGGAGCCTCGTCAGGATCAGCGCCCGCTCCAGAGGCGCCTCCCTCCACCGCATAGGAAAGCGCGCCCGGTGCCCTCCTCAGGCAGGACTCGGGGGCTTTCTCCCGGAGAGCCTCAGACCTTGCCAACCTCACGAGGGAGGCACTTGGGCACCACTTGGAAGCGTGCTTCATGGCACGCTTTCCTCAGGAGAGCACAGGGCAATGAGTGCCCACCACCCACGAGTTCATCACCAAGGCCACCCAGGAGCTACAAGACGCAAGAGCCATGCGCGGCAACAGCCGCTCACGGAGTGTGTCTCACCATCCAGGCGAGGGTGCTGTGCTGCGCACCTGCGTCGACATCCCAGGGCTCAATAGGGCCGCATCTCAGGAACGCTTCTGGCCATCACGTGCGGGCCGCTGTGAGGGTCCACCACACAGCTACGTCTACATGCCCTTCGGCTTGCCGAGCGTGGCGCCAACCTATCAGCGCAATGTGCGGCAAGTCCTGGCGGCTCAAGAGGCTAAGTTCCACGCCGTTCTGGAGGAGATGGGGACGATCTTAAGGGAACCTCCTGAGTGCCCAGAGCCTCCCGAGGCTCAGGGCCCCGGTGGATCCTGAGGAGCCATTCCTTCAACGCGTGGCTTCAGCTGCACCAAATCTACTTCGTCTACAGAACCAGGTGACATCTTCCAAGTTCATTTAAGCTAGGAGCGCCCCTCGGGCTGCATTATTCCTAGGCCACACGGGTCCATCCCTGTGGCATGTATCCCTTTTGCTTTTGTATTTAGCTTACCTTGTTGGGGGTGCCCCTCGGGCTGCATCATCCCCATGCCACTCGGTCCAGACCCAGTGGCATGTATCTTCATGCATTTATCCAAGTCGGTCTCCTCTTCATGCTTAACCCGCCAACTGGTATCACCTGCTCGATTGTCGGTGTCAAAACCGGCAGATCTCGGGTAGGGGGTCCCGAACTGTGCGTCTAGGCGGATGGTAACAGGAGGCAGGGGACACGATGTTTTACCCAGGTTTGGGCCCTCTTGATGGAGGTAAAACCCTATGTCCTGCTTGATTTATTCTTGATGATATGGGTATTACAAGAGTTGATCTACCACGAGATCGGAGAGACTAAACCCTAGAAGCTAGCCTATGGTATGATTGTATGTTGTCCTACGGACTAAAACCCTCCGGTTTATATAGACACCGGAAAGGGCTAGGGTTACACAAGGTCGGTTACAAAGGAGGAGATATACATATCCGTATTGCCTAGCTTGCCTTCCATGCCAAGTAGAGTCCCATCCGGACACGAGACGAAGTCTTCAATCTTGTATCTTCATAGTCTAACAGTCTGACCAAAGGATATAGTCCGGCTGTCTGGAGACCCCCTAATCCAGGACTCCCTCAGTAGCCCCCGAACCAGGCTTCAATGACGACGAGTCCGGCGCGCGGTATTGTCTTCGGCACTATAAGGCGGGTTCTTCTCCAATTTCCAAGCATTTGTAAGCAGTGTCCGGTCCCATAAATGTTTGGACCTCTTGGCTTCTGTGCCCAATAAGGGCTTTCTCCCACGCGTCAAATAAATACGAGGCGCCAGGGCGTTTTTACATTCGCCCCCTAGTCAAATAAATAAATTGTCTATTAAAGGGATGGGGATCCTTAGATCCGATCCATACCATCCTCCCCCAGCGAGAGTCCATCAGAGCGCATTCCGGAAAGATCCATTCCAGCATGGCTGACCTCCGCAGCTCCTCCTCCCACCCCCGAAGCCCTAAGCCCGGTGATTGGAAGAGGTGTTCAGTCCCACACAGTCGTTTAGTCGAACTGCAGACTAAGGGATTTCTCCCTCCGGCGTACATGGTGCCCGTTTGAGCCGGGCTTGCCACCTATAATGGCGGGGAGCAAGCGGAGAGCATTCGAACGGGTCTGCCTTGTTCCCTATCTATTAAGGGGACTCAGATTTCCAATTCATCCGTTCCTCCGCGGGCTCCTGGAGTTCTACGGCCTCCAATTACACAATTTCACCCCCGCCTCCATCCTACATATCGCCGGCTATGTGGCTCTCTGCTAGTTGTTCCTGGGCTGCGAGGCTCACTTCGAGCTGTGGAAAAGGCTATTTTGCCTTGTCCCTCGCACACAGTGGGGGTCACTTTATCAAGTGGGCGGAGCTGAAATATGGCGCATCGCCGATACCGGATACCTGTCCGGTACTCCGAAGAAGTCACCCGAAGACTGGCCATCAGAATGGTTTTATATGGAGGACGTTCCCCTTCCGGACCCTGTTCGGCGGGGTCTTCCTGAGTTCAATAATGCTCCTCTGAAGAAACGCCGAAGTTCGCGCCCACAAAGCCCCCAGGTGGAGACAATGGAGAAGTCCTCTATCTGATGAACCGAATTAAAGCACTGGCTCGATCAGGATTGACAGTAACCGAAGTTATGTTGATTTGCATAATGCGGGGAGTGCAACCACTTCAATATCGTGGGCACCCCTTGTGGTGTTATAACGGGGCGCATGACACCACCTGCCGCGGGCGTAAGGGTCTGGACAATGCTGCCAATTAGCGAAAATTATGTCCGAATTGTTCAAGGGTGACGAAGAGGAGTTCACCCGCATCAAGCCATGGGATGGATTCTCCATGTACAATCCTCCAAGTTGGGTAAGTTATATCTCCCTACTCCCATTTTTCCCGCATTCTTTGTCGTAAGTATTCACCTTGCCAATTTGCGGCAGAAACTGCGAAAAGCCATAAAGGAGGTCAGCAGCCCTTCTCCACAACTAGAGGACCCTGACTGGGCCCTCGACTCCGGACTTGAAGAAGATTCGGTTATATTCATGGAGCTGATAGACCGACAGTTCTATCAGTTAAGCTGCGACGATGCCATGGTGGCCATTACGGCTGACTATCCCGGACTGCTCCCTGCATCGCACATAAGAAAAACCAAAAATCCCAACTCCAAAACTAGGATCCCCTTTTAGACACTTCACCCACCATATACACATGGCATTTTTACAGGGAAGGCATTCGGAACACCCTGCCGAACCCGCAGCAACGCGCCAACAGGAGGCACCGAGGCTGGGTAGGCCAAAAAGGAAGGCGGTCAGGACGGAGACGCCGGCGCAAAGGTATAACAAACCCCGCTCCGTGGTTGTCCTCTTTCTCGAAATATAATGACGCCCGTGTTTCTTTAACAGAAAAAATGCTCGCCGGAATATGTCCGGCGATGTTACTAATCACGCTTCCACCAGCCGGGCACCAGGACCGGACATAGAGGCGGAAGCCGATATGGGGCGGGCGCCAGATAATCCCCCTACAGAGGATGCAGATAGATTATTCGCTACAAACTCAGAGGTGGAAAGCGCCATGAATCATAGGCGCCGCCGGGCCGTACTCCGTGACGCTTGTTTCTCACCAGAGGCATTTGATGCCTTCAATTCTGGAGAGGCGTACCTCCGAGCTGCTCAAGATGGTCTAGCCAGAGCCACGGATCAGTATGTAAAGGATGTATGGGTAAGTAAATCTGACGATTTATATGTATCAGTAGCCCCTGAGACTTGAAACAGTTAGCAGAACTGATTTAAGGATCATCTTTATTGTGCAGGTTCTTACAGAGAAGAATACTAGGCTATCACAGGAGCTAGAGGAATGCAAGACCCAACTGCGGGCTGTTGTGGCCGCATTGCAGGAACCAAAAAAGTCACCTGCTGGTAACATTTACTTTAAAGAATGATGGTTACCATATAATGTGCGGCATGGCTGCAGATCTAACAACAGATGTTGCAGATGAATCCACAGAAAATCCGGAGGACCAACATGTTATGCGACAGCTAGAGGCTGGCAAACGCGTGCTGACTGAGGTTAGGCGGGAGAAAAACAATCTCCAAGACACCAATATTAAGCTGAGCGTGGAACTAAAAGATGTTCGGGGCCATCTTGCAGACTCCGAGAAGGAGAATACGCGGCTTTGGCGTGGCATTTTCAGTAAGTGCTTGAACGAATCCTTTTAAAGGAGTTCGGCGAAGAAGCCGACTAACAACATTATGTCTGTAGGTATGCTGACGGGTCGTCCCGCGGAGGAAATGCACGGGTCTGCAGGTGATCTTCTATCCGAGCTGTCACATCTGCACGAACAAGTTCGGCAGGTGATGCAGGGTGTTGCCCAGGCCTTGTGGCCGTCCGTCTCCCTGCCAGAGGGCGTTGAAGAGCTTGCGGAGAAGCTCAAGGGAGCATGGCGGCGCTTCCAATTATGGAAGATATCGGCCTGCCGACAGGGTGCCAGAGAAGCCTGGGCCATGGTGAAGACGCGGTATACCAAGGCAGACCCAAATCACATGGCCGAGGTCGGACCTGTGGGGCCCGAAGGAAAAGAGATCCTCGTTAGCTTAGTTTATGGGCAAGTAGAATTAGCGGCAAAGTATTCCCAACAGGATTGTAATCTAGACCGTCTGTTGGATGGTATAGAAGAGGAATTTAGTCAGTCTGCATGACTAATTAAAGTGACATGTATAATGCCTTCTAGCCGGATTGTAGATCATTTGTCTTGGCGGACCTTTTCGCTTCAACCTCGGGACCCGATGGTCCGTAGTGTATCCGAATACCCGCTCAGTTATATAAGAACCAGGGTATGCGTGGAGACCAGGCGTAGGGGTCATTAGTGCTTGAACAGACAAGTGCCCAACTAGTTATGTTATATTACATGGGTAGTAAGAAACATCTTCCAGGGAGAATAATTCCGTTAAGGGTTCCTTTCCCTGGGTAAGCATGCCCTAAAGTGCATGTTCGGACTGCAATAGGAAACGCAGAAAAAACATTTGGGGGCAGATATGGACAATAAATAAAAATCATCTTTTGTTCACCGACTGAATATTCCCTTAAGAACGCTAGCTTTCGACTTCACCCAGTCTGAGGTACACATCCGACTGACCCGGCAGTAACAATCGCAGAGGTGCTCCCCTTATGCCCTAGCCGAATTAACGGGAACGTAGAGCATAAATAGAAGAGCCAGGCAACCCAGCTTGGCCAAAACTTATGTCATATCGATGCATATAATGGCGAAAAAAGGTACATGCGGAAGCATGACACATGTGCGGGGCCAGAGGCCCAGATAAATAATTAAGCTTCTGTGAAAGAAGCCCCCAGGTATGATGAGCGCGGCTAGCGCATCTATAATGTGCAAGCGAGGCACAAGTTGGCCCTTGAAGGCCTAGAGAAAGAATAAAAGAAAGGAAGAAAGAAAAACAAGACTGATAATGTATATGCAAAAAATGGACAAAGGGAGGGGACGAACATAGAGTCCGGTGCTAGGCGTAGAATCTTTGGAGCCTGGCCGCGATCCATGGGTTCGGCTCGAGTCGACTAGTCGATGCATCCTGCAGTCGGTACGCTCCACCGGTCAGAACTTGGTCAATAATGAAGGGACCTTCCCATTTGGGCTCGAGCTTGTTCTTCTTCTTATCCGGCAGGCGTAGAACTAGTTCGCCAACGTTATAAGTTTTGGCCCGTACTTTTCTGCTTTGGTATCTGCGAGCCTATTGCTGATAAAATGCGGAACGGTCTTTGGCTACATCGCGCTCCTCCTCCAGGGTGTCCAGACTGTCCTACCGATCGAGCTCGGCTTCTCTTTCTTCGTACATGCGCACTCGAGATGAGTCATGAATTATGTCACAGGGCAAGACTGCCTCTGCGCCGTACACCATAAAGAAGGGTGTGTATCCGGTACTACGATTCAGCATGGTCCGCAGCCCCTAGAGTACAGAGTCGAGCTCCTCTACCCAGTGCGCGTTAGACTCCGTTAAGGAACGCACTAATCTGGGTTTAATGCCGCTCATTATAAGACCGTTTGCTCGCTTGACCTGACCGTTGGTTTGTGGGTGATAGACTGAAGCATAATCGAGCTTGATGCCCATTTTGCTACATCAGAGTTTTACCTCATCGGCTATGAAGTTTGTGTTGTTGTCAGTGATTATGCTGTGGAGGACGCCATAACGGTGTACGACCCCAGATATGAAGTCTATCACTGGTCCGGATTCGGCTGTTTTAACAGGTTTGGCCTCTATCCATTTGGTGAATTTATCCACCATGACCAGTAAGTATTTTTTCTTGTGGGTTCCCCCTTTAAGGGGTCCAACCATGTCAAGCCCCCAGACCGCGAAGGGCCACGTAATGGGGATTGTTTGGAGGGCGGTGGGTGGCATGTGGCCTTGATTTGCAAAGAGCTGGCAACCGGCGCAACGTTGGACCAAGTCCTGTGCATCTGCCTGGGCCGTTGGCCAATAGAATCCTGTACGGAAGGCCTTGCTTACAAGAGCCCGGGCTGCGGCATGGTGACCGCCGAGTCCGGCGTGGATTTCTGCCAAAAGGTTCCGCCCTTCCTCTTTGGAGATGCACCTTTGAAGGACTCCGGTAGTGCTTTTTTATACAATTCTCCCTCGTGGACCCTGTAGGCCTTAGATCGCCGCACTATGCAGCATGCCTCATTTTGGTCCTCCAGAAGTTCCTGCCTAGTTAGTTAGGCCAGGAATGGTTCTGTCCACGGGGCGATAATGGCCATTATTATGTGGGCTGAAGGTGTTATTTCGGTGGCGGAGCCTCCGATTGTGTCAGAGTATTCGGTATTGGGCATTTTGGCCGGGTCCGGACTATTGTTACCGGTGTCCCCTTCCCATACTACGGATGGCTTGAACAACCTTTCCAGAAATATGTTGGGGGGGGGGGGACCGCATCACATTTTGCGCTGATACGGGCAAGGATATCCGCCGCTTGATTGTTTTCCCGAGCCACATGGTGAAATTCGAGTCCCTCGAACCGAGCTGACATTTTTAGGATGGTGTTTCGGTAGGCCTCCATTTTTGGATCCTTGGCGTCAAAGTCTCCATTTATTTGGGATATTGCAAGGTTTGAATCCCCACGCACCTCCAGGCGTTGAATGCCCATGGAGACTGTCATCCGAAGACCATGCAACAAAGCTTCGTATTCGGCTGAGTTGTTGGAGTGTATATACAATATTTGCAGTACGTACTGAACGGTATCTCCAGTTGGGGACGTCAGAACGACGCCAGCCCCTAGACCAGCCAACATTTTAGAACCGTCGAAGTGCATGATTCAATTGGAGTATGCGCCATACTCTTTAGGGAGTTCGGTCTCCGTCCATTCGGCGACAAAGTCGGCCAATACTTGCGACTTAATGGCTCGTCGAGGTTTGTATGTTATGTCGAACGGGAGGAGCTCAATAGCCCATTTGGCAATCCGGCCCGTAGCGTCGCGGTTGTTTATAATATCATTAAGTGGCACTTCCGAGGCTACTGTAATCGAACACTCTTGAAAGTAGTGTCGCAGCTTCCGGGATGTCATGAAACACGTAGGCTATCTTTTGATAATATGGGTACCATGATTTGCATGGAGTGAGGACAGTGGATACATAGTATACCGTCCTTTGAAGAGGGAATTTATGTCCGTCAGCTTCTCGTTCGATGATGAGCACTGCACTTACAACTTGATGGGTTGCCGCAATGTGCAACAGCATTGGTTCGCCGATGTTTGGCGCGGCCAGGATTGGGTTGGTTGCCAAAATGGCCTTTATTTCTTCCAATCCGGCTGTGGCAGCTTCCGTCCACTCAAAGTGTTCGGTGCACCAGAGGAGGCGATAAAGGGGTAACGCCTTTTCTCCTAAGTGGGAGATAAAGCGGCTTAGAGCCGCCACGCATCCTTTTAATTTCTGGATTTGTTTGAGGTCTGTTGGGGTAGCCAACTGTGACAAAGCTCAGATTTTGGCCGGGTTAGCTTCAATACCTCTACTGGAGACAATGAAACCCAGGAGCTTTCCGGCTGGTACGTCGAAAACGCATTTTTCCGGACTGAGCTTAATGTCGTATGTTCGAAGGTTGTCGATTGTGAGCCTCAAGTCGTCTATCAAAGAGTCGACGTGTTTGGTTTTGACGACCACATCGTCTATGTATGCCTCTACTGTTTTGCCGATTTGTTTCTCCAGACATGTCTGAATCATGCGCTGATATGTTGCGCCGACGTTTTTGAGCCCAAAAGGCATTGTGTTGAAATAGAAGGGACCAAATGGTGTGATGAATGCCGTTGCGGCTTGGTCGGATTCCGCCATCTTGATTTGATGGTAACCGGAGTATGTGTCGAGGAAACACAATGACTCGTGTCCCGCGGTAGCATCGATAATTTGCTCGATGCAGGGGAGGGGGAAGGGATCCTTTGGGAAAGCTTTATTATGGTCCTTGAAATCGACACAAAGGCGCCAAGATTTATCCTTCTTTAGTACCATCACCAGGTTTGCTAGCCAGTCCGGGTGTTTTATCTCTCTGATGAATCCGGCCTCCAATAATTTGGCTAGTTCCTCTCCCATGGCCTGTCTCTTAGGTTCGGAGAAATGCCGAAGAGCTTGCTTGACCAGCTTGAATCCCTTTAGGATATTGAGGCTATGCTCGGCCAGCCTGCGTGGGATTCTTGGCATGTCTGAGGGGTGCCAGGCGAATATGTCCCAATTCTCGCGCAGAAACTCTCGTAGTGCGGTGTCGACGGCGGGGTTTAAGTGTGCCCCGATGGAGGCAGTTTTTGTAGGGTCCATTGGGTGGACTTGGAATTTGACTATTTCATCCGCTGGTTTAAAAGAGGTGGACTTGGATCTCTTATCGAGTATCACGTCGTCCCTGTCCACTATGGAGCGTAGCGTGGTTAATTCCTCGGCCGAGAGGGCTTCGGATAATGCCTCGAGGGCCAGCGCGGCTGTTTTGTTTTCGGCACGGAGTGCTATGTCCAGATCACTGGCGAGAGTGATGATTCCGTTGGGCCCGGGCATTTTGAGCTTCATGTACCCATAATGGGGTATAACTTGGAAGATCGTGAATGCCTCACGTCCTAAAAGGGCGTGGTATCCACTGCTGAACGGGGCCACTTGAAATGTAATTTCTTCGGACCTATAATTCTCTGGCGTACTGAATACCACATCGAGTGTGATTTTCCCAGCGCATCGTGCCTCCCGACTGGGTATGATTCCTCTGAAGGTTGTGCTACTTTGCTCAATGCGGTTCCAGTCTATTTCCATTTTTTGAAGAGTTTCCTCATAGATGAGGTTTAATCCGCTGCCGCCGTCCATGAGTACTTTGGTGAGTCGAAAGCCATCCACAATTGGACCGAGGACCAGTGCGGCTGGTGCTCGGGCTGTTCGGAATTTAGGTTCATCACTGGCATTGAAGGTAATAGCCGTGTCACTCCATGGATTTATTGCTGCTAGGTGGCAGATTTCGGCCATGCTGCGGAGTGTTCGCTTGCGCCTATTATTTGACACAAATGTCTCAAAGACTGTTAACACTGTATTGTTATCCACAGGATGGTGCCATGTGGCATTTGGGATAAGAAGATCCTCACCCCTTTTGGCCACCTGCCGGAGTATCGAACATGCTCTAAGGCTGTGCGTCGGTGTTGTATCCGTTGTACTGTGAATTTTGTAGGGTCCGTTAAGCCATCCCTCCAGTACGGTTCCATGCCCTGTAGAGGGTTTTTGTTTCTTTGCAACTAGCTCGGGCGTCTTATGATAGTGCACCTTTTTACTTCGGACTGGGTGTATATTCGAAGCCGGATTATCCCAAAATTTTGTTTCGGTTTTCCAGGCACTTTCCATCACACAGTACTTTCATACTATTGACGCCAAGTCAGCGAAGCGTGATATGTCACGGTGACTTAAGGCGTTAAGGATTCCCTTGTCCGTGCAATTATTGCAGAAAAGTGAGACTGCATCTTCCTCGCGACAGTCCTTAACCTTGTTCATCACAAGGAGGAATCTGGCCCAATAATGATGTATTGTTTCATGGGGCTCTTGCCTGATGTGGGAAAGATCATTTATTTCTGGGTGGGTGGGTGGATTTGAGTCCGAATCCCTACCCGATCTGAGACCCAGGGGCCGAGGAGTTTCCAATCTTGGAAGTTTGGGTTCCGGAGTGTTACCCGATAACTTTGGCCCGCTGCCTGATTCTAGGTTCAGGGCTTGGGTAATGTCCTCCCATAAGTGGGTATCCAGCTCAGAGAGCTTAGGAATCCGGATATAGTTAGTCCTCAAAATAGAGGAAGAGTTGCCGCAGTGTTCCTCCACCACCGCAACGTGATGGGTGACCGGTGGAGAGTTAATCTCCCTTTGATCGGGTTTAAGCCCAATCCGATCATAGTCCGTAGCGACTCCCAGGGCGGCGATGCGATCCAAGAGTTCGTTTAGGGAGGCGAGCTCCATTGGATCCATCTACTCGGTGAATTCCGAGCCGACGTGGAGGCTGTTTTCGATGACCCGAGAAGTCATCTTCGGCGCAGTAGCCGAATAGGCGGTCACGACGAAACTGCCTAGCCGGAGAGTTTGACCGACACCCAGGGCTCCTCTGGCGATAATGTTGTTTTTAACAACGAGATGAGGCATCCTACCTTATGGCAACGTCACAGAGGAACTCTCAATGAAAGCACCAATGTCGGTGTCAAAACCGGCGGATCTCGGGTAGGGTTTTACCTCCATCAAGAGGGCCCGAACCTGGGTAAAACATCGTGTCCCCTGCCTCCTGTTACCATCCGCCAAGACGCATAGTTCAGGACCTCTACACAGGCACCGACACCGATCATCGCCTCCCTCGGGGCCTCTACACAGGCACGGCGCTGGTGCATGGGTCCATCCCTGCCACGACCGACAAATCTGAGTGGTCGAGCTCTGGCTCGCGGCAAGCGCCGTGCACGTCTCCTCACCAGGCCCTCGGTGCCTTCACTTCATTCAGACCAACCAGCGGCAGGCAGGCGACAGTAATGACAAACCATGTTTCTTCTTGTGCCTGTCCACAGAGACCCCGCGGGGAGGATAGCAGGCCGCACCGCGAGTCTCCCTTCTCTCGTGCGATTCTCTTGCGTGTTAAAAGGGGGCTCCTGAGCATCGCGACTTAGGAGCTCTTACTGGCTCTCTAGCCCTCACCCCTGGCCTTGACCACGGCATCGCGCCCTGGCATACCAGTGGCGGCTGAGCTCGCTCGAGGGCCGGGACCCAAGGACGTAGAGCACTAAGAAGAGCTCGGGAGAAGGAAAACTCGTACAGGCCGGCCTAGCTATGTCGCGTAAGCTGATACGCAGCCCTGGTGCAACATCAGGAATCACCGCGAAGTTAGCAAGATAAGTCTCGCTCTCGGATCGGCTAATTATCTGGGCCTAATAGTCGCTCACACCATGCCGCAACCCCGTTGCAGCCAAGCCATCTTCCTTTCTTTCCTTACCATGGCCGCTTGGGCGCTAAGGGGGACCTCCTGAGCATCACGCCTCAGGGGCTCTTACTGGACCTCGGGCCGTGCACCTCCTGACCTTGACCATGGCATCGTGACCTGGCATACTAGCGACGGCTGTAGCCGCCTTGGGACCGGGACCCGTCAGCGTAGAGCAATAAGCTATCGCGAGGAAAGAAAGGGGGGACCGAGCCTTAACGGGACACGCTTTCATCAAATCTTCATAATAAGGAAGATAAGTACAAAGGCATTGCAGATCCTTACATGCCCCCACGGGGTGATTCATGATTCTTCGCAGGAAACAAAAGCTGATGCTACGGGGGATCCTATCTACATCCTCCTGTGGCGGACGCCATCATCAATAGTGGGCCACGGGAGGCCGAGCCAAGCCCATCCAGATCAGCGGCGACGGCGGTCGGACACCGCAGCCCTGCTCCGAGCGCGGCGAGAACTCGAGGGCACGTAGCTGTCGTCACTCATCTCCGGAGTCTCGTAAAGCTCAGAGAGCTGCTGGATTCCCAAGGGCTGCTGCTGCTGGAGTGGTCACGAGCAAAGCGCGCATCAGCCTCGCGTTCCTCTCCGGAGTAGCACTCCAGGCGGCGGCCCTCGGCGTCGAAGACCTTGAAGGAGAGCGCGGAGGCGCCGTCGTACTCGAAGTGGATCACGAGGGCGCCCCTCGCACGACAGACCCGTGCGACCTCGCCCCAGCCGCGAGTCATGAAGATCTTGCCGATGGGGACCGCTTTGATCTCCGCTCTAGTCGCCGGAGCACTTCAGTCGGCGTGCTATAGCCAGAGCTTGAGAGGCCCCCTCGGTGGCATCACATCGGAGAAGAACCGCGGGAAGCAGATCCAGGAGCTCGGAGGCATCAGCACCCACAGCACCAACTCGCGTGAGGAGTCCACGGCGTGGACGGCACGTGTCGCCGAGGCGCGGCGACCCCGGATGCGGTGTGGGTGGCGCTGCTCGACATTTCGTCCTCCCGAGCCCTTGGCTTGGGCGTACAGGGGTAGCGGGTACCCCGGTGGAGGCCGCTCGCACAAAGGCCTCGCCACCACCTGCATCGCCGCTTTGTCACGGTGATGGATCGACCTCTTCTTCGACGGGAGTGGCTCCGGGACATCCCGGGGGGCTTTCCCCTTCTCTTCGGCGAAGAACCTTCTGACGGGCGCCACTGGAGCAAGCAGTAGAGCAAGGAGGAAGAAGCAAGCAAGTGAGGAAGAGATGGGCAGCGGGGGCTCCGCCCCCTCCCCATTTATAGCAAGAGAAGGCCAACCGACGTCTCCCACGATCACAGGTAATGATGGTTTCCCTTGCATGTCACAGGGACTTGATAGGTCGTGCAGTCATCGAGGCAACGTGGGGAAGTGGAGATGCCCGCGTCCAATCAACCGCCACGTGTCAACCGAGGCCGCATGCTTTTGGGGCCCGTGGTGCTTTGAGCTTGACCCTTGGCTTCGCCGTGAAGCCAAGCCCGCGCGCACCTTGGGCCCGGGAGCCAGCACACCGTACGGCCCATCTTCACCAATGAAGCATCCAAGACCCTCGCGAGGGGCCAAGCCTCACGAGGCGGGCGATGCAAGACCTCCTCTTGAGCGGCCTAGTCAAGCAGGCTCGCGAGGGGCAGAGATATCAAGGCGAGGCAAACCTCACGAGGCTCTCGTGACGTGAGCCATGACGATCGACACCAGGCAGGCGCCAGCGCGCGCAGTATCCTTGTTTCCTCTTTGGTGCAAAGGGGGCAAGCGCAGCCGCGGAGTACCGAGGCATCAGGCAAAGGTTGCCATTTCCGTGCAACAATACCAAGACCATGGACTGCAAGACGGGGGTCATCGTGGAGCCCAAGACAGCATCACCACCAGAGCTTTGGGCAGGCGAAAACTACTTTTATCAGGATAGCTTGTACTAGTTGTCCCCCTTCAAATGAGACCTCCATTGTTGGCTCCCTTCCCACTCAATATTTGGGAAGAGGACCAGGTCCTCTATAAATAGGACTAGCCACCACAGACAGAGGGGATGATCGGATCTTAGCTGGAGGAGACCCAGAGACACACCACAAGTTCGTACGCACAAGAACACCTCAACCTCAGGAGGTTGTTCTCCCCTTGTATTGTTCATCATTAGCCCAAGAGGCAATCCACCACCACCACATTGGAGTAGGGTATTACACCACAACGGTGGCCCGAACATAAACCCCGTGTCTTCCTGTGTTGTGAGTTCGTCGAGTTCGTCCGCAAGATCTTAGCGAGCTTGAGCGTAGATCGGTAGGAGGGAAAGACTTCGCGCGCACCCCAGTGTTCGAACCTTAAGGGTTAGCCGGAGCCCGACATCCGACATCGCTTAATCCGTAGCCCATGTTTCGAGTTGCAAATAATAGCAATAGAACCAGTATCAAATACCAAGGCGCTACTGCGAGCATTAGTAAGGTACACATCAATAACATGTATATCAAATATACCTTCACTTTGCCATCCTTCTTCTCTGCCAAATACTTGGGGCAGTTCCGCTTCCAGTGACCAGTTCCTTTCCAGTAGAAGCACTGAGTTGCAGGCTTAGGTCCAAACATGGGTTTCTTTACTTGAGCAGCAATTGGCTTGCTGTTCTTCTTGAAGTTCCCCTTCTTCCCTTTACCCTTATTCTTGAAACTAGTGGTCTTGTTGACCATCAACACTTGATGCTCCTTCTTGATTTCTACCTCCGCAGCCTTTAGCATTGCGAAGAGCTCGGGAATAGTCTTATCCATCCCTTGCATATTATAGTTCATCACGAAGCTCTTGTAGCTTGGTGGCAGTGATTGAAGAACTCTGTCAATGACACTATCATTAGGAAGATTAACTCCCAGCTGAGTCAAGTGGTTGTGGTACCCAGACATTCTGAGTATATGTTCACTGACAGAACTATTCTCCTTCATTTTGCAGCTGTAGAACTTATTAGAGACTTCATATCTCAATCCGGGCATTTTCTTGAAATATTAACTTCAACTCCTGGAACATCTTATATGCTCCATGACGTTCAAAACGTCGTTGAATTCCCGGTTCTAAGCCATATAGCATGGCACACTAAACTATTGAGTAGTCATCAGCTTTGTTATGCCGGTTGTTCACAACATCTGGTGTTGCTCCTGCAGCGGGTTTCTCACCTAGCGGTGCTTCGAGCACGCAATTCTTCTATGCAGCAATGAGGATAATCCTCAAGTTACGGACCCAGTTCGTGTAGTTACTACCATCATCTTTCAACTTAGCTTTCTCTAGGAACGCATTAAAATTCAACGGAACAACAGCACGGGCCATCTATCTACAACAACATAGATATGCAAAATACTATCAGGTACTAAGTTCATGATAAATTAAAGTTCAATTAATCAAATTACTTGAGAACTCCCACTTAGATAGACATTCCTCTAATCATCTAAGTGATTACGTGATCCATATCAACTAAACCATGTCTGATCATCACGTGAGATGGAGTAGTTTTCAATTGTGAACATCACTATGTTGATCATATCTTCTATATGATTCACGCTTGACCTTTCGGTCTCATTGTTCCTAGGCCATATCTGCATATGCTAGGCTCATCAAGTTTAACCCGAGTATTCCGCTTGTGCAAAACTGGCTTGCACCCGTTGTATGTGAACATAGAGCTTATCACACCCGATCATCACGTGCTGTCTCGGCACGATGAACTGTAGCAATGGTGCATACTCAGGGATAACACTTATACCTTGAGATCATCTTATTGTGCTACCGTCGAACTAAGCAAAATAAGATGCATAAAGGATAAACATCACAATCAATATAAGTGATATGATATGGCCATCATCAACTTGTGCCTTTGATCTCCATCTCCAAAGCACCGTCATGATCACCATCGTCACCAGCTTGACACCTTGGTCTCCATCGAAGCATCATTGTCGTGTCGCCAACTATTGCTTCTACGACTATCGCTACCGCTTGGTGATAAAGTAAAGCAATTACATGGCGGTTGCATTTCATACAATAAAGCGACAACCATATTGCTCCTGCCAGTTGCCGATAACTCTATTACAAAACATGATCATCTCATACAATAAGATTTAGCATCATGTCTTGACCATATCACATTGATACGTCCATTTTGCATCATGCTTTTATATTGCATTACGGGCTGTCATTGCACATTATGTCACAATACTTATGCCTATTCTCTCTTATTTGACAAGGTTTACATGAAGAGGGAGAATGCCGACAGCTGGAATTCTGGGCTGGAAAAGGAGCAAATATTAGAGACCTATTCTGCATAACTCAAAAGTCCTGAAACTTCACGGGAGCACATTTCAGAATATAAAAAAATATTGGGCGAAAGAAGTACCAAAGGGGGGCCACCCACCATCCACGAGGGTGGGGGGCGCGCCCTACCCCCTGGGTGCGCCCCCTGCCTAGTGGGCCCTCTAGCAGCCCTCTAATTGCCATCTTCTGCTATATGAGGTCTTTCGTGGAGGAAAAAATCATAAGCTAGCTCACGGGACGAAACTCCACCGCCACGAGGTGGAACCTTGGCGGAAACAATCTAGGGCTCCGACGGACCTGTTCTGCTGAGGAAACTTTCCTTCGGGAGGGGGAAATCATCACCATCGTCATCACCATCGATCCTCTCATCGGGAGGGGGTCAATCTCCATCAACATCTTCACAAGCACCATATCATCTCAAACCCTAGTTCATCTCTTGTATCCAATCTTTGTCCCAAAGCCTCAGATTAGTACCTGTGGGTTGCTAGTAGTGTTGATTACTCCTTGTAGTTGATGCTAGTTGGTTTATTTGGTGGAAGATCATATGTTCAGATCCTTTATGCATATTAATACCCCTCTGATTATGAACATGAATATGATTTGTGAGTAGTTACGTTTGTTCCTGAGGACATGGGAGAAGTCTTGCTATAAGCAGTCATGTGAATTTGGTATTTGTTCGATATTTTGATGAGATGTATGTTGTCTTTCCTCTAGTGGTGTCATGTGAATGTCGACTACATGACAATTTACCATTGTTTAGGCCTAGGGGAAGGCATTGGGAAGTAATAAGTAGATGATGGGTTGCTAGAGTGACAGAAGCTTAAACTCTAGTTTATGCGTTGCTTCGTAAGGGGCTGATTTGGATCCATATGTTTCATGCTATGGTTAGGTTTACCTTAATACTTCTGTTGTAATTGCGGATGCTTGCAATAGGGGTTAATCATAAGTGGGATGTTTGTCCAAGGAAGGGCAGTACCCAAGCACTGGTCCACCCACATATCAAATTATCAAAGTACCAAATGCGAATCATATGAACACAATGAAAACTAGCTTGACGATATTTCCCATGTGTCCTCGGGAGCGTTTTCCTTTATATAAGAGTTTGTCCAGGCTTGTCCTTTGCTACAAAAAGGATTGGGCCATTTTGCTTAACCTTATTTACTTTATTTACTTGTTACCCGTTACAAATTACCTTATCACAAAACTATCTGTTACCGATAATTTCAGTGCTTGGAGAGAATACCTTACTGAAAAATGCTTATCATTTCCTTCTACTCCTCGTTGGGTTCGACACTCTTACTTATTGAAAGGACTACTGTAACATCCCAAATTTTCAATTTGGAATGTTATACATTAGATCATCATTGCATATCATATTTTATTTTGCCTTTGGTTTGATCCTAGAAATTTCTACGCAACTCAAGGACCCACGGAGAGAGTTGGGAAATTCTTTATTTTCATATTTGAGTTTTCTCAAATTTTGAGAATAGGATCATTTGATTTTTATTATTTTATCATCAATTATTTCTATTACAAAATATGAGAGAGGGAATAAAATGACTTTCCCAAAATAAATAAATATTGAGGATTTAATAATAAAATCAAATAAGATTTTGTTTCGGAGTTTTTCATTATTTTATTTGAATTTAGGAAAAATGTGCATTTTTCAAAATTGCATTTAGGCCCCAAATAAATGTTCACCCTGTGCGGCTTGATTTTAGAAGCCTGGAAAATTTATTTTGGGATTTTTGGAGTCTGTTTAGTATTTCTTTTTATTTTTCTTCTGCGCGTAATTATTAAAAAAAACGAACCGACCTACGGGCCGTGTCTGACCGGGACTCCGGCCCGCTAGGCTTTATAAGCCGAGGGGGACCCAGCCGAAGCCAGCACACCCGCGCCCACGAAACCCTAGCCGCCGCCAGCGCCGCCGCCGCCGCCGCCTCGCCGACTCACCGCTGAGGTCGCCTCGAAATCCGCGCCGTCTTTTTTTTTATTTTTTTTGAAAAACTGTTCTGTTTTTCCGTCGGTTTTTCCTCGTTTTTTTTCTAGTTTCGGTTTTTTTAAATAGATCGGTTTTTACGATTTATTTAAATAGCGAGCGTTCGTCCGTTCATTCGTTCTAGCGAACGTTCGTCGTTTTTCTTTTTCTCGGATTAAATCCACGATTTTTCTGATCGCGATTTCTGATCTGATTTCCGTTTTAGTATAACTTTTAACTCGTTTATCGGAATCAGGCGATTCAAGCACCTGGAGTTTCGTCTCGAAACCCTCTATCCGTTTAACCAACTTAAACAAGTTTTTTCTACTGCAAAAAAATTTCCTTAGATCCAGATTAGTAGAACGAAGTTGTTTTCTTTCGCCGTTTGACTTCCATTGCTTCGTTCGATTTGATTCTTTTTGCAAACCGGAGTTCTTAAGTTGAACCTTCTGGTTAGTTCTCTTATTTGAGTTTTACCTATGCATTATATGAGTACTTATTGTATGCTTGTTTGTTTGTTTACGATAGAATACCCAGAGTGCGCCGCCTATTACTTCGAATCGCTAGGTTTCTCAGATCATCAGCAAGGCAAGTAACACTTTGATCATACCTCCTACTACCCAGTTTTATTGCATTAGATCAATCCTCACACATTGCATGATTAGGATCTAATTAAATTGTGGGTTTGGGGAGTAGTTGAGGTAGAACCTATTACATGTTTATTATCAAACCTTTGGGAGTTACTTCTACGTTTGCTTATTGTGCCAAGCTATGCTAGTAGACGTGGATTGGGAGAGTGATATCCATGACATATATGAGTATTGTTAATTAATGGTTTATCTAAGGTGGCAACTTAAACACACATCTGGGTGGATTGAGGTACCTGGGTATTCCAGGATTGCCTGTTTCTTTTTGGACCGCCACCCAGGCTCAAAGGGATCATGAGATTATTCATACTAGAAACTTCCATGTGCAGCCGCAAGCCATTATGGGCTCTGGCATAGTTGATTAATTCGTGCGAACTCTTACAGGGTAGACTAGCAGATGTAGGGGAAAGAAGGTGTAACGGTCTATCCATCTCAAGGTGCTAGCGCTTCTGAAAGACTATGTCTCGGTGATCCGTCTTCTCAAACACCATGTAGTGCGAGAAACCAAACGGAGGCGATCGAGTCTTGTGGGGAAAAGTGCGCAAACCTCTGCAGAGTGTAATAAACTAATCATGATTAGCCGTGTCCCCGGTTATGGACATCTTGAGTATCTAGTACTTGGATTATCATGTGAATCTCAACATGTTACCTAAATTAATTTTGTTGGGCTTTGTTAATGATGATGCTTAATTGGGATTGAGAATGCTGTCAACCATTCTCAATGTTTAACAACTACCATGATAGTTAAATAAATTTATTCCTTTGCAGTAGGGAAAAATTGGCTTTACGCAAAACTGTAACCATAGAGCTTTCCACCAGCCAAATATGCATATAGTATAGTTGTTTCATTCCATTATTCTCTATGTGTTACTTTGCCAGCATATTCCATGTGTTGACCCGTTTCGGGCTGCAACGTTTATGTTGCAGACTTTTCAGACGATGATTAAGGAGTTTTTAGGTCGTGGTTCTATACTCAGTGATGCCGTTGGAATTGATGGACTCACTTATCTTCCAGGCCTTCCGCTGTTATCGTTATTAGATGGCCTTAAGTGATATTTATTGTAATAAGTTCTCTATTGAGATCCTCATTGTAATAAGTGTGTGATTGCTACTCTGTTATAAATCCTCTGAGTACTGTGTGGTGTCAGCATTACTGATCCAGGGATGACACCGGAGCACAGAGATCAGACTGTTTGAGGTCTGGTCGCTACAACTACGATAGATCCCCTATACTTGTGGGTCATCAAGACTCTTTTCTGGTGCCATTGCCGGGGAGTGAAGCGCCTTTGGTGAGTGGAATTTGTTAAGGAAAAATTTATATAGTGTGCTAAAATTTACTATCACTTGTTACTATGGAACATAATCCTTTGAGGGGGTTGTTCGGGGTATCTTCACCCCGACCAGTAGAGCAAAGAGTTGCTCCTCAACCTACTGAAAATGTTTACTTTGAAATTCCTTCGGGAATGATAGAGAAACTGCTAGCTAATCCTTTCATAGGTGGTAGAACATTACATGCCGATTTGCACCTAATCTATGTGGATGAAGTTTGTGGATTATTTAAGCTTGCAGGTATGCCCGAGGATGTTATAACGAAGAAGGTTTTCCCTTTATATTTTAAGGGAAAGGCATTGACATGGTTTAGGCTATGTGATGATATGGGATCATGCAACTACAACCGATTGAAATTGGAATTTCATCAGAAGTTCTATCCTATGTATCTTGTTCATTGTGATCGTAATTATATATATAATTTTTGGCCTCGCGAAGGAGAAAGCATCACTGTAACGCCCCGAGACCGATGTGCCAGGTGTCGTGCAGTTGTTCGCTGTTGTTGCGTTGTCATTGCTTGCGTGTCATGCATCTCATATCATGTCATCTCGTGCATTTCATTTGCATACATGTTCGTCTCATGCATCCGAGCATTTTCCCCGTTGTCCATTTTGCAATCCGGTGTTCCGTTCTCCTCCGGTGGTCATTTCTACCTTTCTGTCTTGTGTGGGGATTAAACATTTCCGGATTGGACCGAGACTTGTCATGCGGCCTTGGTTTACTACCGGTAGACCGCCTGTCAAGTTTCGTATCATTTGGACTTCGTTTGATACTCCAACGGTTAACCGAGGGACCGAAAAGGCCTCGTGTGTGTTGCAGCCCAACACCCTTCCATTTGGCCCAAAAACCACCAAACTCTACTCCATGTCCTAGAGCGTTCGATCACGATCGTGTGGGCGAAAACCGCACCTCATTTGGACTCTCCTAGCTCCACTTATGCCTATTTATACCCCCTCCATTCGGATCTCTTCTTCCCCGTCCGAAACCCTAGTCTTTAAAAAAAAACTGAGATCTCCACCGACGGACGTGTCCGCCCCGGCCGGACAGCGTCCGCCGCCGCAGCCGCCCACTCGCCAGCCGCCACGTGGGCGAGGCCCACATCGCCGCCGTCCCGGCCCGGGAGGCCCAGGAGGGGCCCCCGCGAGCCCGCGCCCCCGCGCCTCTTCCTCCTCTCGGGCGCCGCCGCCTCCCCGACCTCCGGCGACCGGCGCCGTCGCCGCCACCGCACCGGCCGCCGCCGCGCCGGGCCCCACCGCCCGTCCGCTCCACGCCGCGCGCCCGCGCCTCCGTGGCCGCGCCCTCGCCCGCGGCCGGCCCCGCCGGCCACCTCGCCGCCCCTCGTCGCCGGCCACCGCCTCCCCCTACGCCGGCGGCCTCGGATCCGGCTCCGACGAACCTCGTCGCGCGCGCCCAGCTACAGTGCCCCGCCGGATCCGCGCTACAGTGCCAAACCCTAGATCTGGGTTGACTTTCTTCCCTCTCCCTCTTAATTTTTATGCATTCTTTGACTGATGATATCTCCGCAACCGTAGCTCCGTTTTGGGCGTATGATATATCATAATCTTCGCCTCGACATGTACATCATTTCATTCCATTGCATCATTTGCATTTGAAGTCATCTTGATACCCAAAATTCTGTTAGAAGGAGGCTTCGTGAGTTAAATTGCAGATCCGTTAGTTCATCATGCACTTTTGTCATTTTTGCCATGTTTAATTCGTGCATGATATGCCTGTGCCCCTTTGGGATGAATTGTTAAGCATTTTGTCTTCTTTCCAGAGGTGCCACCCATGCATTTTTAGTATGTGTGTGTTGTCTTGTGCAAGCTTGCGAAGAGGGGTACCTGAGATTGCAGATTTCAGGGACTTAGTGATTTTCACTAAGTCTGGGATATTTTAGTTCATGATGCTATATGTCCAGCTTGTTTCCTAGTGATCCGTGCCTCTTTTGAGGATGATCAGTAAGGGAGTTTTGATATTTATGTTATGCTCTATCCATCCATGTCTTTGTTTGCATATGTGGAGTGCTCTAGGTTGACTCAATCGAGCTCAACTTTTGCTTCGTTGTTAATCTGGGCAGATCGTCAACTTGTTTGCGATTTTGCCGATGCTACCGTTAGTGTTCCATGCATGCTATGCCTTTGTCCTTGCCATGTGTAGCTAGCACATTGTGCCTTCTTGCTGGTTATATGCTTTCCTTGCCATGACTTGCACCGTAGTGAGTGCATCGAGCTCGTTTACATGCCTTCGTGAGTTATATTTCAGCGTGTCTCAGTTTTCACTAAGTCTGAAAACTGATTGTGTTCGAGCTATGTTCGTGAGCTCGGTAGAGTATTTTGTGAACCCTTTTGGCCCCAGGTCACTTTGGGTGTTTTGTTAAGCTTGTTGAGTAGCTCCATGCCATGTTCTTACTTGTCATGTTCAGGTTTTCTATCATGTTGTTTTGCTGCTCCGAAGAGAGCATCGTGATCTGAAATTTCAGACTAGTGTTAATTTCACTAAGTCTGAAATCTGTTTTGCATTTGTGTTTTAGCCACGCTTGTTTGAACCTCTTAATGGATGAATTGGCCGTGGCTCAGTGCTAGTGTTTTGTCAACCATATTGTGTACATCACTGCCATGTATTTTGTTTTCATGTTTGGTGGCTGTAGCATGTTCATTTCGTTGCATTTAGATGCCTACTTGCTGTAAATTGCATACCGGTGTCATATCTTAAAACGCTTGCCATTTCTAAACCGTAGCTCCGATTCCTATGATCTTTATATCGTTTTCAAGCGATTTCATCCCCTCTATCCAGTGGCACACTTGGTTTTCCAAGTTGATGCCAGGTTCATGCATTTCCTGTCATATCTTGCATTTTGCATCCCGCATCGCATCCCGCATAGCATATCGTCATTTGATCATATTGCTTGGTCTTGCCCGTGGTTGATTGTATCCTTGTTGCTTGTTTGTCTTGTTGGGTAGAGCCGGGAGACGAGTTCGCTACCGAGGAGCCCGTTGAGTTTGCTTGTGAGGATCCAGCCAACTCTGACAACTGTGCAGGCAAGATGATCATACCCTCGAAATCACTATTATCTTTGCTATGCTAGTTTGCTCGCTCTTTTGCCATGCCAATGCTACGATGCCTACCATTTGCTTGTCAGCCTCCCAAATTGCCATGTCAAACCTCTAACCCACCATGTCCTAGCAAACCATTGATTGGCTATGTTACCGCTTTGCTCAGCCCTTCTTATAGCGTTGTTAGTTGCAGGTGAAGATCGAAGTTTGTTCCTTGTTGGAACATGGAGATGCTGTTCCTTGTTGGAACATGTTTACTTGTTGGGATATCACAATATATCTTACTTAATTAATGCATCTATATACTTGGTAAAGGGTGGAAGGCTCGGCCTTATGCCTGGTGTTTTGTTCCACTCTTGCCGCCCTAGTTTCCGTCATATCGGTGTTATGTTCCCGGATTTTGCGTCCCTTACGCGGTTGGGCTATTATGGGAATCCCTTGACAGTTCGCCTTAAGTAAAGCTTCTCCAGCAATGCCCAACATTGGTTTTACCATTTGCCACCTAGCCTTTTCTTTTCCCTTGGGAGTCGCGCTCCTGAGGGTCATCATTATTTTACCCCCCCCCCCCGGGCCAGTGCTCCTCTGAGTGTTGGTCCGAACTGGCAGCCTGCGGGGCCACCTCGGGGAAACTTGAGGGTTGGTTCTACTCGTAGCTTGACCTATCTGAGTGTGCCCTGAGAAAGAGATATGTGCAGCTCCTATCGGGATTTGTCGGCACATTCGGGCGGTGTTGCTGGTTTAGTTTTACCCTGTCGAAATGTCTTGTTGTACCGGGATACCGAGTCTGATCGGAACGTCTCGGGTGGAGGTCTATTCCTTCGTTGACCGTGAGAGCTTGTCATGGGCTAAGTTGGGACACCCCTGCAGGGATTTGAACTTTCGAAAGCCGTGCCCGCGGTTATGGGCAGATGGGAATTTGTTAATGTCCGGTTGTAGAAAACCCGAAGTTGACCTTAATTAAAATATATCAACCGTGTGTGTAACCGTGATGGTCTCTTTCCGGCGGAGTCCGGGAAGTGAACACGGTGTTGGAGTTATGCTTGACGTAGGTTGCTATAGGATCACTTCTTGATCATACTTTTATCGACCGTGCTTTGCCTTCTCTCCTCGCTCTCATTTGCGTATGTTAGCCACCATATATGCTAGTCGCTTGCTGCAGCTCCACCTCATTACTCCATCCTTCCTATAAGCTTAAATAGTCTTGATCTCGCGGGTGCGAGATTGCTGAGTCCCTGTGGCTCACAGATACTTCCAAAAACCAGCTTGCAGGTGCCGTTGAGTCCGTGCAGAAGACGCAACCAAGCTCAAGGAGGAGCTCGATGAAGATCTTGCCCTTTGTGTTGTTTCGTTTTAGTTGATCAGTAGTGGAGCCCAGTTGGGGTCGATCGGGGACCTTTGTCGCATTTGGGGTTCTTCTTTTATTTTGGTTCCGTAGTCGGACCTTGATTGTATCTGGATGATGTAATGCTTTATTCATGTAATTGTGTGAAGTGGCGATTGTAAGCCAACTATGTATCTCTTTCCCTTATGTATTACATGGGTTGTGTGAAGATTACCTCACTTGCGACATTGCTTTCAATGCGGTTATGCCTCTAAGTCGTGCTTCGACACGTGGGAGATATAGCCGCATCGAGGGCGTTACAATCACTCAAGCTTGGGGGAGGCTTAAGTCAATGTTATATTCATGCCCCAATCATGAGCTCTCAAGAGAAATTATTATTCAAAAAATTTATGCTCGGCTTTCTCTCGATAATCGCTCCATGCTCGATACTTCTTGTACTGGTTCTTTTATGATGAAGACTATTGAATTCAAATGGCATTTATTGGAAAGAATTAAACACAACTTTGAAGATTGGGATCTCGATGAAGGTAAGGAGTCAGGTATAATGCCTAAGTTTGATTGTGTTAAATCTTTTATGGATATCGATGCTTTCTATGAATTTAGCACTAAATATGGACTTGACTCTGAGATAGTAGCTTCTTTCTATGAATCCTTTGCTACTCATGTTGATCTCCCTAAGGAAAAGTGGTTTAAATATAATCCTCCCGTCGAAGTAAAAGTAGTTGCACCTATTAAAGTTGAAGAAAATACCATCACTTATATTGATTCTGTTGTTCCTACTGCTTATATTGACAAACCACCTTTCGCTGTTAGAATAAAGGATCATGCTAAAGGTTCAACTGTGGTTCATAAGAGTAATACTAGAACACCTACACCCTCTGAGAAAATTAAAGTTGAACCTAGTATTTCTATGGTTAAAGATCTCTTGGCCGATAATATCTATGGGCATGTTACTTACTTCTGTGATGAAGCTGCTAGAATTGCTAGACCTGATACTAAAAATAAACATAGACCTGTTGCAGGCATGCCTATTATTTCTGTTAAAATAGGAGATCATTGCTATCATGGCTTATGTGATATGGGTGCTAGTGCAAGTGCAATACCTCATTCCTTATATAAAGAAATTATGAATGAAATTGCACCTACTGAGATAGAGGAAATTGATGTTACAATTAAGCTTGCTAATAGAGACACTATTTCACCAGTTGGGATTGTTAGAGATGTTGAAGTCTTGTGTGGGAAAGTTAAATATCCTGTTGATTTTGTTGTTCTTGGTTCCCCACAAAATAACTTTTGTCCCATTATATTTGGTAGACCCTTCTTGAATACTATTAACGCTAAGATAGACTGCAATAAGGATGTAGTTTCTGTTGGTTTGGGGGATATGTCTCATGAATTTAACTTTGCTAAATTTCATAGACAACCCCATGATAAATAATTGCCTAGTAGAGATGAAATTATTGGTCTCGCTTCCATTGCCGTGCCTCCTAGTGATCCTTTGGAACAATATTTGCTAGACCATGAAAATGATATGTTTATGAATGAAAGAAGGGAAATAGATGAAGTATTCTTTAAACAGGGACCTATTTTGAAAAACAACTTGCCTGTTGAAATCCTATGGGATCCTCCTCCACCCAAGGGTGACCCCGTGTTTGAGCTTAAACCATTGCCTAATACTCTTAAATATGCTTATCTTGATGAGAAAGAGATATATCCTCTAATTATTAGTGCTAACCTTTCAGAGCATGAAGAAAAGAAATTATTGAAAACTCTAAAGAAGCACCGTGCTGCTATTGGATATACTCTTGATGATCTTAAGGGCATTAGTCCCACTCTATGCCAGCACAAAATATTAACACGATCTCTATACAAATATTAGCTTTCTTGCGGCGAAAGAAGGGCATCAACCGCCTTACGGGCTGGCCACGAGGGCCAGGGGCGCGCGCCCCTGCCTCGTGGCCCCCTCGGGCACCATCTCGCGTGGATTTTTTCCCCAAAAATCACATATATTCCAAAAAAATATCTCCATCAGTTTTTATCCCGTTTGGACTCCGTTTGATATGGATATTCTGCGAAACAAAAAACATGCAACAAATAGGAACTGGCATTGGGCACTGGATCAATATGTTAGTCCCAAAAATAGTATAAAAAGTTGCCAAAAGTATATGAAAGTTGTAGAATATTGGCATGGAACAATAAAAAAATTATAGATGTGACGGAGACGTATCAGCATCCCGAAGCTTAATTCCTACTCGTCCTTGAGTAGGTAAATGATAAAAAAGATAATTTTTGATGTGAAATGCTACCTAACATAATCTTGATCACATATCTAATCATGGCATGAATATTAAAACACGAGTGATTCAAAGCAACAGTCTATCATTTGACATAAAAACAATAATACTTCAAGCCTACTAATAAAGCAATCATGTTTTTCAAAATAACATGGCCAAAGAACGTTATCCCTACAAAATCATATGGTCTGGCTATGCTCCATCTTCACCACACAAAATATTAAAATCATGCACAACCCCGATAACAAGCCAAGCAATTGTTTCATACTTTTGATGTTCTCAAACCTTTTCATCTTTCACGCAATACATGAGCATGAGCCATGGATAGAGCACTATAGGTGGAATAGAATATGATGGTGGAGGTTGTGTGGAGAAGACAAAAAAGGAGAAGATAGTCTCACATCAACTAGGCGTATCAACGGGCTATGGAGATGCCTATCAATAGATATCAATGTGAGTGAGTAGGGATTGCCATGCAACGGATGCACTAAGAGCTATAAGTGTATGAAAGCTCAGACTGAAAACTAAGTGGGTGTGCATCCAACTTGCTTGCTCATGAAGACCTCGGGCGTTTGAGGAAGCCCATCATCAGAATATACAAGCCAAGTTCTATAATGAAAATTCCCACTAGTATATGAAAGTGATAACTCAAGAGTCTCTCTATATGAAGAACATGTGCTGCTCTGAAGCACAAGTGTGGTAAAAGGATAGTAACATTGCCCCTCCTCTCTTTTTCTCTCATTTTTTTGGTGGGCTTCTTTGGCCTCTTTTTTTTATTTGGGCTTCTTTGGCCTCTTTTATTTATTTTTAAAGTCCTGAGTCTCATCCCGACTTGTGGGGGAATCATAGTCTCCATCATCCATTCCTCATTGGGGCAATGCTTTAATAATGATGATCATCACACTTTTATTTACTTACAACTCGATACTAGAACAAAGATATGACTCTATATGAATGCCTCCGGCGGTGTACCGGGATGTGCAATGATCTAGCATAGCAATGACATCAAAAAACGGACAAGCCATGAAAACATCATGATAGCTATGTTACGATCATGCAAAGCAATATGACAATGAATGCTCAAGTCATTTGTATGATGATGATGATGGAAGTTGCATGGCAATATATCTCGGAATGGCTATGGAAATGCCATGATAGGTAGGTATGGTGGCTGTTTTGAGGAAGGTATATGGTGGGTTTAAGGTACCGGCGAAAGTTGTGCGATACTAGAGAGGCTAGCAATGGTGGAAGGGTGAGAGTTCATATAATCCATGGACTCAACATTAGTCATAAAGAACTCACATACTTATTGCAAAAATCTATTAGTCATCGAAACAAAGTACTACGCGCATGCTCCTAGGGGGATAGATTGGTAGGAAAAGACCATCGCTCGTCCCCGACCGCCACTCATAAGGAAGACAATCAATAAATAAATAATGCTCCGACTTCATCACATAACGGTTCACCCTATGTGCATGCTACGGGAATCACAAACTTCAACACAAGTATTTCTACAACCCACAACTACCCACTAGCATGAATCTAATATCACCACCTTTATATCGCAAAACTATTGCAAGGAATCAAACATATCATATTCAGTGATCTACAAGTTTTATGTAGGATTTTATGACTAACCATGTGAATGACCAATTCCTGTCATCTCTCTAAATATATATAAGTGAAGCAAGAGAGTTTACTTATTTCTAAAAAAGATATGCCCATGCTCTAACAAATATAAGTGAAGCAAAAGAGCATTCTACAAATGGTGGTTTTCTATGTGAAGAGAAATAGGCAATCCAAACTTCAAATGGTATAAGTGAAGCACATGAAGCATTCTATAAAGCCATACTCAAAAGATATAAGTGAAGTGCATAGAGCATTCGATAAATCAACCAAGGACTATCTCATACCATCATGGTGCATAAAAGAAAAATGAAAACTAAATGCAAAAGACGCTCCAAGATCTGCACATATCACATGAATGAAACAAATCCGAAAACATACCGATACTTGTTGAAGAAAGGGGATGCCTTCCGGGGCATCCCCAAGCTTAGACGCTTGAGTCTCCTTGAATATTTACTTGGGGTGCCTCGGGCATCCCCAAGCTTGAGCTCTTGCCTCTCTTCCTTCTTCTCACATCGAGACCTTCTCGATCATCGAACACTTCATCCACACAAAACTCAACGGAAAGCTCGGTAAGATCCGTTAGCATAATAAAGCAAATCACAACTCTAAGTACTGTTGCAAACCAATTCATATTTTGTTTTTGCGTTGTGTGTACTGTAATATAACTTTTTCATGGCTTAATCCACTGATATAAATCGATAGTTTCATCAGAACAAGCAAACTATTTATCAAAAACAGAATCTGTCTAAAACAGAACAGTCTGTAATAATCTGAACATTCACCATACTTCTGATACTTGAAAAATTCTGCCAAAATTAGGAAAAATAAAAAATTTGTATAGAAAGACAGTGCAAAAAGAATCAGAACCATTTGACGTTCCAGTAAAAAAAATGTAAAATCACGCACTACAACCAAAGTTTCTGTCCTGCACCGTACAAACCAGCAAGCAAAGTAAACATCCTAAAGGCAAATCTTGGCACATTATTTTTATAATACAATGGAATTGTACAATGGGATAATTATTTTTGTTGAAAATTTCTGTAATCAAGATTCACAAAGTTTCCGTGAGCATGAACAAAGTTCAAGGCTAGCTCCCACTTCAACAATGCTTGTCTTTCTCACTTTCGCTTTTCTTTTTGAAAAAGTTTTGGGTTCCCCTATTTATTTTTGTTGTTTTTAAACTATATGAAAGCACTCAACAGAAATAAATGACTCTCTAAAACTTCCAGGTTGTCTCCCTGGAAGCGCTTTCTTTAAAGCCATTAAGCTAGGCATATAGTGCTCAAGTAGTGAATCCACCCGGATCCCAAGGTATATCAAAGCCAATTTTAAATAGCAATGATTTGTAATTTAGTAGTGAGCACAAAGCAACATATACCATGTAATTACGAAGTCTAACTGTATTCCTATGCATTGGCATGTCATAAAAGAACAATTCATGCACACATAGTAAAGGCCAATGCATAGTATAAACAGTTTCTTGCAATTTTATCATGTGGGAAACATAGAGAGGTGGAGATATAGTTCCTCTCTCATAATAATTGCAAGTAGGGGCAGCAAGCACATGCATATTATATCTATCAAAATCATCATTGTAGTAGTAAAAGGCAACCCATCAATATAATCCTTAATAAGCACAAACTTCTCCGATATAGTGTAGTTTGGAGAATTCAAAAAGATAATAGTAGTATCATGTGTGGGTGCAATAGCAACAATTTCATGTTTAAGATAAGGAACTATAGCAAGTTCATCTCCATAAGCATAATTCATATTGGCATCTTGGCCACAAGCATATCAAGCATCATCAAAAAGGGATATTTCAAAAGAATCAACGGGACCATAGCAATTATCATAGCATTCATCCTTCGGTAAGCATGAAGGGAAATTAAACAATGTATGACTTCAAGAGTTACTCTCATTAGAAGGTGGGCACGGGTGATCAATCCGCTCTTCCTCCTTTTGTTCTTCGCTCTCCTCCTCATCTTTTTCATCCAATGAGCTCACAGTTTCATCAATTTCTTCTTCCATAGATTCCTGCAAAATATTAGTCTCTTCTGGGACAGCGGAGACTTTGTCAATGAACGCATCAATATCAGAATTGTATTCATAATTCTCATAACAATATTTAAGGATAGCTAAATTTTCAGGTCTGTAGACAACATCATAAAGACTTCCATATTCTTTGAACATAGATTCAATTTCATAAGCACCCATAAAAGCAACAAATTCTTCTATTTGTTCCACATCATAATAGTCATATACACCTCTAGCATAAGAAGCCAAAGTTTCATTATCATTAAATTTGCATAAAAAGGGAAGGTGTGGAGCCTTCATCCTAGAACAACAAGTATAATCATATCTCAAGCATAGTTGCCTAGCATACCATTTCAACATATAAATTTGATCCCATAATAGTTTCCCTTTTTGAGTCAAGCAATAATCCCTAAAGTATTCACGTTGATCCAACATGTCTCCCATTACCAAATTGAATGGGGTTTTCTCTGGATTATCAAAGTAGTACATAATATCTATCACATAACGAGCATCGAGGGTTCCTCATCTCCATGAGAAGCAAGTACACCTAATTTTTTTGGTATTTCATGTTCCATATCCATAACTAAAGATAAAGAACAAATAAGAATAACAAATAAAAATTACTTAGTGATAAAGCAAACAAGCACACACGAGAATATTCACCCCATGCTATTGCTCCCCGGCAACGGCGCCAAAAAAAGGTCTTGATAACCCACAAGTATAGGGGATCAATTGTAGCCTCTTTCGATAAGTAAGAGTGTCGAACCCAACGAGGAGCTAATGGTAGAACAAAAATTCCCTCAAGTTCTATCAACCACCGATACAACTCTATGCACGCTTGACGTTCGCTTTACCTAGAACAAGTATGAAAGTAGAAGTACTTTGTAGGTGTTGTTGGATAGGTTTGCAAGATAATAAAGATTACGTAAATAAAAAGTAGGGGCTGTTTAGGTAAAGACACAACTAATTTAGTTTTAGTAAAGAGCTTTTTGTTACGAGAAAGTGATTTGTCCCTAGGCAATCGATAACTAGACCGGTAATCATTATTGCAATTTTATATGAGGGAGAGGCATAAGCTAACATACTTTCTCTACTTGGATCATATGCACTTATGATTGGAATTCTAGCAAGCATCCGCAACTACTAAAGATCGTTAAGGTAAAACCCAACCATAGCATTAAAGTATCAAGTCCTCTTTATCCCATACGCAAACAATCTACTTAGTCAGGTCTGTGCTTCTGTCACTCACGCCACCCACCATAAGCAAATCATGAACATATTGCAAACCCTACAGCGGGAATCCCTCATGCTTGCGCGACACGGAGAGCACCATAGGACAGCACCAATAATAAAACATGGAACTCAAACCAATCACGATCATCAATTACCCCATAGAACAAAACGGATCTACTCAAACATCATAGGATAGCCATACATCATTGGGAAATAATATATAGCCTTGAGCACCATGTTTAAGTAGAGATTACAGCAGGTAAGAGAGAGGTTAAACTGCTGCATAGAGGAGGGAGGAGTTGGTGATGATGGCGGTGAAGTTGTTGGTGAAGATTGCGGTGATGATGATGGCCCCCGGTGGCACTCCGGTGCCACCGGACGCGAGGGGGAGAGAGACCCCCTCCTTCTTCTTCTTCCTTGACCTCCTCCCTAGATGGGAGAAGGGTTTCCCCTCTGGTCCATGGCCTCCATGGCGTGGGAGGGGCGAGAGCCCCTCCGATATTGGATCTGTCTCTCTGTCTCTCTCTGTTTTTGCGTTCTTAGATTCTACCCTTTCACCGTTTCTTATATTCGCGGAGATACGTAACTCCGATTGGGCTGAAATTTTAACACGATCTCTATCAGGATATTAGCTTTCTTGCGGCGAAAGAAGGGTATCAACCGCCTTACGGGGTGGCCACGAGGATCAGGGGCGCGCCTGCCCCCCCCCTGGGCGCACCCCCTGCCTCGTGGCCCCCTCGAGAACCATCTCGCGTGGATTTTTCTTCCCAAAAATCACATATATTCCAAAAAATATCTCTGTCAGTTTTTATCCTATTTGGACTCCGTTTGATATGGATATTCTGCGAAACAAAAAACATGCAACAAACAGGAACTAGCACTGGGCACTGGATCAATATGTTAGCCCCAAAATAGTATAAAAAGTTGCCAAAAGTATATATGAAAGTTGTAGAATATTGGCATGGAACAATCAAAAATTATAGATATGACGGAGACGTATCACACCTCTATCTCTAAATTTGAGGACATATTTTTCGATTTCGGCTTTCGCTTGAGGAAAAGCGAGGTCTAAGCTTGGGGGAGTTGATACGTCCATTTTGCATCCTGCTTTTATATCGATATTTATTGCATTATGGGATGTCATTGCACATTATGTCACAATACTTATGCCTATTGTCTCTTATTTTACAAGGTTTACATGAAGAGGGAGAATGCCGGCAGCTGGAATTCTGGGCTAGAAAAAGAGCAAATATTAGAGACCTATTCTGCACAACTCCAAAAGTCCTGAAAGTTCACGGGAGTATGTTTCGGAATATATAAAAAATATTGGGCGAAAGAAGTACCAGAGGGGGCCACCCACTGTCCATGAGGGTGGGGGCGCGCCCTACCCCCTGGGCGCGCCCCCTTGCCTCGTGGGCCCTCTGGCAGCCCTCTAATGCCCATCTTCTGCTATATGACGTCTTTCGTGGAGGAAAAAATCATAAGCTAGCTCACGGGACGAAACTCCGCCGCCACGAGGCGGAACCTTGGCGGAACCAATCGAGGGCTCTGGCGGAGCTGTTCTGCCGGGGAAACTTCCCTCCGGGAGGGGGAAATCGTCACCATTGTCATCACCATTGATCCTCTCATCGGGAGGGGGTCAATCTCCATCAACATCTTCACCAGCACCATCTCATCTCAAACCCTAGCTCATCTCTTGTATCCAATCTTTCTCCCAAAACCTCAGATTGGTACCTGTGGGTTGCTAGTAGTGTTGATTACTCCTTGTAGTTGATGCTAGTTGGTTTATTTGGTGGAAGATCATATGTTCAGATCATTAATGCATATTAATACCCCTCTGATTATGAACATGAATATGATTTGTGAGTAGTTACTTTTGTTCCTGAGGACATGGGAGAAGTCTTGCTATAAGTAGTCATGTGAATTTGGTATTCGTTCGATATTTTGATGAGATGTATGTTGTCTTTCCTCTAGTGGTGTCATGTGAACGTCGACTACATGACACTTCACCATTGTTTGGGCCTAGGAGAATGCATTGGGAAATAATAAGTAGATGATGGGTTGCTATAGTGACAAAAGTTTAAACCCTAGTTTATGTGTTGCTTCATAAGGGGCTAATTTGGATCCATATGTTTCATGCTATGGTTAGGTTTACCTTAATACTTCTGTTGTAGTTGCAGATGCTTGCAATAGGGGTTAATCATAAGTGGGATGCTTGTACAAGGAAGGGAAGTGCCCGAGCACACATCACAACATGCCCTGCAAAAACAAGTTAGACATCCTCTACTTTGTTGTTGCAAGTTGTACGTGGCTGCTACGGGCTTAGCAAGAACCATTCTTACCTACGCATCAAAAAACCACAACGTGGTATAGTGATTGCTTTTTGATCTTCAGAAAGAACCATGTTCATTGAATCCAATTAAACTAAAGTTGGAGAAACTGAACCCACCAGCCACCTGTGTGCGAAGCACGTCGGTAGAACCAGTCTCGTGTACGCGTACGCATAATGTCGATCTGAGCCGCTTCATCCAACAATACCGCTGAATCAAGAATCAACTAGTGACGGCAAGCAATATGTATATACCCACGCCCACAACTCCTTTTGTTCTACTCGTGCGTATAACATCTACGCATAGACCTGGCTCGGATGCCACTGTTGGGGAACGCAGTAATTTCAAAAAAAATCCTACGCACACGCAAGATCTATCTAGGTTATGCATAGCAACGAGAAGGGAAGAGTGTTGTCTACGTACCCTCGTAGACCGTAATCGGAAGTGTTATGACAACGCGGTTGATGTAGTCGAACGTCCACGATCCTACCGATCCTAGCACCGAAGGTAAGACACCTCCGTGATCTGCACACGTTCAGCTCGGTGACGTCCCACGAACTCCAGATCCAGGTTAGTGTTGAGGGAGAGTTTCATCAGCACGATGGCATGATGACGGTGATTATGAAGCTGGCGGAATAGGGCTTCGCTTAAGCACCACTACGATATGACCGAGGTGGGTTATGGTGGAGGGGGGCACCGCACACGTTTAAGACAATGATCAACTTGTGTGACTATGGGGTGCCCCCCTCCCCCGTATATAAAGGAGTGGAGGAGGGGGAGGGTCGGCCCTCTATGGCGTGCCCTTGGGGAGTCCTACTCCCACCGGGAGTAGGATTCCCCATTCCAAGTAGTAGGAGTAGGAGAGAAGGAATGGGAGGAGAGAAGGAAGGAAAGGGGGGCACCCAATTCGGTTTGGGCTAGGGGGGGTGTGCCTCCCACCTTTTCCCTTCCTCTCCTCTATTCCACTAAGGCCCAATAAGGCCCATATACTCCCCGAGGGGTTCCGGTAACCTGCCGGTACTCCGGAAAATGCCCGAACTCATCCGGAACCATTCCGATGTCTAAACATAGGCTTCCAATATATCGATCTTTATGTCTCGACCATTTTGAGACTCCTCGTCATGTCCGTGATCAAATTCGGGACTCCGAACTACCTTTGGCACATCAAAACACATAAACTCATAATATTGATTGTCGCCGAACGTTAAGCGTGCAGACCCTACGGGTTCGAGAACTATGTAGACATGACCGAGACTCATCTCCGGTCAATAACCAATAGCAGAACGTGGATGCTCATATTGGTTCCTACATATTCTACGAAGATCTTTATCGGCCAAACCGCACAACAACATACGTTGTTACCTTTGTCATCGGTATGTTACCTGCCCGAGATTCGATCGTCGGTATCTCAATACCTAGTTCAATCTCGTTACAGGCAAGTCTCTTTCCTCGTTCCGGAATGCACCATCCCACAACTAACTCATTAGTTACATTGCTTGCACGGCTTATAATGATGTGCATTACCTAGAGGGCCCAGAGATACCTCTCCGATACTCGGAGTGACAAATCCTAATCTCGATCTATGCCAACTCAACAAACACCATCAGAGACACCTATAGAGCATCTTTATAGTCACCCAGTTATGTTGTGACATTTGATAGCACACTAAGTGTTCCTCCGGTATTCGGGAGTTGCATGATCTCATAGTCATAGGAACATGTATAAGTTATGGAGAAAGCAATAGCAACAAACTAAATGATCATCGTGCTAAGCTAACGGATGGGTCAAGTCAATCACATTATTCTCTAATGATGTGATCCCGTTAATCAAGTGACAACTCTTGTCTATGGTCAGGAAACATAACCATCATTGATTCAACGAGCTAGTCAAGTAGAGGCATACCAGTGACACTTTGTTTGTCTATGTATTCACACATGTACTAAGTTTCCGGTTAATACAATTCTAGCATGAATAATAAACATTTATCATGATATAAGGAAATATAAATAACAACTTTATTATTGCCTCTAGGGCATATTTCCTTTAGGGCGCGCCGGCGGGCGGATCGAGCCTGCGGAGGACGACGGGGAGACCCCGACGGCCACCTCGCCGGCGTCGGGCGAAAAGGTCGCGATAAACCTCTTTTTGGGAATTGGCTCCTCGAGCTCCCCGGCACACATGCAGAGGTTGAGGATGGAGGTGCCGGCGATGGTCGCAACGTACCAATGGTTCTGATGGTTGTGTGTGTATGTGTGAGCGGAGGTTTTGGGGAGTCTGTGGTATGTGTGAAGGGGGGGCAAGGTGGTGTTTGAGTAAATACTGCGACAATTGAAAATTTTACTAGGCGGGAGTAACAAGGCGGGGCTACTGAAAATTTGGATCAAGGGGAGCAGATATTTTTGAGATTGCGAGGGATGCAGAGGCGGGAGGAAAATGCCGGGGCTACTGAAAATTTGAACGAAGGGACTGAAGTAGAGCGGGAGTAAAAGACATCACACATGGTCCGCACATACTAATCGTGTGCTATCAAACATTAAAACCTTCCAAGGAGTAGATATTTTCGAGATTACGAGGCAGTAATATTTTCGATATTGCGAGGGATGTAGAGGCGGGAGTATTTGGGGAGCGAGCTAGCGTGCTTGATACGCTGGCTGTGGACTGTAGCCGACGCACCTTCTCGCGTAAGCCATAGGCGTACTATACACCGATGGTGCTACATGATATTTTGTACTACATCTCACACGGTTGGTGATAATAAACTATGTGGGATCTACTGGATTTTTCATCTTGATTCGAATTACATAATGGGGTCACAACGGTAATGGACAGTGTTTGAATTGCTAGACCTTTTTTCTGAAGTGAACAAGCAACTATATGTGTGTCGTAAAAGAGGGTGCCGGCAAGATATCTTGCCGGGGGAAACTCATTTATTTTTATTAAAGAGGCACTCCTCCTCTGCATGGACATACACATGCACGGGTTCCCGGCAAGGTTCATCTTTTTCATTCGTATGCTAACACAAGTACAAGCATTATAGAACACAAAGATGGACTCGAGAGATTACATTATTTGAGTTAAAATTTGGTGATTACCTACAAATTTAAGATTGAAAAAAGATAAGTGCTCTGTAAACTCCTCTCACTGTCCCTCTTATCCCAAGTATTGCGCTGGGAAGAGAATTGGACAGGCGTCATGCCGGTACAACGCCACCCCGACCCTTGTCAGGAGCTGGCGACCCCAGCCTGACAAGGTCGGGAGTGGTGAGGCTACGAAGGAGGAAGACATGCGGAGCACCTCAACGCCCCCTAGTCACCGCCTCTAGGACCGAAAGGGGGGCTCCAGCACAGGCACCGGTAGAGGAAGGCGTCGGAGCCCAGCCAGAAGGCCCCAAAAGGAAGCGGAAGCACCAGGGGGACGACCTTTTTCTCGGTAGCCGGAAGAAATGGTGATGACAGCGCTGGGAAAAGGGAGGAAGAGCCAAGCAGACGGACAACAGGTCGCCAGTACGAGACGAACGCATCGATGCGGTCGTGCTCATATTGGACGACCTGCCTCTCATCTTCTCCTTCTCCCCAGGCTCTATCTCCATCCACACCGTCCCGAAGGAAGGCCGAGCCTTCGATCTGGCACCTCCCTCGGGAAGACAGTGAGTGCCTAGGTCGACCAGGAGGCTCAAGGCATGCCACATCCCACCTTGGCGGGCAGGAGGGCGCGCCTCTCATCGACAACAACCCCAAGACCTCCGGGAGGGACAATGCTAGGATTACCAATGATCTCCGGCCGCGCCTCCCAACCGAGCTTCGAAGGAGCCAAGAGATTCACCATGCCAAGGACCAGGCTCACTCCCAGAGCGCCAGCACCAACATGGGGCAACAATAGCCCCAAATAGGAGCCCGGGGGCTAGCCCTAGGCTCTTCTCTTCGGCATCACTGGCGGAAGCAAAGAACAAGGGAAGAAGAAAGAGGGATGATGGATGACTCTGCCCTCCTCCGCCCTCCCTTTTATAGGTCGGGCGGGGAAGGGCAACTGCTCCATCAACGAGCGACCACCGCCCTCCTCCGCCAACTCAAGGCGGGTGGGCCCTCTCCAAGATGCTCTCCCGCGCCACGCGCCTCCGTTACCTACCCCGCGCGATGCATGCATCATATACGTGGCCAAGGATAAGGGCGCGTTGTGGGAAGAGTAAATTGATAGTTTCTACCACGTGCGTTAAAGTCATTCATGGGCCATCACTGGAGCGACCCCATCATTATTGGCTTTACACCACGCACGGGGAAACCAGAAACTCGCCCAAAATCAAGACTAATGAAGCAGCAAAAGAAGACTCAAGGGGCCAACCCCTTCAGCGATCCTGCATGTGCACTTATTAGGCCCTACCCCGACGATGCTCAGCAGCGCGTTCGGGGCAGGCCCGGGGGCTTCTGTCGGTACAAAAAACCCTGGGTCTATTGCCCAACTGTGCACGGGCACAAGATCAAGATTGAAGCACCAACTTAAGTCAGGGATTGAAGGACCAAGAGATTTGAAGAACCAACATGCAGCCCAGAGAGACCAATATCGAGCCCGAGGAGCAAGATATCGGCAAGAGAAGGGCCTCCCTTGCCGGGCAAGCGAGCCCGGCAAGGGGCGAGGCCACCACGAGAAGCAAGCAATCTAGACTCCCCGGTAGAGCCCGCCGGGGCTTGCGGGGGCAGAACCACCCTACCAACCACTCAAACATGACTCACGTCGTCGATAAGTGCGGTGTCAAGCCACAAGATGATTAAGTGGCGGACATTCGCCACATGGCAGCCATTTCCTATAGAAGAAACCTGCAGATGACACCCGTCTTGCGACGTGTCAAGAGAACCGGTGCGGAGCTGGCAAGATAGCCCGGCAGGCCCTGCCGGGCAACCAGTGATGTGACACTAAGCGGCACATTTGACGCATGCTGTCAGCCCGCAGAGTTAGGTATGATAGCATAGTTCACTATCATATCAGTGGATAATGACCACTTTGCCACTGTGGTGACCCCTTAGTCTATAAAAGGAGGCCCATGGCACTCGTGGGGGTGGAAAGTTGATGAACCCAAGCCACCATATGCGCGTAGTCGCTGCGGCCCCTAGGCGAACCCTACCGGGCAAGTGTACTACACGTCACCACACTCATTCCACCATCAATCCACCAAAGTAGGAGTAGGGTCTTACGCCTCGCGGCGGCCCGAACCTAGGTAAATTGTTTGTGTGCCTTCTGCCATGCTGCCGCGCGCTGTTATGCTCTTTGTGCAACACGACGTCCCCCCGCCGAACCAGCAAGGGGCCACCCGGTCCCATAGGTGGTCGCGGATATATAGCGACAAACTATCACCCAAGAAGATCCTAAAGGCTTTACATGGCACAAACACTAATTAAAACAAAAAACACAATCATAACAGTAGCATAATTGTGCAAACACTCAAGAACAGAAAGCAAAAAAGCAAAAATAAATTTTATTCATTGGGTTGCCTCCCAACAAGCGCTAGTTTTACGCCCTTAGCTAGGCATAAAGCAAAAGATCTAAGTTTTGTCATCTTTGTTTCGAGATCCATAAGATGCCCCTCATGATTGATTCATATGGTGGCCTAATTCTTGTTCTATGGAAGTGTTCCATACCCTTCCTCAAAGGAAATTGGAACTTAATATTGCCTTCTTTCATATCAATCACGGCATTGATAGTGCATAAAAGTGGTCTACCAAGAATAACTGGACAAGACGGATTACAATCAATATCAAGAACAATAAAATCTATGGGCACATAATTCCTATTTGCAAGGATAAGTACATCATTAATTCTTCCCATAGGCCTTTTGATAGTAGAATCCGCCAAGTGCAAATTCAAAGAACATGATTCTATATCGGTAAGACCAAGCACATCGCATAAAGATTTCGGAATTGTAGAAACACTAGCACCCAAGTCACACAAAGCAAAACACTCATAATTTTTAATCTTGACTTTGATAGTGGGTTCCCATTCATCATGCAATTTTCTAGCAATTGAAACTTCTAATTCCATTTTTTCTTCTAAAGCTTTCATCATACCATCAACAATATGTTTAGTAAAATCTTTATTTTGTTCATAAGTATGGGGTGAATTTATCATGGATTGCAACAAAGAAATTCAACCAATAAAAGAGCAACTACCATAATTAAATTCTTTGTAATCCAAAAGAGTGGGCACATCACTAGTTAAAGTTTTGACCTCTTCAAATCCACTTTCATCAATTTTCTCAACAAGATTTTCACCCTCCAAATTATCGGGACGCCTTCTAACTAAAGTTGAATCTTCTCTAGTCCCTTTTTCATCAATCTTAACTTTACTAAACAAGGAATCAATGTAAGAAGCACCAATCATTTTAAGATCTTCATCACTTTTGCGAAAGCAATCACTAGAAAACACTTTTTTCTAAAAAAAAAATCTCTTTTAGCTCTAAGCATAGCGGTTATTTTCTTACTTACATCCATGGAAACATAAAGAGCTTTAATTGATTCCTCAAATTTAGACACAAAAATTTTAATCTTGAGATTTTCCACTTCATGAGAAATTCTACATGCTTCTAGACAAATCATCAATCTTATTCAACTTTTCTTCTATGGTAGTGTTGAAAACTTTTTGCGTGTTGATAAATTCCTTAACATTATTATCAAGATTAGAGGTGTTCCTATTATTATTATAAGAAGGATTTCCATAGGTATTACCATAATTATTAGAGGAATTACTAGGAAACAGCCTAGGATTAAAATTACCTCTATAAGCATTGTTGTTGAAATTATTTCGAGAGATAAAATTCACATCTACGGCATCACTAGTTTGCTCAATCAAAGTAGACAAAGGCATCTCATTAAAATCAATAGGAGCACTTTTACTAGAAACCAATTTCATAAGAGCATCAACTTTTTCACTCAAAGAAGAAATTTCTTCAACCGAATTAACTTTTTTACTAGTAGGAGCTCTTTCAGTATACCATTGTGAATAATTTGCCATAATATTATCAAGAAATTTGGTAGCTTCACCCAAAGTAATTTCCATAAAAGTACCACCCACGGTGGAATCTAAAAGATTACGAGAAACAAAATTCAACCCCGCATAAAAAATTTGTATGATCATCCAAAGATTTAACCCATGAGTTGGGCAATTCCTTAGGCTCATTTTTATCCTTTCCCAAGATTGTTCAAGATGCTCATGTTCATGTTGCTTGAAATTCATGATCTGAGTTCTAAGGGAAATAATTTTTGTGGGCAGAAAATACTTAGTGATAAAAGCATCTTTGCATTTATTCCAAGAATCGATATTATTGCGAGGCAAAGAGGAAAACAATTTTTTGCAGAATCACGCAAAGAAAATGGAAATAATTTCATCTTCACCACATCATTGTCCACATCTTTTTTCTTTTTCATATAGCATAATTCCACGATGGTATTAAGATGGGACGCCGCATCCTCATTAGGAGTACCGAAAAATTGGTTTTTCATAACAAGATTCAGCAAAGCAGTATTGATATCACAAGACTCTGCACTAGTGGCGGGAGGAGCAATCAAAGTGCCTATAAAATCATTGTTGTTGGTATTTGACAAATCACATAACTTGGTGTTATCTTGAGTCATGATGACTACGAAACAAGATTGCACTCAAAAACAGATCCGACAAGAAAACGGCGAACGAAAAAGAGGGGCGGATAAAAGGCAAATTTTTGTGAAGTGGGGGAGAGGAAAACGAGAGGCAAATGGCAAATAATGTAAATTGCAAGGAGATGAGATTTGTGATTAGGAACCGGGTATAGGTTGAAGATCCTCCCCGACAACGGCGCCAGAAATTCCTTTTGATGCGGCTTGAAGCTACGTCGGTATTTCCCCAAAGAGGAAGGGATGATGCAGCATAGCAGCGGTAGGTATTTCCCTTAGTTATGAGACCAAGGTTGTCGAACTAGTACGAGAACCAAGCAACACAATGTAAATAGCCCCTGCACACAAATAACAAATACTCGCAACCCGACATGTAAAAGGGGTTTTCAATCCCTTTCACGTAGCGGCGCCCCAAGATAGGCAAACGGACGTGAATAAAATTGTAGTAGATTGATAGATCGAACGCCAAATAAAATAAACAAGAATAAAATGCAAGAAGGTATTTTTGGTTTAATAGATCTGAAAATAAAAACAAAGGAAAAGTAGATCGCGAAGGCAAATATATGAGGAAGAGACCTGAGGGTTGTAGGTTTCACTAGTGGCTTCTCTCGAGAAAAATAGCAAACGGTGGGTAAACAAATTACTGTTAGGCAATTGATAGAACTTAAAATAATCATGATGATATCTAGGCAATGATCATTATATAGGCATCACGTCCAAGATTAGTAGACTGACTCCTTCCTGTATCTACTACTATTACTCCACACATCGACCGCTATCCAGCATGCATCTAGTGTATTAAGTTCATGGAGAAACAGAGTAATGCAATAAGAACAATGACATGATGTAGACAAGATCTATCTATGTAGAGATAGACCCTATAATTTTATCCTTAGTAGCAATGATGCATACGTGTCGGTTCCCCTTCTGTCACTGGGATCAAGCACCGTAATATCGAACCCACTACAAAGCACATCTTCCCATTGCAAGATAAATAGATCAACTTGGCCAAACAAAACCCAAATATCGGAGAAGAAATACGAGGCTATAAGCAATCATGCATATAAGAGATCAAAGAAACTCAAATAACTTTCATGGATATAAAAAGATAGATCTGATCATAAACTCAAAGTTCATCTGATCCCAACAAACACACCACAAAAAGAGTTACATCATATGGATCTCCAAGAGACCATTGTATCGAGAACCAAACGAGAGAGAGGAAGCCATCTAGATACTAACTACAGACCCCAAAGGTCCACAAAGAACTACGCACGCATCGTTGGAGAGGCACCAATGGAAGTGGTGAACCCCTCTGTGATGGTTGTGGGAGTCCCGGATTAAGGGGTCCTCGGGCGTCCGACCTGTTGGACATGGGCCGGACTGATGGGCTGTGAAGATACAAGACAGAAGACTCTCTCCCATGTCCAGATGGGACTCTCCTTAGTGTGGATGGAAGGCCTGGCGTTCAGATATGAAGATTCCTTTCTCTGTAACCGACTTTGTACAACCCTAGTCCCATCTGGTGTCTATATAAACCAGAGGGTTTAGTCTGTAGGGGGAATCATAATCTGACAGGCTAGACTTCTAGGATTTTAGCTATTACGATCTCGTGGTAGATCAACTCTTGTAATCCTCATATTCATCAATATCAATCAAGAAGGACGTAGGTATTACCTCCATCAAGAAGGCCCGAACCTGGGTAAAACTTCGTGTCCCTTGTCTCACGTTACCGTCAACCTTAGACGCAAAGTTCGGGACCCCCTACCCGAGATCCGCCGGTTTTGACACCGACATTGGTGCTTTCGTTGAGAGTTCCACTATGTCGCCGCCAAAAGGTTCGATGGCTCCATCCATCATCTGCAACGATACTACGCTTGGGGAGGTTTTTCTCCCCGGCCAGATCTTCGTATTCGGCATCTTCGCACCGTGGGCCAACTCGCTTGGCCATCTGGAGCAGATCAACAGCTACGCCCCAGGTCACCAGATTAGTTTTGGAAACCTGGATTATGTCGCTGATATCCGAGGAGACTTGATCTTCCAAGGATTTACGACCCCAACCTCCGCTCTGCCCTTAGAGCCGGAGCGCCTCGCCAGGACCGAAAACGGGATTTCTAAACCCGCTGGACTATCTGTGGCCACTAGGCCCAGTAGTGGAGAGCTGGAGGAAGCAGTGTTGCTGGCAACCATCACAAAGCCGGACTCTTCCCCGGACACTGGCTCCGAACTCTCAGAGTCAATATCATCTGAGCTCGGCCAAGGAATTCCTCTCCCGCCATACTCCATGGAATATTTTCTCCCTAGACAAACCTTGACTTTAAGCGAGGCTCTGGACTTGATGCGATCCCTCGTGATTACAGAGGAGCAACGTCCAAACTACGCCCAGCCTGGATTAGGGGCTGAGAGCGGGGAATTTTACATCCCACCCACCGCCCACTTCATCGCCACAATTGAGGACTTAACTGACATGCTCGATTACGGCTCCAAAGACATCGACGGTACGGACGATGATGCCGGAGAGGAGCAAGCCGAAAACCCGCCGTTTACCGGACGCTGGACGGCCACCTCTTCGTATGACGTGTACATGGTGGATACACCCAGGAAGGGTGACAGCGATAATGAGAAAAACCAAGTAGAGGATGAACCTCCCGAGATACAACCAAAGCACCGATGGTGCCACTCTAAATCACGCCGCAGCAAAGACAACAATACCGGCACGAGAGACAACAACACTCTGGATGATGCCAAAGACCAAGAAAACCCCGTCGAGCAAAACTCTGAACAAGATGATTGGGGGGATGGGCAAGTTAGCCCTGATGAACAGACTGCAAACGAAGACTCGGAGGACAGTAATTACCTTCCACCCTCCGAGGATGAGATGAGCCTCAGCGACGAAGACTTTATCATGCCTGAGGAACCTCTCCAGCAGGAGCGCTTTAAGCAACACCTAATAGCCACCGCAAGGAGCCTGAAAAAGAAACAGCAGCAGCTTCAAGCTGATCAAGATCTACTCAATGACAGATGAACTAATGTCCTGGCAGCCGAAGAATACGGCCTCTTGCGCCCAACCAAAAGTTACCCGAAGCGCAAATTGCTACCTCAATTTGATGATGAGGCACGGGAGCCCGTACCATCAGTGCAGAATGCAGCTGATCGACCACCACGTGACCGGGACAAAGCGACAACTCAAGCCGAACACCATCCCGCCCTACCTTGCCGTAAAGGCAGAGACACAACAACTCGGGGATACACATATGACCCTCGATAGGACCTGAAGAATAAGGCAGGTCCGGCCAGATCGATCTACGGATCGCGGGGGCGTGCCCCGACGCGCGACAACAGCTGTCAAGCTGAACATGACAAGCACAATTACGTCCGGGCCGAAAACCGTAGACGGATTCCATCCGAACTACACCGCGATCTGGCCTGATATAGAGGCGTCGCACACCCCCTCTGCTTCACTGATGAAGTAATGGAACATGAATTCCCAGAAGGGTTAAAACCTGAGAATATCGAATCATATGATGGAACAACAAATCCTGCGGTATGGATTGAAGACTTTATTCTCCACATTCATATTGCCAGCGGTGATGATCTTCATGCCATCAAATACCTCCGCCTAAAACTTAAGTGACCGGTCTGGCACTGGCCGAACAGCCTGCCTAAAAACTCTATTGGCAGTTGGGAAGACCTAGAAGACGCCTTCCGCGACAACTTCCAATGCACATACGTCAGACCTCCGGATGCCGATGACTTAAGTCGCATAGTTCAACAGCCTGGAGAGTCAGCCAGGAAATTCTGGACCAGGTTCTTAACTAAAAAGAACCAGATCGTCGACTGCCCGGATGCCGAAGCCCTAGCGGCCTTTAAGCATAGCATCCACGACGAATGGCTCGCCCGACACCTCAGCCAAGAAAAGCCGAAGTCCATGGCAGCCCTCACAGCACTCATGACCCGCTTTTGCGCGGGCGAAGACAGCTGGCTAGCCCATAGCAATAACAATGCAAGTGAACCTGGCACCTCTGAAGCCAGAAATAGCAATGGCATGCCCCGACACAACAGACACAAGCGTCAAAACAATGATAACAACACCGATGACACGATGGTAACGCCGGATTCAGTGGCTCTAAGTCCGGTCAGTGGAAGAAGCCATATAAAAGGAACAATTCGGGCCCTTCTAGTCTGGATCGCATACTCGACCATCCATGTCAGATCCATGGCACCCCTAATAAACCAGCCAATCATAACCACCGGAGTTGTTGGGTCTTTAAACAAGTCGGCAAGATAAATGCCGAAGACAAGGAGAAGGGGTCGCAAAATGAGAATGACGACGAGGAGCCCCATCCGCCGAACACAAGGGGACAGAAGAAGTTCCCCCCTCAGGTCAAAACAGTGAACATGATATACGCTACCCATATCCCCAAGAGGGAGCGCATGCACGCGCTCAGGGACGTCCATGCGATAGAGCCAGTCACCCCAAAATTCAACCCATGGTCGTCCTGCCCGATCACCTTTGATCGCAGGGGCCATCCGACTAGTATCTGTCATGGCAGTTCAGCCGCACTGGACCTCGACCCAATAATTGATGGACTCCACCTCACACGAGTCCTCATGGACGGTGGTAGCAGCCTCAACCTGCTTTATTAGGATACAGTGCGCAAAATGGGAATCGATCCATCAAGGACCAAGCGCACCAAAACTACCTTTAAAGGAGTTATACTAGGTGTAGAGGCCCGTTGCACGGGCTCAATCACATTGGAGGTCATCTTCGGATCTCCGGACAACTTCCGAAGCGAAGAGTTAATCTTCGATATTGTCCCTTTCCATAGTGGATATCACACACTGCTCGTACGAACTGCATTTGCATGATTCAATGTGGTGCCACACTATGGTTATCTCAAGCTCAAGATGCCCGGACCACGCGGTGTCATCACAGTCAATGGAAACACGGAGCGCTCCCTCCGTACCGAGGAGCACACCGCGGCCCTTGTAGTAGAGGTACAGAGCGGCCTTCACAAGCAGAACCTTAATTCGGACTACTCTGCAGCAGGACAGTCCAGCTCGTCAGGAGCTCTAGTAGCAATTCGGCCTCCGTCTCAGTCCCGACCAAGAGGCGACATACGTACCGCGCGTACATAACTACGCACTAAAATACCATGGGCAGAGACGGAGGCATAACCAGACCGTGGTCCACAATACGGCTCGACCTTCCCTGGACACACATATTCTTACTTTTCTTTTTTCCTTTTCAGGTTTCTTTTTCACAGGCCCCTCTTGACGGCCTGATAATTGGTCCTTTCGAAGGACGGACATACCAAGGCGGCAATTAGCACAGACGTGTGGAGGAATCTCTAGATGTTCTTCTTAATGATCATTCTACTTGTTTTCAAGACCCATACGTAGCTCCCCCTTGGTCTTGGCATGTTAAATAGCCATTGTTGCTTATCGCACTATTTGTACAAATACGCTTTGACGTATTAATCAAAATTATAACGGAAACAGTTTGCAGCTCAAATTATGTGGCACTAGCTTACTACTTCATTTTATTTCTCTATTCTTATCGATTGCATCCGTACACTTTGGTATGCCGTAATTCACCAGGGGCTTTATTGCGCCTCATACTATGGCAACAAGTCTGAACACGTTTACATTATAGTTCGCCCCCCCCAAATTTAGCATTATATGCATCAGCTCCGAATCATGTCTTTGGTCAATAGTTGGGTTGCCCGGCTCCTGTGTTTACTACCTTACGTTCCGCTCTATCGGCTAGGGTTGTAAAGGGAGAACTACTATGATTGTGTCCTGGTTCATCCAGATGAGCACCTCAGTACAGAAAGCTAAAAACTGACTGTCATGATGCGGCGTGAGTCGGTCAGCTCTTCGGAGGTTAAAATCTCTTGCATTTTTTTCCGCATTATGCGATGGATCGGCCTTCACCCGATCAGGTGTCTACAGCACCCTAGTCCGGATTAACGAATACTAGGGGTTGGGCCTACATTTCTATTGTCAAACTCCTATGGCTAAGTGAGGGTGATAAAGCCACATAGTCCGATTGCCTGATTCATTGCGCTAAACACCTCCTTCAAGGACCAATTTCTTGGATCAAGAGTGTTTAGATTCCATCCCGAACACCCCCGTACTACCTACATGGGGGCTGAAGCCGACGACTGGCCAACTCTCAGATTTAATAAAAACGGCCGCACAGGAGGTAAAATTCCAAAATAAACAGCAAGCATTATATTACATATCAGTCTTGTTTTCATCATACATGGCAGGATAATATGAAGGTACTCATTCAAAGATAATGTCTTTTGAACACTGGCCCTCCACAATGCGGGATCTCTTGAGGACATCATCAAAATACTGCTCCGGTGTGCGGTGCTCCTTGCCAGTGGGTGGTCCCTCGGCCGCGAGCTTGACGGTTTCCATCTTTGCCCACTGTATCTTGACACGGGCGAAGGCCATCCGTGCACCTTCGATGCAGACCGACCGCTTGATGACATCAAGCCAGGGGCAGGCATTGACCAGCCACTTCACGAGCCCGAAGTAGCTGCTGGGTATGACTTCAGCAGGCCATGGCCAGATTATTAAATCCTTCATGGCTAGTTCGGCTACCCTATGCAGTTCCACCAGCTGTTTTAGTTGATCACTAAAAGGCACCGGATGTTCTGGCACAAGGTATTGCGACCAGAACAGCTTCTCCGTCGAGCTCCCCTTTTGGCTCAAAAGAACTCCGCTATCAGGACCCTGATTCCAAGTCACATCGATCTAGTCGGTAACACCTCATATCACATTGCGGCCTCACGCACGGTATCCCCACGGGTGTCGCCTTACCAAGGCCCGGGACCGTTTGCGCCTTTTGGCTCACGTATATGATAGTGTCACTAGCATCGATATGACACAGAATCTGGGCCGACATGGCTAGTCGTGAACCCAAAGCGGCACTAACCTATGGGAACAGGCATACATGAATCACATCGAGCATGTCGGTCGGCTGCGTGTGAATCCGGGCTGTAGCACTGGGCTAACAGGACTCCGGGAACCCGGGCTGTAGAAGGCTAGGCAGGACTCCAGATGTCACCGCGTGACATTTCCCCGAAGGGACAGACACAGGAACGAAGTGAAACACATGCCAGCCAGTCAAGTGTCCTGAGCAGTAGTGCTGGGCTAACAGGACTCCGGTGAACCGGGCTGTAGCGGACTACTATGGCTCATGGAAGCACTAGACTACATTTCCCCATAAGAGAGGCTGCCAAGGATAAACAACTAGATTGTCGGATCCCACACATACCAAGCATTTCAATCATACACACAATATGCTCGATATGTGTAAATACAACATGGCATCACAACATAACTCTACAACTCAAGTATTTATTCATTAGGCTCCGAGGAGCGAGATATTACAAACATGGGTCTCATGACCCAACAATCATAGCATACAAATCAAGGCACAAGCGGAAAGCTTAACATGTCTGAGTACAGACATCTACAAATGAAAAAGGCTAAGAAGCCCGACTATCTACCAGATCCTGCCGAGGGCACAAGATCGTAGCTGAGGTATCAAGCTAAACGTCGAAGTCCACACGAAACTACTAGCGAGACTGACGTCTCTCTGCAAAACATAAAATAGGCAAACGTGAGTACAAATGTACCCAGCAAGACTTACATCAGAACTATCTACATATGCATCGGTATCCATAAAGGGGGTGGTGGAGTTTTAACTGCAGCAAGCCAGCTTTGACTCAGTGGCTAACCTGAACTACGACTGCACGCAACTCTTTTGAGGTGGCGCACACGAGTCCACATATTCACCATTCAATACACCACTATGGCTTCGCTCCCGTCTCCCTACGAGAAGGCCATCCATAGCACTCACACTTATCTTGCGAGTTTTAGAGTATCCACTTTCACTTGTCTATGAACTGTTATAGGCAACCCAGAAGTCCATTACCATGGACACGGCTATTCGAATAGATGATGTTAACCCTGCAGGGTGTACTTCTTCACACACGCTCTCACCACTTACCACCGTTTACACGACATGTACTCGGCAACCTTCAAGCAGAAGCCCAATGAGGGTGTCGTCCACGACCTACCTAAACACTCAAGTCTCTAGTCCAGGTTTATCGCCTATCCAGGTTCCATCCGCAGGGAGTCCGACCGAGGTTTCCACATACGGCCCCGGACGATGTGTACAGGGTTCCGAGACACCAAACGGGCCCGGCATGCCCGGCCACGGTGTATCTACCGCATCATAGCCCACCCCTAGGGTCAGTGCTACGCACGGCCACCAACACATATCCTATAAACACCAGTAACTAGTTGCAACTCCTGGACAGAGGACAAGGGTGATCAAGAAGCCGAGAGGGTACATTGGTTTCGGGCCCAATGCGTGGTAGTAACTGTTTCATGGATCACAAACACAGAACTCAGTTCCTAAGAACGGTTTCAATGAGAGAACCCACCATGTACTCCCACATGGCCTCTCACCGCTACCTTTACCAAATCGTGTTCACACACAGTAGGACATGCTCATCACTGTTCCAATTCATCCCCGATGAATCAGACCTGACTCAACTCTAAGCAATAGCAGGCATGACAAACAAGCATGGATGAGTAGGCACATCAGGGCTCAAACAACTCCTACTCATGCTAGTGGGTTTCATCTATTTTCTGTGGCAATGATAGGTCATGCAGAGGAAAGGGGTTCATCTACCGCAACATGTAACAGTTGAATCGTTGTTGTCCTAATGCAGTAAAAGAGAGCAGGAGCGAGAGAGTGGGATTGTATCGGAATGAACAAGGGGGTTTTGCTTGCCTGGCACTCCTGAATATAATATAGTTCTTCATCGGTGTCATCGATCTCATCGTCGAAACCACGTCTATCGAGAGGGGACAAATACCAGCAACAAAGAAAGAAACACAATCAATGCAATGCATAATATGATGCATGATCATGACATGTCAATATGCTGTGGTTTGAGCTAATGCAACTAGCAACATGTTAAATGGAGTTGGTTTGAACCCTAGGTTCAAATTCAAACTCCATATGTGAGAGTTTAAATTCCATTTATATGAATTGGCCTAAACAGCAGCCATAAGTTGTTCTAACATGCATGAAAATGCCATAAACTGATTCCTTGAATTTTTTTGATAATTTTTCATATATAAATTATTTCATTCTGAGCTACGGTTGATTTTCTATGAATTTTTAAAGTTTTAAACATTTTCTAGAATTTCCTGAATTAAATTAAATCCAAAAAACAACTTATTGCGTCGGCATGACATCAGTGTGACATCAGCAGGTCAACACGCCGGGTCTAGGTCAAACCTGACTGGTGGGACCCGCGTGTCATTGACACAGGGACTAACCCACGGTCAAATCCAGCGCTGACTGGGGTTTGACCCTGTGGTGGGGCTCGCTGTCAGTGTCTGCTAGGCTGCTAATTGGGGGATTAGCCGCTAATAACGTCGCCACATCATCATCATCGGACTTAGGCCGGCGACGACCAGATCGGCGGCGGAAGTTCGCCAGAAACCCGCTACGGGGCTCGGTTTTGTGCGTAGTTTGCATCTACGGGTAGCTGAAGGTGCGCCGCATCCAACCACGTAGGCCGTTGGTCGCGGGGTGGCTGGTAACGCCGTCGGCGGGGAGCTTCGCGGTGGCCGGAGCCACGGGCTCGAGCGAGACGAAGCTAGGGTGCACGGCGGGAGGCTTGGGTGGTGGCGTTCGCTTTCTGGGGGGCCGCTGAGCACGCAGACATGCTCGGCTTCGGGTGAATCGAGCTCTGGGCTCGGCAGCGACATGGATGGCGGCGGGGAGCTCACGGGTGCGGTGGCAAGAATGACTAGGGGACGAACGAGCGAGGGAGAACAGGGGGGAAAGGCGGTGGGGCTCACAGCGCGTCGTTTGGCGGTGTCGGATGGCTCGGGGAAGCGTCGGAGCAAGCGGGCGGTGAAGGGGATCTCCGGCGACCCGAGGAGGAAGAAGGGGTCAGGGACATCGTCACGGAGCTCCTGGCATCTCCTGGCTCGGTGCAGAGGATGCGGGGGTCGAGGTGGAGCTCGTGGCATATCCGGATGGGCGTGGGGAGGTCGGTGGTAGCGGCGAACAGCGACAGTGGCGGCGGCTCCGTTCGATGGTGAGAGAGAGGTCCGGGGGAAAGGGTGAGGACGAGGGAGAGAGAGAGAGCGTCAAGGGGGTCGCGTGGCGTCCTCAGGGCGATGGGGAGACATGCAGGGAGGCAGGAGGTTGCCGGCGAGCGGCGAGCACGCGCCCCTGCCTTCTGGCGCGAGGTAGGGGGTGATTGGCTACTGCGGGTGGGCTGGGCCACCAGGTGGCTGGACTGTCAGGCGGGCTGCACAGGAGGTAAGTGCCAGGTAAGGTTTTCTCCTCTCTCTAACATCCCTTTTATGTTTTCTATTTTCTGTAATTGTGTTTGGCTTTATTAAAAATGACAGGGTATCTCCAAAAATCATGAAACTGCTCCATGTCACTGTTTGGAATATTTCCAACAGCAAACATTTCAGTTTGTGATTATTTGAGCATTTAAAATATTATTAGCAATTAAATGCCCAAATGCAAATACTATATAATTTAATTCAAAAATCCAGAATGGCCTAGAAAATGTGCACCATTTTTGGGAGAGGTTCTAGACCAATTCAAAAATGATGAAATTTTGTGAAGGGCATTTTGGATTCATTGAAATGTTTTTCAGTTGAACCTGGTATTTTCAGGGGGGGTGCTGGGGTTTATTGATCCCCATTTCAGGTTTAAGAGAAATTTAAACATGATGCAACACAAGACTAGCTAATCCAGAGCAGACCAGAAGTAGGGATGTGACAAATCACCCCCACTAAAATAAGAGTCTCGTCCCAAGATTCAAGCGTAGGGTAAGATGAAGGGGGACGCAAACTTAACCCAATCTTCACGATCCAAGTTGCACTTCATAAGAACGTTGATTCGATCACCATCTTTGTCTCGATGTCTTACTCTGAGAACTCCAACCAGCATGACAACGAGAGGGAAGGGAAAGCTCTAGATGGATCGATCTTCTCAAAGATCGAACAACTCAGGATCAACTCATGGAGTGAGACATAGGAACATCTCTCCAATTGAGACACAAAGTTCACATCAGGGTGATGGAAATCAGATGACGAGGATTCAAGTTGGTAGGTAGCAATTCCATGCTTGAGTAAGGTGGTGCAAGGTTTCAAAGTTGCGAGGAGATAATTGTCATGAACCCATAACAGGGCACCTCGGAGAAGGTGACTCGTTGAACTGTTCCCTTAAGTGGCAAAAAGAATTACTTTTGATCCAAAAATCATTGAAACTCTTCATACTAGCTTAAGGCAATTTACAATTGATCGTTTGAAATAGCTCGAAGAAATGGCATACTCGTACTAGGATGGATGATGTGGACTACCTTGTTGAAGACAACGCAAGGGATGATTTTGCTTGCGTGTGCTCTCAAGAACTTGAGCATTTCCATATTCATCAAGGTTCTACCAACATCCATGGAAAGGATCCTGGCAACACGACATACTACCATGATGACTAGTGATGGATGATGCGGATACAAAGGAAGATAACACCTTCTCAGATCTTCCCTTAGCGAGGCTAAGGGAACAGAATCTGGAAGATCGACCGAGAGACATTTAGCACTCCACTTCTGATGTTCTCCTTGATGTGCTACCGTAATCCATTCATAGATATGGTTTGACATCTAGAACATCAAGTAAAAGGTCGGACTTCGGAAGCTCAAGAATCCATAAGGAATAACTACGGAGGCAGATCCTGCGAGATCCTTATGGGGAGGTGACCAACTTCTTCAACCAAGATACTACAAGAATAGGCCTTCCGGCTAGGTGTGTTGGCCACAACATCCACGTTACCGGTTACAGAGAGACCAACATTATAGTTCTTGGAGTACGTTCCAACCATCATATCTGCCTGAGATTCAGATCTGGTTGGTGTTAGGATATTCCAGACCCATCCAGTCTAGAAAGAAAATGAGAGTTTGCAACACAATTTGACGAGATGACGTTGTGAGATTCTCGGGGAATGAACTGCGATAGCAAGCTCCAAAACATGAGCTGGTTCTGCTACAACCCTCTGAACACGCTATCCAAGACGAGCATGACCACGTAGTAGTCTTATAGTAAAACACTATCGAGTTCAGGTGGGGAACCATCATCAAGGATTTTGAAGTCATACGCAAGTCCATGGATTAGATCCCAAGCATAGACTTTTTTGCCTTGAACAAGTCAATCAGTGGCTTGGTGTGCTAGGGAATACATATGGAGTGGAGGTAATTAATCTACCAAACCATAGAATACATTCACACATGCATAACTGACTTGGGATGGTACCAGGAAAAAAACAATCTTTCTCGAACTAATGGCGGCAACTTGCACCAAATGCACAGGAATTTGAGGAAGTCCCTTCTTCCATCCAAGCATAAGCTTCATGAACGGAACACGAAGGCATTGCTTATAAAGTTTCCAACACTAGGTTGATGTTCAACATGAATCATGGAGGAGACAAAATGCTGCTGATGGGCTCAACAACAACTCATCGGAATTTCCATATCACTGGACTTCCACCATCATGTGAACACGATGATAGTATTGGTCAGACCACAAGATGTAATGGTGTATGCTCGAGGGATCAATCACGGGTAAGACAATATTACGAACATCGTTGATTTTGATTTGACTTGACGATAGCCCATACTCAAGTCAAAGTTTTGACAAGGCAATAGATCCAACAACTGATCACGAGGACCAATTGATGGAGATATCATCTTTCTTCAACACACACACACACACACACACAGAAGATATCCCTTAACATGAACTAAGTCAGACAAACTTTTATCTTCCAATTCTCCAAGTTGTTGTCTACCTCAACCCACTAGCTCAGGGATATCCAACACAGATTCTTGGAGAAGGGGTGATTTATAAGAAAACCAACTTGATCACGAACTCAACATAGCGGTCAGGTGACAGCCAGGTAATACTTCCGAGAAGATCTTTGGAAAATCACGAACCACCAATATGTTACTAAGCTCGAGAACAATCTTGCTTTTCAAGGGCAAGACGATATGATCAAAAGAGCAAGGGTTTGGCAAAATCCTAACCCGTTGATCGAAGAGTGCACTAGGAAATAAGGACTAGGTAGCACGATCAACCTTAGGGTGATGATTCAATAATCAGCACACTAAGAATGATATTAATCTCTATTAACTACCAAGCAAAGGGTTGCTAGGAGTATTGATTTCACACATCATGATTCACTTGTCGGTATTCCGGTTGCGACAGCACGACACCGAGGAATGAATAATGATGGCGAGAAGTATCACTACGTCAAGAATTCATAAGGGAAGGTGCAATTCTCATGACATTCCTGACATAAAGTGGATAGTACTTCAGGGTAGAACAGGCCAATAGCTTGATTGCATTTGATCTGCAAAATATAACTGCTTTGACCCAATCCTAGAAATGGATAAGGTACTGGAGTTTGTTTCTCCTAGTCATTCTGAAATAGAACGGCTCGATGGACCACAAGAATAATAGGCACCGATGAACGAATGCTCACATACTCTTGACTATCAATTGATAGATGAAGGTCGGAATATAACAGAAGGGGGACAACTCAAAGGAACATATAACTTTCTGAGTTGTGGATGCATAGATTAGTATGTCGAACGAGTTGAACATATTTCTTCCGGATAACCCATGTAGGAAGGTAGGGTTGGCAGAGTCACAACATAGAATGGAGAACCCATCAGGAGCACTCTGTCATGACCTTTTGGTTCAAAAGAACTCCTGCCAAGAATGGTCCATGATAATTGGAAGAAGGATGTACCACGAACCTCGAGGACTATTGCAAAGGTTACTAATATCCTAAAGGAACTAGCAACACTATCAACATGAGATAAGTAGGGTGAATCTCGGGTTCAAGAACCCATGAATAGAATACCTACCACTACATGGCATCACGGGATGCTTTCGAGAATGGTGGCCAGAATCATCACACCGGAACACAAAACATGGCTAGATTACTAGGTGACACCCTAAAACACCTAGGGTCATAGTAATAGCTCCAACATATATGTCGAGGAAACAGAGTACCTCAACTCACTGATTAGTGTGATTAATCTGGCCCAAATGGACATCGGGAACAGGAGGAAGGGGTTTGCAAATGCATCAGACTACTTAGAAATCTGGGATGACTCGGGCAGCATAACGGCTGTAAATGCTCAAAAAGATTTGAGACATCCTGCAAAATGGTGGCATAACCACTCAGCATCACAATATCAAGGTTCCAAGACCAATTATGAACACATGAAAGTACTGGAAACTGAACTGCGGCATGAATCCATCAATCCTATAAGTCAATGGGTTAGTAACACGTCATCCTGATAGATAGATGAGAAGGCCTAGTTTCTTAACCCTGTAGAAAGGAAGAGGGTGACTCAGATCAGAGGGCATGAGATATAAGGAGTAAAAAGAGCCTTACGTTCCATCCCACAATCAATTCCCTTACATAGCTAAAGCATTTCTAGACTCAACTTCGACCAGTTTGGCTTGGTAATCCTACAGGCAGTCAGGCTCTGATACCAACGCTGTTAGGACCCCGATTCCAAGTCACATCGATCTAGCCGGTAACACCTCATATCACATTGCGGCCTCACGCACGGTATCCCCACGGGTGTCGCCTTACCAAGGCCCGGGACCGTTTGCGCCTTTTGGCTCACGTATATGATAGTGTCGCTAGCATCGATATGACAGAGAACCCGGGCCGACATGGCTAGTCGTGAACCCAAAGCGGCACTAACCTATGGGAACAGGCATACATGAATCACATCGAGCATGTCGGTCAGCTGCGTGTGAATCCGGGCTGTAGCACTGGGCTAACATGACTCCGGGAACCCGGGCTGTAGCAGGCTAGGCAGGACTCTGGATGTCACCGCGTGACATTTCCCCGAAGGGACAGACACAGGAACGAAGTGAAACACATGCCGGCCAGTCAAGTGTCCTGAGCAGTAGTGCTGGGCTAGCAGGACTCCAGTGAACCGGGCTGTAGCGGACTACTATGGCTCATGGAAGCACTAGACTACATTTCCCCATAAGAGAGGCTGCCAAGGATAAACAACTAGATTGTCGGATCCCACACATACCAAGCATTTCAATCATACACACAATATGCTCGATATGTGTAAACACAACATGGCATCACAACATAACTCTACAACTCAAGTATTTATTCATTAGGCTCCAAGGAGCGAGATATTACAAACATGGGTCTCATGACCCAACAATCATAGCATACAAATCAAGGCACAAGCGGAAGCTTAACATGTCTGAGTACAGACATCTACAAATGAAAAAGGCTAAGAAGCCTGACTATCTACCAGATCCTGCCGAGGGCACAAGATAGTAGCTGAGGTATCAAGCTAAACGTCGAAGTCCACACGGAACTACTAGTGAGACCAACGTCTCTCTGCAAAACATAAAATAGGCAAACATGAGTACAAATGTACCCAGCAAGACTTACATCAAAACTATCTACATATGCATCGGTATCCATAAAGGGGGTGGTGGAGTTTTAATTGCAGCAAGCTAGCTTTGACTCAGTGGCTAACCTGAACTACGACTGCAAGCAACTCTTTTGAGGTGGCGCACACGAGTCCACATATTCACCATTCAATACACCACTATGGCTTCGCTCCCGTCTCCCTACGAGAAGGCCATCCATAGCACTCACACTTATCTTGCGAGTTTTAGAGTATCCACTTTCACTTGTCTATGAACTGTTATAGGCAACCCAGAAGTCCATTACCATGGACACGGCTATTCGAATAGATGATGTTAACCCTGCAGGGGTGTACTTCTTAACACACGCTCTCACAACTTACCGCTGTTTACACGACATGTAATCGGCAACCTTCAAGCGGAAGCCCAACGAGGGTGTCGGCCACGGCCTACCTAAACACTCAAGTCTCTAGTCCAGGTTTATCGCCTATCCAGGTTCCACCCGCAGGGAGTCTGGCTAAGGTTTCCACATACGGCCCCGGACGATGTGTACAGGGTTCCGAGACACCAAATGGGCGCCCGGCATGCCCGGCCACGGTGTATCTACCGCATCATAGCCCACCCCTAGGGTCAGCGCTACGCACGGCCGCCAACACATATCCTATAAACACCAGAAACTAGTTGCAACTCCTGGAAAGAGGACAAGGGTGATCAAGAAGCCGAGAGGGTCCATTGGTTTCGAGCCCAATGCGTGGTAGTAACTGTTTCATGGATCACAAACACAGAACTCAGTTCCTAAGAATGGTTTCAATGAGACAACCCACCATGTACTCCCACATGGCCTCTCACCGCTACCTTTACCCAATCGTGTTCACACACTTAGCTCACACACAGTAGGACATGTTCATCACTGTTCCAATTCATCCCCGATGAATCAGACCTGACTCAACTCTAAGCAATAGCAGGCATGACAAACAAGCATGGTTGAGTAGGCACATCAGGGCTCAAACAACTCCTACTCATGCTAGTGGGTTTCATCTATTTACTGTGGCAATGACAGGTCATGCAGAGGAAAGGGGTTCAACTACTGCAACATGTAACAATTGAATCGTTGTTGTCCTAATGCAGTAAAAGAGAGCAGGAGCGAGAGAGTGGGATTGTATCGGAATGAACAAGGGGGTTTTGCTTGCCTGGCACTCCTGAAGATAATATAGTTCTTCATCGGTGTCATCGATCTCATCGTCGAAACCACGTCTATCGAGAGGGGACAAATACCGGCAACAGAGAAAGAAACACAATCAATGCAATGCACAATATGATGCATGATCATGACATGTCAATATGCTGTGGTTTGAGCTAATACAACTAGCAACATGTTAAATGGAGTTGGTTTGAACCCTAGGTTCAAATTCAAACTCCATATGTGAGAGTTTAAATTCCATTTATATGAATTGGCCTAAACAGCAGCCATAAGTTGTTCTAACATGCATGAAAATGCCATAAATAGATTCCTTGAATTTTTCTGATTATTTTCATATATAAATTATTTCATTCTGAGCTACGGTTGATTTTCTATGAATTTTTAAAGTTTTAAACATTTTCTGGAATTTCCTGAATTAAATTAAATCCAGAAAACAGCTTATTACGTCGGCATGACATCAGTGTGACATCAGCAGGTCAACACGCCAGGTCCAAGTCAAACCTGACTGGTGGGACCCGCGTGTCATTGACACAGGGACTAACCCACGGTCAAATCCAGAGCTGACTGGGGTTTGACCCTGTGGTGGGGCCCGCTGTCAGTGTCTGCTAGGCTGCTAATTGGGTGATTAGCCGCTAATAACGTCACCACGTCATCATCGTCGGACTTAGGCCGGCGACGACCAGATCGGCGGCGGAAGTTCGCCGGAAACCTGCTATGGGGCTCGGTTTTGCGCGTAGTTTGCATCTACGTGTAGCTGAAGGTGCGCCGCATCCAACCACGTAGGCCGTTGGTCGCGGGGTGGCTGGTAACGCCGTCGGCGGGGAGCTTGGCAGCGGCCGGAGCCACGGGCTCGAGCGGGACGAGGCTAGGGTGCACGGCGGGAGGCTTGGGTGGTGGCGTTCGCTTTCTGGGGGCTGCTGAGCACGCAGACGTGTTTGGCTTCGGGTGAATCGAGCTCTGGGATCGGTGGCGACATGGATGGCAGCGGGGAGCTCACGGGTGCGATGGCAAGTACGACTAGGGTACGAACGAGCGAGGGAGAACAGGGGTGAAAGGCGGCGGGGCTCATAGCGCGTCGTTTGGCGGTGTCAGATGGCTCGGGGAAGCGTCGGAGCAAGCGGGCGGCGAAGGGGATCTCCGGCGACCCGAGGAGGAAGAAGGGGTCGGGGACATTGTCACGGAGCTCCTGGCATCTCCTGGCTCGGTGCAGAGGATGCGGGGGTCGAGGTGGAGCTCGTGGCATATCCGGATGGGCGTGGGAAGGTCGGTGGTAGCGGCGAACGGCGACGGTGGCGGCGGCTCCGTTCGGTGGTGAGAGAGAGAGGTCCAGGGGAGAGGGTGAGGACGAGGGAGAGTGAGAGAGTGTCAAGGGGGTCGCGTGGCATCCTCAGGGTGACGGGGAGACATGCAGGGAGGCAGGAGGTGGCCGGCGCGTGGCCGGCGCGCGGCGAGCACGCGCCCCTGCCTTCTGGCGCGAGGTAGGGGGTGACTGGCTGCTGCGGGTGGGCTGGGCCGCCAGGTGGCTGGACTGTCAGGTGGGCTACACAGGAGGTAAGCGCCAGGTAAGGTTTTCTCCTCTCTTTAACATTCCTTTTATGTTTTCTATTTTCTGTAATTGTGTTTGGCTTTATTAAAAATGATAGGGTATCTCCAAAAATCATGAAACTGCTCCATGTCACTGTTTGGAATATTTCCAACAGCAAACATTTCAGTTTGTGATTATTTGAGCATTTAAAATATTATTAGCACTTAAATGCCCAAATGCAAATACTATATAATTTAATTCAAAAATCCAGAATGGCCTAGAAAATGTGCACCATTTTTGGGAGAGGTTCTAGACCAATTCAAAAATGATGAAGTTTTGTGAAGGGCATTTTGGATTCATTGAAATGTTTTTCAGTTGAACCTGGTATTTTCAGGGGGGTGCTGGGGTTTATTGATCCCCATTTCAGGTTTAAGAGAAATTTAAACATGATGCAACACAAGACTAGCTAATCCAGAGCAGACCAGAAGTAGGGATGTGACATCCGCGGCGTCGGCAACGCTACGCGGAAGATCCACAAACGCTCCTGTAGAACTCCAAATCCAGGTCAGTAAGAGAAATCTTCTCTTCACATACTTGCACTGCATAATAAAGGCCTTACCCGCCGCGATCTTTCCGGCCTCCTGGATTTCCTGGAGGGCGCCCTGGGCTTCAATCCGGGCATCGTGTGTGCTCTGGTGGGCCTTGGCAAGTTCGACTCTTGATCCGCAATATGGCGCTCCAAGGACTCGCATTTCTGCACAGTGTCCTGGAGCTCCTGCCGGACCTCACCAACCCTAGCCTCGTGTTTCTCACGAGCGGCTTGCTCCTTTGCTGCTCTCTCCTGGGCTTCAGCCAGCGCCTTCTTGAGGGCCTCCACCTCAGTCGCCGCTCCTAACAAATATTATGGCACTATGGTCAGTACAAATCATTCATCCCTCTTGGATCTACAAAAGGTCATTGCATACCTTGATGATCCTCCAGTTGTTTTTTCACGCGGTCGAGCTCTTCCTCGGTCCGCTCCAGACTCTGCTTCAGTCCGGATACCTCAGCAGCATGAGAGGTCGCAGCCAGCAAAGACGCCTGCTTATTCACATAGACACGTATGGTTAGTCTCCTGCGAAAATTAGTTGATCCTCTGTCTGGCTTATCTTTTCGAACACCGAACAGTGTCTCAAGGGCTACTGTCTATACTATGACATTCTTTTTATACAATTGCATCACTTACCTCAAAGCCTGTTAGAAGGCTTGTGCAGGCTTCGGTCGGTCTGCTCTTCGCAGACTGAATCCTCTCAACCACCGTACCCATGAGGGTACGGTGTTCCTCAACAATGGAAGCACTTCACAATGCTTCCAATAGAGTATCCGGTGCCTCTAGATGGATAGAGGTCACCGGTGGAATCGGTGCGCCTCCTTCTTTCGAAGGAGGCTGCTTGCCAGATTCCGGAGCCGTATAGGTCTCTGGGATCGTATTCGGCTGGGGGCCGAATTGGATATGGCCCCCATCGCCAGTCTCCATGGGCATATGATCTCTCATGTGTCCGGCGGCCGAGGTATCATCCTCTGGCGCCACCGTGACGGTGTCCTGTGCCTCCCCCTGGGCCAGGAGGGTCCTTTGGGACATCACTTCAGCGTCCTCCATAGCCTTGGGAGAGGAGGCCACTTGAAGGGACCCGCTGTCCATCACCTTCGTATCCAGCGAATTTCCCGAAAATGAGGATCCTCGAGGTCAGAACGAGCCGGGCTGCAAGTGCATGATTTAACCTGTTAAAATTACGAAGTAAATAGGTTGGGTGTTCGTGTGCGTCTTCGAGTACTTATGATTTGGCCAGGGGCTTATCCCTGGGGCTCCACTCGGAGCTGCTATCAATCTCAGTTGTCCGTGGCGGAGGCCTTCCCCTTCTTGGATGCCTCTGCCTCCATACGCGTGGAGGCCGCCCTTTTCTTCCTTCCGCCCTCAGGGGGAGAATTGCTTTCCTCCTCTTCCTCGTCATTGGTGGCGGGAGGGAAGTGGGTTTCGGTGTCTTCGGACGTCACGTCTGAAGTGCCCTTATGGCGGAGACCACCCCGGGTCCCCTTGGCCTTCTTCTCCGGCGCTTGATAGGGCGCCGGAACCAGCATCTTTGTCAGAAGCGGGATAGCTAGTTCTTCGGGCAGCAGAAACGGACACTGAATCCGCTCCGCCTTCTTTGTCCATCCCTAAAAAAACAAATAGGGAAGCTTAGACATCTTCCTTGAGTATGCAAGTAAAGGATACACCTTGAAATACGGAAAACTAACCACACTAGCGGGATGGGCCAGGTTGTGCTCGCGGTCCTCGGTCGTCGCCGGCCATGTCTCGTTGGCCTTGAAGAGCACCTTCCAGATGTCTTCGTGCGTAGTGTTGAAGAACTATTGCAAGGTCTGGTGCTTGGCCAGATCGAACTCCCACAAGTGGCAACTCCGGCTTTGGCACGGCAGGATCCAGCGAGCGAGCATCACCTGGATCACATTGATAAGCTTGACATTCTTGTCCACCATGCGCTTGATGTGCGTCTGAAGCGCTGTCAGCTCGTCCGACGAAGACCAGTCCAGGCCCTTCTCTAGACAGGAGGTGAGCCGCATCAGAGCACCGGACTGGAATTCAGGAGCCGCGGCCCAAGGGCATCGCGAGGCTCTGTGAAGTAGAACCACTGTTGTTGCTACACTTCGACGGTCTCCACGAAGGTGCCTTTGGGCCATGTGACATTGGGCAGCTTGCTCACCATGGCGCCTCCGCACTCTGCATGTTGGCCATCCACCACCTTCGGCTTCATGTTGAAGATCTTCAACCACAGTCCGATGTGGGGTGGAATACGGAGGAAGGCCTCACACACGACAATAAATGCTGAGATATTAAGGAAGGAGTTGGGGGCCAGATCGTGGAAATCCATCCCATAGTAGAACCTGAGTCCGCGAACAAATGGGTGGAGAGGAAATCCCAACCCGCGGATGAAGTGGGGGATGAACACGACCCTCTCATGGGGCTCCAGAGTAGGGATGATCTGTCCCTTGGCCGGAAGTCGATGGGCGATTTCCTTGGCTAAGTACCCAGCCTCCCGGAGCTTGGTGATGTCCTTCTCCATGACAGAGGAAACCATCCACTTGCCTTGTGCTCCGGATCTGAACATGGCTGGAGTGCTTCTTTGAGGCAGAAAGGATGGAAGCTTGGGCGCTGGAGCTCGAGGATGGATGGGTAGAGAGAAGGAAGGCGTGGGTGAAAGAGGCGAATCTTTATCCCTTTATAAAGGCAATGAATATCAAGCGCCTCCCCACTCGCCTTACAACTCACTTATTCCCCAAGGGTCGTGCAGGCGGCGCGGTTGGATTACCCACGCCCGTATTGATGAGGATCCCGCAATAAGGGGACACGATCTCTACTTTGACAAGACATGCCAATAAAACTGCATCTTGAAACATGGAGCGGGAGGCTAAAAACGGTTCGAAATAATGACTGGACTGTGACATGATGTCATGCTACAAAAGTTGTCAGTGGATTGGACTCATAAAATATTATACTCTTTGTGTATATGTGTGGTACTCGTTTTGCAGAGCTGGACACGTTTTCTGTGTTTGAAGGTTGTTTTGGGGTATTCAGAGGAACCTGTCTTGCAATGCCGAAGACAATCTGTGCGCTGGACACCCGTCATTGAAGCCTGGTTCAGGGGCTACTGAGGGAGTCCCGGATTAAGGGGTCCTCGGGCGTCCAACCTGTTGGACATGGGCCGGACTGATGGGTTGTGAAGATACAAGACATAAGACTCTCTCCCGTGTCCGGATGGGACTCTCCTTGGCATGGATGGCAAGCCTGGCATTCAGATATGAAGATTCCTTTCTCTGTGACCGACTTTGTACAACCCTAGTCCCCTCCGTGTCTATATAAACCGGAGGGTTTAGTCCGTAGGGAGAATCATAATCTGACAGGCAAGACTTCTAGGGTTTTAGCTATTACGATCTCGTGGTAGATCAACTCTCGTAATCCTCATATTCATCAATATCAATCAAGCAGGACGTAGGGTATTAACTCCATCAAGAGGGCCCGAACCTGGGTAAAACTTCGTGTCCCTTGTCTCCTGTTACCATCAACATTAGACGCACAGTTCGGGACCCCCTACCCGAGATCCACCGGTTTTGACACCGACAATGGTGTCTAGATTAGATCTGGTGGTTCTGGACTCTGTGACGGCTGGAATTGATTTTCGTCGATTCCCCTAGGGTTTCTAGAATATTGGGGTATTTATAGAGCAGAGAGGCGGTCCGGGGGGCACCCGAGGTGGGCACAACCCACCAGGGCGCTCTTGGGCCTCCTGGTGCGCCCTGGTGGGTTGTGCTCCCGTCGAAGCACCCCCAGGCACTTCCTTGGCCCATTGGGTGTCTTCTGGTCCATAAAAAATCTTCGTGAAGTTTCGTTGCATTTGGATTCCGTTTGGTATTGATTTCCTGCGATGTAAAAAACATGCAGAAAACAACAACTGGCACTTGGCACTATGTCAATAGGTTAGTACTACAAAATGACTATAAAAGGATTATAAAACATCCGAGATTGATAATATAACAGCATGGAACAATCAAAAATTATAGATACGTTGGATACGTATCAGCATCCCCAAGCTTAACTCCTACTCGTCCTCGAGTAGGTAAGTGATAAAAACAGAATTTTTGATGTGGAATGCTACCTAACTTGTCATCTCATATTTCTTTTCTTTATAGCATGGACATTTGGAAATTTATATTGTTCAAAGCAATAGTCTAGTTTTGACATGACAACTTAAATACTCAAGCATATCAACAAGCAACCATGTCTTTCAAAATATCAACACTAAAATAAGCTATCCCTAGCCCATCATGCTTATTAATTGATCCATTCATGAAACACACTCGCATATTAACTACGCCCAATGCTCAAGTAGGATCATAGTGCCTCCTAGTTGGTGCTTGATAACCCACAAGTATAGGGGGTCGCAATAGTTTTCGAGGGTAGAGTATTCAACCCAAATATATTGATTCGACACAAGGGGAGGCAAAGAATATTCTCAAGTATTAGCAGCTGAGTTGTCAATTCAACCACACCTGGAAACTTAATATCTGTAGCAAAGTATTTAGTAGCAAAGTAATATGATAGTAGTGGTAACGGTAGCAAAAGTAATGTTTTTGGTATTTTGTAGTGATGATAACAATAGCAACAAAAAGTAAATAAGCGCAGAACAATACATGGAAAGCTCGTAGGCAATGGATCGGTGATAGAGAATTATGCCGGATGCGGTTCATCATGCAACAGTCATAACCTAGGGTGACACAGAACTAGCTCCAATTCATTAATGTAATGTAGGCATGTATTCCGAATGTAGTCATACGTGCTTATGGAAAAGAACTTGCATAACATCTTTTGTCCTACTCTCCCGTGGCAGCGGGGTCCTAGCGGAAACTAAGGGATATTAAGGCCTCCTTTTAATAGAGTACCGGACCAAAGCATTAACACATAGTGAATACATGAACTCCTCAAACTACGGTCATCACCGGTAAGTACCCCGATTATTGTCACTTCGGGGTTAACGGATCATAACACATAATAGGTGACTGTAGACTTGCAAGATAGGATCAAGAACTCTCATATATTGATGAAAACATAATAGGTTAAGATCTGAAATCATGGCACTTGGGCCCTAGTGACAAGCATTAAGCATAGCAAAGTCATAGCAACATCAATCTCAGAACATAGTGGATACTAGGGATCAAACCCTAACAAAACTAACTCGATTACATGAGAAATCTCCATTAAATCTATTAAGATGCAACCTACGTGCAACAATGGCTCCCAAATTATAAGATTTATCTCCTAACACAGCACTCCTAAGAATAATGAGGTCAGGGACACACATGTGACATGCCTCATCTTTACCATTAATGCATCTACCTATGAAGAGAGCAAAATAATGTATAGCAGGAAAGTGAATACTCCCTATGGTAGCTTGTGTTATATATCTAGATTCCCCCATGGTTATACTAGCAAGAAAATCTCTAAATTCAGATTTGCGAGGATCCCTGATACTACCCCATTGTGGAAGTTTGCAAGCAGTGGTAAAATCCTCTAAGTCCATAGTGTAAGAATTTTCATAAAGATCAAACAGAACAGTTGGAGAATTACGTGAAGATGAAAATTCAAACCTCCTCACAAAGGAACTAGTGAGATAGTGGTACTGACGCCATTTTTCTTCCTCAAAGCTCACAAGATCAGCGTTACGCAAATATGTGTTAAATTCTTCCTTAATCCCCGCTCGATCCATGAAGTCCTCTGAAGGACATTCATAGGACCGCATTGGAGCGTCCCTTGGTGGCTCATCATCAGCATCACGCATTGCAAGCTTGGGATCTTTTTTCCTTGAAGAGCCACCTTGGTACATTTTCCTAAACATATTTCTTCCTCTGAAAAATTTCTAAAAAATTTAGTAACTTCAAAAATAAAAGTGAACCAAACTCAACAAAATTGATAGCAACAACTCCTCCAAGTGCCTAGAGCCTATATCATGCATTAGAACTACTTTTGACCATATAAATTTGACATGCAAGCTCAAGAACATGGTCACCTTGGCAGCAAAAAATTGCAATGAATAAAGCACTAGAACAAAAACTAATTGGACCAATGGAGGAGTCACATACCAAGGAACAATCCACCCAAGCAGTTTTGTGAGAGGTGCTTTCAGCAAGGAGATCGAAAATCGCAGCAAAATGAGCTAGAACTCGTGCTTGAGCTGTATAATGGTGTTTGTGGGAGGAAGAAGAAGTGTGTGGGTGCAGGAATAAGTGGAGGAGGGCCACCATGGGCCCACGAGGCAGGGAGGCGCGCCCAGGGGGCGCGCCTTCCACCCTCGTGGCCAGGTGGATGACCCCATGCTGTGTTCTCAGTGTCAAATATTCTAGAAAAAATCATATTTAAATATCAGGGCATTTGGAGAACTTTTATTTTCGAGGTATTTTTATATTACACGGATAATCAGATAATAGACAGGAAGTACTTATTTTTATTTTATTTAATATAAATAACAGAGAGTAAAAGGAGGTTACAGAGAGTTGTGTTTCCTAAATTCATCCATCTCATGATCATCAAAAGGAATCCATTAACAAGGTTGATCTAGTCTTGTTAACAAACTCATTCTGAATAACATGGAACCAGAGAATTGATACGTCTCCATCGTATCTATAATTTTTGATTGTTCCATGCCAATATTCTACAACTTTCATATACTTTTGGCAACTTTTTATACTATTTTTGGGACTAACATATTGATCCAGTGCCCAGTGCCAGTTCATGTTTGTTGCATGTTTTTTGTTTCGCAGAAAATCCATATCAAACGGAGTCCAAATGGTATAAAACGGACGGAGATTTTTTTGGAATATATGTGATTTTTGGGAAGTGAAATCAACACGAGACGATGCTCGAGGGGCCCACAAGGTAGGGGGTACGCCCCTGACCCTCGTGGCCACCCCGTAAGGCGATTGATGCCCTTCTTTCTCTGCAAGAAAGCTAATATCCAGATAGAGATCGTGTTAAAATTTCAGCCCAATCGGAGTTACGGATCTCCGGGAATATAAGAACGGTGAAAGGGTAGAATCTGAGAACGCAGAAACAGAGAGAGACAGAGAGACAGATCCAATCTCGGAGGGGCTCTTGCCCCTCCCGTGCCATGGAGGCCATGGACCAGAGGGGAAACCCTTCTCCCATCTAGGGAGGAGGTCAAGGAAGAAGAATAAGGAGGGGGGCTCTCTCCCCCTCGCTTCCGATGGCACCAGAGTGCCACCGGGGGCCATCATCATAAACGCAATCTTCACCAACAACTTCACCGACATCATCACCAACTCTTCCTCCCTCTATGCAGCGGTGTAACCCCTCTCTTACCCGCCGTAATCTCTACTTAAACATGGTGCTCAACGCTATATATTATTTCCCAATGATGTATGGCTATCCTATGATGTTTGAGTAGATCTGTTTTATCCTATGGGCTATTTGATGATCAAGATTGGTTTGAGTTGCGTGTTTTATTATTGGTGCTGTCCTATGGTGCTCTTCGTGTCGCGCAAGCATGAGGGATCCCCGCTGTAGGGTGTTACAATACGTTCATGATTCGCTTATAGTGGGTTGCGTGAGTGACTGAAACACAAACCCGAGTAAGGGGGTTGTTGCGTATCGGATAAATAGGACTTGATGCTTTAATGCTATGGTTGGGTTTTACCTTAATGATCTTTAGTAGTTGCGGATTCTTGCTAGAGTTCCAATCATAAGTGCATATGATCCAAGTAGAGAAAGTATGTTAGCTTATGCCTCTCCCTCATATAAGATTGAAATAGTGATTACCGGTCTAGTTATCGATTGCCTAGGGACAAATAACTTTCTTGTAACAAAAAGCTCTTTACTAAAACTAACTTAGTTGTGTCTTTATCTAAAACAGCCCCTACTTTTTATTTACTTGCTCTTTATTATCTTGCAAACCTATCCAAAAACACCTACATAATACTTCTACTTTCATACTTGTTCTAGGTAAAGCGAACGTTAAGCGTGCGTAGAGTTGTATCGGTGGTCGATAGAACTTTAAGGAATATTTGTTCTACCTTTAGCTCCTCGTTGGGTTTGACACTCTTACTTATCGAAAGAGGCTACAATTGATCCCCTATACTTGTGGGTTATCAAGACCTTTTTCTGGCGCCGTTGTCGGGGAGCAATAGCGTGGGGTGAATATTCTTGTGTGTGCTTGTTTGCTTTATCACTAAGTAATTTTTATTTTTTGTTCTTAGTTGTTTTCTATCTTTAGTTATGCTTTTAAGGGTGCTTATGAAATTTCTTCTTTCATTGAAACGTATGATGCTACTCTTTACAAATCTGAAATTTTTGACATACTTAAATATTGCTATGATAATTACGCTTCTAATGCCTATGTTGAACCATATATTGAGGATTACCCCGCTGTCCAAGAAGAGAATAATATTTTGCAGGAGTCTATGGAAGAAGAAATTGATGAAACTATGAGCTCATTGGATGAAAAAGATGAGGAGGAGAGCGAAGAAAAAAAGGAGGAAGAGCGGATTAGCTACCCGTGCCCACCTTCTAATGAGAGTAACTCTTCAACTCATACATTGTTTAATTTCCCTTTGTGCTTACCAAAGGATGATTGCAATGATGATTGTTATGATCCCGTTGATTCTCTTGAAATATCCCTTTTTGATGATGCTTGCTATGCTTCTGGCAAAGATGCCAATATGAATTATTCTTATGGAGATGAACTTGCTATAGTTCCTTATGTTAAACATGAAATTGTTGCTATTGCACCCATGCATGATAGTCCTATTATCTTTTTGAATTCTCCCGACTACACTATATTGGAGAAGTTTGCCCTTATTAAGGATTACATTGATGGGTTGTGTTTTACTACTACACATGAAGATTTTGATAGATATAATATGCATGTGCTTGCTGCTCCTACTTGCAATTATTATGAGAGAGGAACTATATCTCCACCTCTCTATGTTTCCCACATGATAAAATTGCAAGAAACTGTTTATACTATGCACTGGCCTTTACTTTGTGTGCATGAATTGTTCTTTTATGACATACTGATGCATAGGAAGAGAGTTAGACTTTGTTGTTGCATGATATATGTTACCTTGTGCTCACTACTAAATTATAAATCATTGTTAATTAAAATTGGTTTGATATACCTTGGGATCCGGGTGGATCCATTACTTGAGCACTATATGCCTAGCTTAATGGCTTTAAAGAAAGCGCTGCCAGGGAGGCAACCCGGAAGTTTTAGAGAGTCATTTATTTATGTTGAGTGCTTTCATATATTTTAAAAACAACAAAAATAAAGAGGGGAACCCAAAACTTTTTCAAAAAGGAAAGTGAAGTGAGAAAGACAGGCATTGTTGAAGTGGGAGAGCTCCTTGAACTTTGTTCATGCTCACGGCAACTTTGTGAATCTTGATTACAGAAACTTTTCAACAAAAATAATTATCCCATTGTATTATAAAAATAATGTGCCAAGGTTTGCCTTTAGGATGTTTACATTTGCTTGATGGTCTGTACGGTGCAGGACAGAAACTTTGGCTGTAGTGCCTGATTTTACATTTTTAGCTGGAACGTCAAATGGTTATGATTATTTTTGCACTGTCTTTCTATACAAATTGTTTATTTTTCCTAATTTTGGTAGAAGTTTTGAAGTATCATAAGTATGGTGAATGTTCAGATTGTTACAGACTGTTCTGTTTTAGACAGATTCTGTTTTTGATGCATAGTTTGCTTGTTTTGATGAAACTAACGATTTAGATCAGTGGATTAAGTCATGGAAAAGTTATATTACAGTAGACACAATGCAAAAAACAAAATATGAATTGGTTTGCAACAGTACTTAGAGTAGTGATTTGCTTTATTATACTAACAGATCTTACCGAGTTTTCTGTTGAAGTTTTGTGTGGATGAAGTGTTCGATGATCGAGAAGGTCTCGATGTGAGAAGAAGGAAGAGAGGCAAGAGCTCAAGCTTGGGGATGCCCGGGGCACCCCAAGTAAATATCCAAGGATACTCAAGCGTCTAAGCTTGGGGATGCCCCGGAAGGCATCCCCTCTTTCTTCAACAAGTATCGGTATGTTTTCGGATTTGTTTCATTCATGCGATATGTGCAATCTTGGAGCGTCTTTTGCATTTATTTTTCATTTTTCTTTTATGCACCATGCTGTATGAGAGTCCTTGGTTGATTTATAGAATGCTCTATGCACTTCACTTATATCTTTTGAGTAGGGCTTTATAGAATGCTTCATGTGCTTCACTTATATCATTTGAAGTTTGGATTGCCTGTTTCTCTTTACATAGAAAACCGCCATTTGTAGAATGCTCTTTTGCTTCACTTATATTTGTTAGAGCGTGGGCATATCTTTTGTAGCAAGAATTAAACTCTCTTGATTCACTTATATCTATTTAGAGAGATTGCAGGAATTGGTCATTCACATGGTTAGTCATAAAATCCTACATAAAACTTGTAGATCACTGAATATGATGTGTTTGATTCCTTGCAATAGTTTTGCGATATAAAGATGGTGATATTAGAGTCATGCTAGTGGGTAGTTTTGGATTAGTAGAAATACTTGTGTTGGGGTTTGTGATTCCCATAGCATGCACGTATGGTGAACCGTTATGTAACGAAGTCGGAGCATGATTTATTTATTGATTGTCTTCCTTATGAGTGGCGGTCGGGGACGAGCGATGGTCTTTTCCTACGAATCTATCCCCCTAGGAGCATGAACGTAGTACTTTGTTTCGATCACTAATAGATTTTTGCAATAAGTATGTGAGTTCTTTATGACTAATGTTGAGTCCATGGATTATACGCACTCTCAACCTTCCACCATTGCTAGCCTCTCTAATATCGCGCAACTTTCACTGGTACCATAAACCCACCATATACCTTCCTTAAAATAGCCACCATACCTACCTATCATGGCATTTCCATAGCCATTCCGAGATATATTGCCATGCAACTTCCATCATCGTCATTTACATGACTTGAGCATCATTGTCATATTGCTTTGCATGATCATAAAATAGCTAGCATGATGTTTTCATGGCTTGTCCATTTTTTGATGTCATTGCTACGCTAGATCATTGCACATCCCGGTACACCGCCGGAGGCATTCATATAGAGTCATATCTTTGTTCTAGTATCGAGTTGTAATATCGAGTTGTAAGTAGATAAAAGTGTGATGATCATCATTATTAGAGCATTGCCCCAGTGAGGAAAGGATGATGGAGACTATGATTCCCACACAAGTCGGGAAGAGACTCCGGACTTTAAAAATAAATAAAAGAGGCCAAAGAAGCCCAAATTAAAAAAAGAGGCCAAAGAAGCCCACCATAAAAAAATTAAAAAAAAATTAAAAATGAGAGAAAAAGAGAGAAGGGGCAATGTTACTATCCTTTTACCACACTTGTGCTTCAAAGTAGCACCATGTTCTTCATATAGAGAGTATCTTGAGTTATCACTTTCATAGACTAGTGGGAATTTTCATTATAGAACTTGGCTTGTATATTTCGATGATGGGCTTCCTCAAACGCCCGAGGTCTTCATGAGCAAGCAAAGTTGGATGCACACCCACTTAGTTTTCAGTCTGAGCTTTCATACGCTTATAGCTCTTAGTGCATCTGTTGCATGGCAATCCCTACTCACTCGCATTGATATCTATTGATGGGCATCTCCATAGCCCGTTGATATGCCTAGTTGATGTGAGACTATCTTCTCCTTTTTGTCTTTCCCACAACCACCATTCTATTCCACCTATAGTGCTATGTCCATGGCTCACGCTCATGTATTGCATGAAAGTTGAAAAGGTTTGAGAACATCAAAAGTATGAAACAATTGCTTGGCTTGTCATCGGGGTTGTGCATGATGTGAATATTTTGTGTGGTGAAGATGGAGCATAGCCAGACTATATGATTTTGTAGGGATAACTTTCTTTGGCCATGTTATTTTGAAAAGACATGATTGCTTTATTAGTAGGCTTGAAGTATTATTGTTTTTATGTCAAATGATAGACTATTGCTTTGAATCACTCGTATCTTAATATTCATGCCATTATTAGATATGTGGTCAAGATTATGCTAGGGAGCATTCCACATCAAAAATTATCTTTTTTATCATTTACCTACTCGAGGACGAGCAGGAATTAAGCTTGGGGATGCTGATATGTCTCCGTCGTATCTATAATTTTTGATTGTTCCATGCGAATATTCTACAACTTTCATATACTTTTGGCAACTTTTTATACTATTTTTGGGACTAACATATTGATCCAGTGCCCAGTGCCAATTCCTATTTGTTGCATGTTTTTTTGTTTCGCAGAAAATCCATATCAAACGGAGTCCAAACGGTATAAAAACGGATGGAGATTTTTTTGGAATATATGTGATTTTTTGGGAAGTGAAATCAACGCGAGACGATGCTCGAGGGGCCCACAAGGCAGGGGGCGCGCCCCTGACCCTCGTGGCCACCCTGTAAGGCGGTTGATGCCCTTCTTTCGCCGCAATAAAGCTAATATCTGGATAGAGATCGTGTTAAAATTTCAGCCCAATCGGAGTTACGGATCTCCGGGAATATAAGAAACGGTTAAAGGGTAGAATCTGAGAACGCGGAAACAGAGAGAGACAGAGAGACATATCCAATCTCGGAGGGGCTCTCGCCCCTCCCGTGCCATGGAGGCCATGGACCAGAGGGGAAACCCTTCTCCCATCTAGGGAGGAGGTCAAGGAAGAAGAAGAAGGAGGGGGGCTCTTTCCCCCTCGCTTCCGGTGGCACCGGAGTGCCACCGGGGGCCATCATCATCACCGCAATCTTCACCAATAACTTCACCGCCATCATCACCAACTCTTCCTCCCTCTATGCAGCGGTGTAACCCCTCTCTTACCCACTGTAATCTTGATACGTCTCCAACGTATCTATAATTTTTGATTGCTCCATGCTATATTATCTACTGTTTTGGACTATATTGGCCATGTTATTTTGAGAAAACATAATTGCTTTGTTAGTATGCTTGAAGTATTATTATTTTTATGTCAATATAAACTTTTGTGTTGAATCTTTTGAATCTGAATATTCATATCACAATTAAGAAGATTTGCATTGAAATTATGCCAAGTAGCACTCGGCATCAAAAATTCTCTTTTTATCATTTACCTACTCGAGGACGAGCAGGAATTAAGCTTGGGGATGCCTAAAACGTCTCCAACATATCTATAATTTTTGATTGCTCCATGCTATATTATCTAGTGTTTTGGACTATATTGGGCTTTATTTTACATTTTTATATTATTTTTGGGACTAACCTATTAACCGGAGGCCCAGCCCAGAATTGCTGTTTTTTGCCTATTTCAGTGTTTCGAAGAAACGGAATATCAAACGGAGTCCAAACGGAATAAACCTTTCTGGAACGTGATTTTCTTCCTGAATATGACCCAGGAGACTTGGACCCTACGCCAAGGAAGCTTCGAGGTGGGCACGAGGTAGGGGGCACGCCCTATACCCCCAGGCGCGCCCCCCACCCTCGTGGGCCCACCGAAGCTCCACCGACGTACTTCTTCCTCCTATATATACCTACGTACCCCCAAACGAACAGGGAGGGAGCCAAAAACCTAATTCCACCGCCGCAACTTTCTGTATCCACGAGATCCCATCTTGGGGCCTGTTCCGGAGCTCCGCTGGAGAGGGTCGTCATCACGGAGGGCTTCTACATCATCATAGCCTCTCCGATGAAGTGTGAGTAGTTTACCTCAGACCTTCGGGTCCATAGTTAGTAGCTAGATGGCTTCTTCTCTCTTTTTGGATCTCAATACAAAGTTCTCCCCCTCTCTTGTGGAGATCTATTCGATGTAATCTTCTTCTTTTTGCGGTGTGTTTGTTGAGACCGATGAATTGTGGGTTTATGATCAAGTCTATCTATGAATAATATTTGAATCTTCTTTGAATTCTTTTATGTATGATTAGTTATCTTTGCAAGTCTCTTCGAAATATCAGTTTGGTTTGGCCTACTAGATTGGTTTTTCTTGCCATGGGAGAAGTGCTTAGCTTTGGGTTCGATCTTGCGGTGTCCTTTCCCAGTGACAGAAGGGGCAGCAAGGCACGTATTGCATCATTGCCATCGAGGATAACAAGATGGGGTTTATTTCATATTGCATGCATTTATCTCTCCACATCATGTCATCTTGCTTAAAGCGTTACTCTGTTTTTAACTTAATACCCTAGATGCATGCTGGATAGCGGTCGATGAGTGGAGTAATAGTAGTAGATGCAGAATCGTTTCGGTCTACTTGTCACGGACGTGATGCCTATATACATGATCATGCCTAGATATTCTCATAACTATGCTAAATTATGTCAATTGCTCAATAGTAATTTGTTCACCCACCGTAGAATACTTATGCTCTTGAGAGAAGCCACTAGTGAAACCTATGGCCCCCGGGTCTATTCTCATCATATCAATCTCCATCACTTTAATCTTGCTTTGCTTTTTACTTTGCCTCTTACATTTCACTTTGCATCTCTATACCAAAAATACAAAAAATATTATATCTATCAGATCTCGCTCTCGTAAGTGACCGTGAAGGGATTGACAACCCCTAATCGCGTTGGTTGCGAGTAGTTATCATTTTGTGCAGGTACGAGGGACTTGAGCGTGGCCTCCTACTGGATTGATACCTTGGTACTCAAAAACTGAAGGAAATACTTACGCTACTCTGCTGCATCATCCTTTCCCCTTCGGGGAAATCCAACGCAAGCTCAAGAGGTAGCAAGAAGAATTTCTGGCGTAGTTGCCGGGGAGTCTACGCAAAAAGTCAACATACCAAGTACCCATCACAATCCCTATCTCTCGCATTACATTAGTTGACATTTGCCTCTCGTTTTCCTCTCCCCCACTTCACCCATGCCATTTTATTCGCCCTCTCTTTCCCAATCTCCTTCTCCTTCTCCGCCTCTCTTTTCCGTTTGCCTTTTTCTCGCTTGCCTTTTTGTTTGCTCGTGTGTTGGATTGCTTGCTTGTCATTATGTCTGAAATTGGGGAAGTTATCGCCGATATGGGCGATAACAATATCATGGAAAATTCTGATGCTCATGCTGAAGAACCCCCTACCTACCATACAAAAAGATTTCGAATCGGTAGTGGTAATATTATTGGAAAAGGAGTTATTCAAGATTTCTTTACTTGTGCCGGTGCTTTGCCCTCTATGGGCGGTTCTATTCTCCATAGAACTAGTAGTCTTGCGGACACTATTGCCATGCTTATCGTTGAACTTGAAAGGCAATTTATGCATATGCACGCATCTATACAAAGAGTTTTCCTAGAATTTTCTAATATCGAGCATTCTTCTATTAAGCGTGCCGCTACTATATTTTTGGCTCATGAATTCAGATTTATAATAAAAGAAGCCAAAGAAATCTTTGCGCACTATAGGGTGGACGCTGGTCGTCCTCCCATAGAATCTATCCTCTTCGATCAAGAAGAAAGTATGCATTTTCAATCTCTTGACTATGTTGCTTTTAATGAAAACCTTAGAAAAAAGGTGCCAATCAATATTTTAATTGATAGAATCTATGAACTTAATGATGATTTTGCTATTCGAAATAATGATCTAGGATGCTCTCTTGAGTTTAGGCTCACAAGGTTCTGTCAAAAGAATGCTTATAATGATGAATTGGTTGTACAATACGAAGGGCCGAAAGAGGAACCTATACCTCCTAAAATTGATCTTGGGGACTTCTGTCCTATTAAATTTATCCCTTTTGATTACTTTTGCTTGCCTAAAAGAAAACTTTCTGCCGAACGTAGAGAATATGAAATGAGTTTCACCGATCTATCTTATTACTACGGCACAACCTAGATCTATCCTCGCTTTTATCCTAGCTAGGGGCGTTAAACGATAGCGCTTGTTGGGAGGCAACCCAATTTTATTTTTATTCCTTGCTTTTTGCTCCTGTTTAGTAATAAATAATTTATTTAGCCTCTGTTTAGGTTTTTTGTGTGTTTAATTAGTGTTTGTGCCAAGTAGAACCGTTGGGAAGACTTGGGGAAAGTCTTGTTGAACTTGCTGTAAAAAACAGAAACTTTAGCGCTCACGAGAACTGCTGTAATTTTTATTTGGAGAGTGCTATTTATTTAATTCTTTTTCAGATGATTAATAGATAAATTCCTCACGTCCATCAATTTATTTTAGAATTTTTGGGGTTCCATATCTTGCGCTAGCTACATATTACTACAGACTGTTCTGTTTTTGACAGATTCTGTTTTTCGTGTGTTGTTTGCTTACTTTGATGAATCTATGGCTAGTCAAATAGTTTATAATACATAGAGAAGTTTAAATACAGTAGGTTTAACACCAATATAAATAAAGAATGAGTTCATTACAGTACCTTGAAGTGGTCTTTTGTTTTCTTTCTCTAACGGGGCTCATGAGATTTCTATTGAGTTTTGTGTTGTGAAGTTTTCAAGTTTTGGGTGAATTCTTTTGATGGATTATGGAACAAGGAGTGGCAAGAGCCTAAGATTGGGGATTCCCATGGCACCCCCAAGATAATCCAAGGACACCAAAAAGTCAAAGCTTGGGGATGCCCCGGAAGGCATCCCCTCTTTCGTCCACTTCCATCGATAATTTACTTGGAGCTATATTTTTATTCACCAACATGATATGTGTTTTGCTTGGAGCGTCTTGTATTATTTGTGTCTTTGTGTTTTAGTATGCCACAATCATCCTTGCTGTACACACATTTTGAGAGAGCCATACATGAATTAGAATTTGATAAAATACTCTATGTGCTTCACTTATATCTTTTTGAGCTAAGTAGTTTTGCTCTATGTGCTTCACTTATATCTTTTTGAGCTAAGTAGTTTTGCTCTATGTGCTTCACTTATATCTTTTTGATCTAAGTAGTTTTGCTCTATGTGCTTCACTTATATCTTTTGAGCGCTATAATTTTGCTCTATGTGCTTCACTTAGATCTTTTAGAGCACGGTGGTGGATTTGTTTTAAAGAAACTATTGATCTCTCATGCTTCACTTAAATTATTTTGAGAGTCTTAATAGCATGGTAATTTGCTTAATAATAACATGCTTGGTATTCAAGATTTGTGAAACTTTCTTTTGAGTGTGTTGAATACTATGAGAAGTTTGATACTTGATAATTGTTTTGAGATATGGAGATGGTGATATTAAAGTCATGCTAGTTGAGTAGTTGTGAATTTGAGAAATACTTGTGTTGAAGCTTGTGATTCCCGTAGCATGCATGTATGGTGAACCGTTATGTGATGAAGTCGGAGCATGATTTATTTATTGATTCTCTTCCTTATGAATGGCGGTCGGGGATGAGCGATGGTCTTTTCCTACCAATCTATCCCCCTAGGAGCATGCGCGTAAAACTTTGCTTTGATAACTTCTAGATTTTTGCAATAAGTATATGAGTTCTTTATGACTAATGTTGAGTACATGGATTATACGCACTCTCACCCTTCCACCTTTGCTAGCCTCTCTAATACCGCGCACTTTTCGCCAGTATCATACACCCACCATATACCTTCCTCAAAACAGCCACCATACCTACCTATCATGGCATTTCCATAGCCATTCCGAGATATATTGCCATGCAACTCTCCACCGTTCCGTTTATTATGACACACTCCATCATTGTCATATTGCATATCCCGGTACACCGCCGGAGGCATTCATATAGAGTCATATTTTGTTCTAAGTATCGAGTTGTAATTGTTGAGTTGTAAGAAAAATAGAAGTGTGATGATCATCATTATTAGAGCATTGGCCCAGTGAGGAAAGGATGATGGAGACTATGATTCCCCCACAAGTCGGGATGAGACTCCGGACGAAAAATAAATAAAAGAGGCCAAAGAAGCCCAAAAAAGAAAGAAAAGAGGCCATAAAAAGAGAGAAAAGGCCCAAATAAAAAATGAGAGAAAAAGAGAGAAGGGACAATGTTGCTATCCTTTTACCACACTTGTGCTTCAAAGTAGCACCATGATCTTCATAGTAGAGAGTCTCTCATATTATCACTTTCATATACTAGTGGGAATCTTTCATTATAGAACTTGGCTTGTATATTCCAATGATGGGCTTCCTCAAATTGCCCTAGGTCTTCATGAGCAAGCAAGTTGGATGCACACCCACTTAGTTTCCTTTTGAGCTTTCATATACTTATAGCTCTAGTGCATCCGTTGCATGGCAATCCCTACTCACTCACATTGATATCTATTGATGGGCATCTCCATAGCCCGTTGATACGCCTAGTTGATGTGAGACTATCTTCTCCTTTTTGTCTTCTCACAACCACCACCCTATTCCACCTATAGTGCTATATCCATGGCTCACGCTCATGTATTGCGTGAAGATTGAAAAAGTTTTGAAAAAGTTAGAGTACGAAACATGTCATCGGGGTTGTGCATGATTTAAATACTTTGTGTGGTGAAGATAGAGCATAGACAGACTATAGGATTTTGTAGGGATAACTTTCTTTGGCCATGTTATTTTGAGAAGACATAATTGCTTTGTTAGTATGCTTGAAGTATTATTATTTTTATGTCAATATAAACTTTTGTCTTGAATCTTTCGAATCTGAATATTCATTTCACAATTAAGAAGATTTGCATTGAAATTATGCCAAGTAGCACTCCGCATCAAAAATTCTCTTTTTATCATTTACCTACTCGAGGACGAGCAGGAATTAAGCTTGGGGATGCCTGATACGTCTCCAACGTATCTATAATTTTTGATTGATCCATGCTATATTATCTACTGTTTTGGACTATATTGGGCTTTATTTTCCACTTTTATATTATTTTTGGGACTAACCTATTAACCGAAGGCCCGGCCCAGAATTGTTGTTTTTTTTGCCTATTTCAGTGTTTCAAAGAAACGGAATATCAAACAGAGTCCAAACGGAATAAACCTTTCTGGAACGTGATTTTCTTCCCGAATATGACCCAAGAGACTTGGACCCTACGCCAAGGAAGCTTCGAGGTGGGCATGAGGTAGGGGGCGCGCCCTATATTGTTGGAAATATGCCCTAGAGGCAATAATAAATTGATTATTATTATATTTCCTTGTTCATGATAATCATTTATTATCCATGCTAGAATTGTATTGATAGGAAACTCAGATACATGTGTGGATACATAGACAACACCATGTCCCTAGTAAGCCTCTAGTTGACTAGCTCGTTGATCAATAGATGGTTACGGTTTCCTGACCATGGACATTGGATGTCGTTGATAATGGGATCACATCATTAGGAGAATGATGTGATGGACAGGACCCAATCCTAAGCATAGCACTAGATCGTGTAGTTCGTATGCTAAAGCTTTTCTAATGTCAAGTATCATTTCCTTAGACCATGAGATTGTGCAACTCCCGGATACCGTAGGAGTGCTTTGGGTGTGCCAAACGTCACAACGTAACTGGGTGGCTATAAAGGTACACTACGGGTATCTCCAAAAGTGTTTGTTGGGTTGGCACGAATCGAGACTGGGATTTGTCACTCCGTGTAAACGGAGAGGTATCTCTGGGCCCACTCGGTAGGACATCATCATAATGTGCACAATGTGATCAAGGAGTTGATCACGGGATGATGTGTTACGAAACGAGTAAAGAGACTTGCCGGTAACGAGATTGAACAAGGTATCGGGATACCGACGATCGAATCTCGGGCAAGTATCGTACCGCTAGACAAAGGGAATTGTATACGGGATTGATTAAGTCCTTGACATCGTGGTTCATCCGATGAGATCATCATGGAACATGTGGGAGCCAACATGGGTATCCAGACCCCGCTGTTGGTTATTGACCGGAGAGTCATCTCGGTCATGTCTGCATGTCTCCCGAACCCGTAGGGTCTACACACTTAAGGTTCGGTGACGCTAGGGTTATAGAGATATTAGTATGCGGTAACCCGAAAGTTGTTCGGAGTCCCGGATGAGATCCCGGACGTCACGAGGAGTTCCGGAATGGTCCGGAGGTAAAGAATTATATATAGGAAGTGCTATTTCGGCCATCGGGACAAGTTTCGGGGTCACCGGTATTGTACCGGGACCACCGGAAGGGTCCCGGGGTCCACCGGGTGGGGCCACCTGCCCTGGGGGCCACATGGGCTGTAGGGGGTGCGCCTTGGCCTATATGGGCCAAGGGCACCAGCCCCAAGAGGCCCATGCGCCAAGAGAAGAGGAAAAGGGAGAGTCCTAAAGGGGGAAGGCACCTCCGAGGTGCCTTGGGGAGGATGGACTCCTCCCCCCCTTGGCCGCACCCTTCCTTGGAGGAAGGGGAAAGGCTGCGCCCTCCCCCTCTCCCTTGGCCCTATATATATTGGGGGGAAGGGAGGGCAACCATACCTAAGCCCTGGCGCCTCCCTCTCCCTCCCACGACACATCTTCCTCCTCCCGCAGCGCTTGGCGAAGCCCTGTTGGAATCCCGCTACTTCCACCACCACGCCGTCGTGTTGTTGGATCTCCATCAACCTCTCCTTCCCCCTTGCTGGATCAAGAAGGAGGAGACGTCGCTGCTCCGTACGTGTGTTGAACGCGGAGGTGCCGTCCGTTCGGCGCTAGGATCATCGGTGATTTGGATCACGACGAGTACGACTCCATCAACCCCGTTCTCTTGAACGCTTCCGCGCGCGATCTACAAGGGTATGTAGATCCACTCCTCCCTCGTTGCTAGATGACTCCATAGATTGATCTTGGTGACACGTAGGAAAATTTTGAATTTATGCTACGTTCCCCAACAGTGGCATCATGAGCTAGGTCTATGCGTAGTTACTATGCACGAGTAGAACACAAAGTAGTTGTGGGCGTTGATTTTGTTCAATATGCTTACCGTTACTAGTCCAATCTTGATTCGGTGGCATTGTGGGATGAAGCGGCCCGGACCGACCTTACACGTACTCTTACGTGAGACAGGTTCCACCGACTGACATGCACTAGTTGCATAAGGTGGCTAGCGGGTGTCTATCTCTCCTACTTTAGTCGGATCGGATTCGATGAAAAGGGTCCTTATGAAGGGTAAATAGCAATTGGCATATCACGTTGTGGTTTTGCGTAGGTAAGAAACGTTCTTGCTAGAAACCCATAGCAGCCACGTAAAACATGCAAACAACAATTAGAGGACGTCTAACTTGTTTTTGCAGGGTATGCTATGTGATGTGATATGGCCAAAAGGATGTGATGAATGATATATGTGATGTATGAGATTGATCATGTTCTTGTAATAGATGATCATGGAGCCCCAAGATGGAGATCAAAGGAGCTATATGATATTGGCCATATCATGTCACTACTATTTGATTGCATGTGATGTTTATCATGTTTATACATCTTATTTGCTTAGAACGACAGTAGTAAATAAGATGATCCCTCATTAAAATTTCAAGAAGTGTTCTCCCCTAACTGTGCACCGTTGCTAAAGTTCGTCGTTTCAAAGCACCACGTGATGATCGGGTGTGATAGATCCTTACGTTCACATACAACGGGTGTAAGAAAGTTTTACACATGCAAAACACTTAGGGTTGACTTGACGAGCCTAGCATGTGCATAGACATGGCCTCGGAACACAGAAGACCGAAAGGTCGAGCATGAGTCGTATAGAAGATACGATCAACATGAAGATGTTCACCGATGTTGACTAGTCCGTCTCACGTGATGATCGGACACGGCCTAGTTGACTCGGATCATGTAATCACTTAGATGACTAGAGGGATGTCTATCTGAGTGGGAGTTCATAAGATGAACTTAATTATCCTGAACATAGTCAAAAAAGGATTTTGCAAATTATGTCGTAGCTCACGCTATAGTTCTACTGTTTAGATATGTTCCTAGAGAAAAATTAGTTGAAAGTTGATAGTAGCAATTATGCGGACTAGGTCCGTAAACTGCGGTTTGTCCTCATTGCTTCATAGAAGGCTTATGTCCTTAATGCACCGCTCAGTGTGCTGAACCTCGAACGTTGTATGTGGATGTTGCGAACATCTGACATACACATTTTGATAACTACGTGATAGTTTAGTTAAACAGTTTAGAGTTGAGGCACCGAAGACGTTTTGGAACGTCGCGAAACATATGAGATGTTTCGAGGGCTGAAATTGGGATTTCAGGCTCGTGCCCACGTCGAGAGGTATAAGACCTCTGACGATTTTCTTAGCCTACAAACTAAGAAGAAAAGCTCAATTGTTGAGCTTGTGCTCAGATTGTCTGAGTACAACAATCGCTTTAATCGAGTGGGAGTTGATCTTCCAGATAAGATAGTGATGTTTCTCCGAAGTCATTACCACCAAGCTGCTAGAGCTTCGTGATGAACTATAATATATCAGGGACATATATGATGATCCTTGAGATATTCGCGATGTTTGACACCAAAGTAGAAATCAAGAAGGAGCATCAATTGTTGATGGTTGGTGAAACCACTAGTTTCAAGAAGGGCAAGGGCAAGAAGGGATACTTCATGAAACGGCAATTCAGCTGCTGCTCTAGTGAAGAAACCCAAGGTTGAACCCAAACCCGAGACTAAGTGCTTCTGTAATAAGGGGAACAACCACTGGAGCAGAATTACCCTAGATACTTGGTAGATGAGAAGGCTGGCAAGGTCGATAGAAGTATATTGGATATACATTATGTTGATGTCTACTTTACTAGTACTCCTAGTAGCACCAGGGTATTAGATACCGGTTCGGTTGCTAAGTGTTAGTAACTCGAAATAAAAGCTACAGAATAAACGAAGACTAGCTAAAGGTGAGCTGACGATATGTGTTGGAAGTGTTTCCAATGTTGATATGATCAAGCATCGCACGCTCCCTCTACCATCGAGATTGGTGTTTGCGTTGAGCATAGACATGATTGGATTACGTCTATCGTGATACGGTTATTCATTTAAGGAGAATAATGGTTACTCTGTTTATTTGAATAATACCTTCAATGGTCTTGCACCTAAAATGAATGGTTCATTGAATCTCGATCATAGTGATACACATGTTCATGCCAAAAGATATAAGATAGTAATGATAGTACCACCTACTTGTGGCACTGCCACTTAAGTCATATCGGTATAAAATGCATGAAGGAGCTCCATGTTGATGGATCTTTGGGCTCACTCGTTTTTGAAAAGTTTGAGGCATGCGAACCATGTCTATTGGTGTATATGCATGAAGAAACTCCATGCAAATGGACCGTTTGGACTCACTTGATTTTGAATCACTTGAGACATGCAAATCATACCACATGGGCAAGATGACTGAAAGCCTCGGTTTCAGTAAAATGGAACCAGAAAGCAACTTGTTGGAAGTAATACATTTTGATGTGTGTAGTCCAATGAGTGCTGAGGCATGTAGTGGATATCGTTATGTTCTTACTTCACAGATGATTTGAGTAGATGTTGAGTATATTTACTTGATGAATCACGAGTCTGAATTATTGAAAGGTTCAAGCAATTTCAGGGTGAAGTTGAAAGATCGTCGTGACAAGAGGATAACATGTCTATGATATGATCGTAGAGATGAATATCTGAATTACGAGTTTGGCACAGAATTAAGACATTGTGGAAATTGTTTCACAACTAATACAGCCTGGAACACCATAGTGTGATGGTGTATCCGAACATCATAACTGCACCCTATTGGATATGATGCATACCATGATGTCTCTTATCGAATTACCACAATAGTTTATGGGTTATGCATTAGAGACAACCACATTCACTTTAAATAGGGCACCACGTAATTCCGATGAGATGACACCGTATGAACTATGGTTTAGGGAAACCTAAGCTGTCATTTCTTAGAAGTTTGGGGCTGCGACGCTTATGTGAAAAAGTTTTAGGCTGATAAGCTCGAACCCAAAGCGGATAAATGCATCTTCATAGGACACCCAAAACAGTTGGGTATACCTCCTGTCTCAGATCCGAAAGCAATAAGGGATTGTTTCTAGAATCGGGTCCTTTCTCGAGGAAAAGTTTCTCTCGAAAGAATTGAGTGGGAGGATGGTGGAGACTTGATGAGGTTATTTAACCGTCTCTTCAACTAGTGTGTAGCAGGGCACAGGAAGTTGTTCCTGTGGCACCTACACCAATTGAAGTGGAAGCTTATGATAGTGATCATGAAACTTCAGATCAAGTCACTACCAAACCTCGTGGGATGACAAGGATGCGTACTACTTCAGAGTGGTACGTAATCCTGTCTTGGAAGTCATGTTGCTAGACAACAATGAACCTACGAGCTATGGAGAAGCGATGGTGGGCCCGGATTCCGATAAATGGCTCGAGGCCATAAAATCCGAGAGAGGATCCATGTATGAAAACAAAGTGTAGACTTTGGACAGAACAGCTCGATGGTCGTAAGGCTGTTGAGTACAGATGGATTTTAAAAGGCAGACGGACAATGATGGTAAGTATCACCATTAAGAAAGCTCGACTTGTCGTTAAGATGTTTTCCGACAAGTTCAAGGAGTTGACTGCGATGAGACTTTCTCACTCGTAGCGATGCTAAGAGTCTGTTGGAATTATATTAGCGATTACTGCATTATTTATGAAATCTTGCAGATAGGATGTCAAAACATTGTTTCCTCGACGATTTTCTTGAGGAAAGGTTGTATGTGATACAACCGGAAGGTTTTGTCAATCCTGAAAGATGCTAATAAGTATACAAAGCTCCAGCAATCCTTCTGAGGACTGGAGTAAGCATCTCGGAGTTGGAATGTATGCTTTGATGATGATCAAAGATTTTGGGTTTATACAAAGTTTATGAGAAACTTGTATTTCCAAAGAAGTGAGTGGGAGCACTATAGAATTTCTGATGAATATATGTTGTTGACATATTGTTGATCAGAAATGACGTAGAATTTCTGGAAAGCATATAGGGTTATTTGGAAAGTGTTTTTCAATGGAAAGCCTGGATTAAGCTACTTGAACATTGAGCATCAAGATCTATAAGGATAGATCAAAACGCTTAATAGTACTTTCAAATGAGCACATACCTTGACTTGATCTTGAAGGTGTTCAAGATGGATCAGTCAAAGAAGGAGTTCTTGCCTGAGTTGTAAGGTATGAAGTTAAGACTTAAAGCTCGACCACGGCAGAATAGAGAGAAAGGACGAAGGTCGTCCCCTATGCTTAAGACATAGGCTCTACAGTATGCTATGCTGTGTACCGCACCTGAAATGTGCCTTGCCATGACTCAGTCAAGGGGTACAAGAGTGATCTAAGAATGGATCACAGACAGCGGTCAAAGTTATCCTTAGTAACTAGTGGACTAAGGAATTTTCTCGATTATGGAGGTCGTAAAAGAGTTCGTCGTAAAGGGTTACGCCGATGCAAACTTTGACACTAATCCAGATTATTCTAAGTAGTAAACTGGATTCGTATAGTAGAATAGTTATTTGGAATAGCTCCAAATAGAACGTGGTAGCTGCATCTAGGAGATGACATAGAGATTTACGAAGTACATACGAATCTGAAAGATTCAGACCCGTTGACTATAACATCTCTCACAAGCATAACATGATCAAACCCAGAACTCATCGAGTGTTAATCACATGGTAATGTGAACTGGATTATTGACTCTAGTAAACTCTTTGGGTGTTAGTCACATGGGGATGTGACCTATGAGTGTTAATCACATGGCGATGTGAACTGGATTATTGACTCTAGTGCAAGTGGGAGACTGTTGGAAATATGCCCTAGAGGCAATAATAAATTGATTATTATTATATTTCCTTGTTCATGATAATCGTTTATTATCCATGCTAGAATTGTATTGATAGGAAACTCAGATACATGTGTGGATACATAGACAACACCATGTCCCTAGTAAGCCTCTAGTTGACTAGCTCGTTGATCAATAGATGGTTACGGTTTCCTGACCATGGACATTGTATGTCGTTCATAACGGGATCACATCATTAGGAGAATGATGTGATGGACAAGACCTAATCCTAAGCATAGCACTAGATCGTGTAGTTCGTATGCTAAAGCTTTTCTAATGTCAAGTATCATTTCCTTAGACCATGAGATTGTGCAACTCCCGGATACCGTAGGAGTGCTTTGGGTGTGCCAAACGTCACAACGTAACTGGGTGGCTATAAAGGTGCACTACGGGTATCTCCGAAAGTGTCTGTTGGGTTGGCACGAATCGAGACTGGGATTTGTCACTCCGTGTAAACGGAGAGGTATCTCTGGGCCCACTCGGTAGGACATCATCATAATGTGCACAATGTGATCAAGGAGTTGATCACGGGATGATGTGTTACGAAACGAGTAAAGAGACTTGCCGGTAACGAGATTGAACAAGGTATCGGGATACCGACGATCGAATCTCAGGCAAGTATCGTACCGCTAGACAAAGGGAATTGTATACGGGATTGATTAAGTCCTTGACATCGTGGTTCATCCGATGAGATCATCGTGGAACATGTGGGAGCCAACATGGGTATCCAGATCCCGCTGTTGGTTATTGACCGGAGAGTCATCTCGGTCATGTCTGCATGTCTCCCGAACCCGTAGGGTCTACACACTTAAGGTTCGGTGACGCTAGGGTTATAGAGATATTAGTATGCGGTAACCCGAAAGTTTTTCGGAGTCCCGAATGAGATCCCGGACGTCACGAGGAGTTCCGGAATGGTCCGGAGGTAAAGAATTATATATAGGAAGTGCTATTCCGGCCATCGGGACAAGTTTCGGGGTCACCGGTATTGTACCGGGACCACCGGAAGGGTCCCGGGGGTCCACCGGGTGGGGCCACCTGCCCTGGGGGCCACATGGGCTGTAGGGGGTGCGCCTTGGCCTATATGGGCCAAGGGCACCAGCCCCAAGAGGCCCATGCGCCAAGAGAAGAGGAAAAGGGAGAGTCCTAAAGGGGGAAGGCACCTCCGAGGTGCCTTGGGGAGGATGGACTCCTCCCCCCCCCCTTGGCCGCACCCTTCCTTGGAGGAAGGGGCAAGGCTGCGCCCTCCCCCTCTCCCTTGGCCCTATATATATTGGGGGGAAGGGAGGGCAACCATACCTAAGCCCTGGCGCCTCCCTCTCCCTCCCACGACACATCTTCCTCCTCCCGCAGCGCTTGGCGAAGCCCTGTTGGAATCCCGCTACTTCCACCACCACGCCGTCGTGTTGTTGGATCTCCATCAACCTCTCCTTCCCCCTTGCTGGATCAAGAAGGAGGAGACGTCGCTGCTCCATACGTGTGTTGAACGCGGAGGTGCCGTCCGTTCGGCGCTAGGATCATCGGTGATTTGGATCACGACGAGTACGACTCCATCAACCCCGTTCTCTTGAATGCTTCCGCGCGCGATCTACAAGGGTATGTAGATCCACTCCACCCTTGTTGCTAGATGACTCCATAGATTGATCTTGGTGACACGTAGGAAAATTTTGAATTTATGCTATGTTCCCCAACATATACCCCCAGGCGCGCCCCCCACCCTCGTGGGCCCACCGAAGCTCCACCAATGTACTTCTTCCTCCTATATATACCTACGTACCCCCAAACCAACAGGGGGGGAGCCAAAAACCTAATTCCACCGCCGCAACTTTCTGTATCCACGAGATCCCATCTTGGGGCCTGTTCCGGAGCTCCGCCGGAGAGGGCCGTCATCACGGAGGGCTTCTACATCATCATAGCCTCTCCGATGAAGTGTGAGTAGTTTACCTCAGACCTTCGGGTCCATAGTTAGTAGCTAGATGGCTTCTTCTCTCTTTTTGGCTCTCAATACAAAGTTCTCCCCCTCTCTTGTGGAGATCTATTCGATGTAATCTTCTTCTTTTTGCAGTTTGTTTGTCAAGACCGATGAATTGTGGGTTTATGATCAAGTCTATCTATGAATAATATTTGAATCTTCTCTGAATTCTTTTATGTATGATTAGTTATCTTTGCAAGTCTCTTCGAATTATCAATTTGGTTTGGCCTACTAGATTGGTTTTTCTTGCCATGGGAGAAGTGCTTGGCTTTGGGTTCGATCTTGCGGTGTCCTTTCCCAGTGACAGAAGGGGCAGCAAGGCACGTATTGCATCGTTGCCATCGAGGATAACAAGATGGGGTTTATTTCATATTGCATGAATTTATCTCTCCACATCATGTCATCTTGCTTAAAGCATTACTCTGTTTTTAACTTAATACTCTAGATGCATGCTGGATAGCGTTCGATGAGTGGAGTAATAGTAGTAGATGCAGAATCGTTTTGGTCTACTTGTCACGGACGTGATGCCTATATACATGATCATGCCTAGATATTCTCATAACTATGCTCAATTATGTCAATTGCTCAACAGTAATTTGTTCACCCACCGTAGAATACTTATGCTCTTGGTAGAAGACACTAGTGAAACATATGGCCCCGGGTCTATTCTCATCATATCAATCTCCATCACTTTAATCTTGCTTTGCTTTTTACTTTGCCTTTTACTTTTCACTTTGCATCTCTATACCAAAAATACCAAAAATATTATATCTATCAGATCTCACTCTCATAAGTGACCGTGAAGGGATTGACAACCCCTAATCGCATTGGTTCCAAGTAGCTATCGTTTTGTGCAGGTACGAGGGACTTAAGCGTGGCCTCCTACTGGATTGATACCTTGGTTCTCAAAAACTGAGGGAAATACTTACGCTACTCTACTGCATCATCCTTTCCTCTTCGGGGAAATCCAACGCAAGCTCAAGAGGTAGCAAATCTCTACTTAAACATGGTGCTCAACACTATATATTATTTCCCAATGACGTATGGCTATCCTATGATGTTTGACTAGATCCGTTTTGTCCTATGGGCTATTTGAGGATCAAGATTGGTTTGAGTTGCATGTTTTATTATTGGTGCTGTCCTATGGTGCTCTCCGTGTCGCGCAAGCGTGAGGGATCCCCGTTGTAGGGTGTTGCAATACGTTCATGATTCACTTATAGTGGGTTGCGTGAGTGACTGAAACACAAACCCGAGTAAGGGGGTTGTTGCGTATGGGATAAAGAGGACTTGATGCTTTAATGCTATGGTTGGGTTTTACCTTAATGATCTTTAGTAGTTGCGGATGCTTGCTAGAGTTCCAATCATAAGTGCATATGATCCAAGTAGAGAAAGTATGTTAGCTTATGCCTCTCCCTCATATAAAATTGCAATAGTGATTACCGGTCTAGTTATCGATTGCCTAGGGACAAATAACTTTCTTGTAAAAAAAGCTCTTTACTAAAACTAACTTAGTTGTGACTTTATCTAAAACAGCCCCTACTTTTGATTTACTTGCTCTTTATTATCTTGCAAACCTATCCAAAAACACCTACATAATACTTCTAGTTCCATACTTGTTCTAGGTCAAGCGAACGTTAAGCGTGCGTAGAGTTGTATCGGTGGTCGATAGAACTTGAGGGAATATTTGTTCTACCTTTAGCTCCTCATTGGGTTCGACACTCTTACTTATCGAAAGAGGCTACAATTGATCCCCTATACTTGTGGGTTATCAAGAATCTTCAAATAACACTAGGTTACCTCAACGGGAATATGCACATCCCCAATAATAAGAATATCATATTTCTTCTTGAAAGTAGGAAGAAGAAATTCAAAACCTCCAATAATAATCGATGGGATTTTTCTAATAGAGTTGATACTATGAACTTGAGGTTGTTTCCTCGGAAAGTGTACCGTATGCTCATTACCATTAACATGAAAAGTGACATTGCCTTTAGTGCAATCAATAACAGCCCCTGCAGTATTCACAAAGGGTCTTCCAAGAACAATAGACATACTATCGTCCTCGGGAATATCAAGAATAACAGAGTTTGTTAAAATAGTAATGTTTGCAACTACAATAGGCACATCCTCACAAATACCGACATGTATAGCAGTTGATTTATCAGCCATTTGCAAAGATATTTCAGTAGGTGTCAACTTATTCAAATCAAGTCTATGATATAAAGAGAGAGGCATAACACTAACACCGGCTCCCGGATCACATAAAGCAGTTTTAACATAATTTCCTTTAATGGAGCATGGTATAGTGGTACTCCCGGATCTCCAAGTTTCTTTGGTATTCCACCTTTAAAAGTATAATTAGCAAGCATGGTGGAAATTTCAGCTTCCGGTATCTTTCTTTTATTAGTAACAATATCTTTCATATACTTAGCATAAGGATTCATTTTAAGCATATCAGTTAATCGCATACGCAAAAAGATAGGTCTAATCATTTTAGCAAAGCGCTCAAAATCCTCATCATCCTTTTTATTGGATGGTTTGGGAGGAAAAGGCATGGGTTTCTGAACCCATGGTTCTCTTTCTTTACCATGTTTCCTAGCAACAAAGTCTTTCTTATCATAACGTTGATTCTTTGATTGTGGGTTATCAAGATCAATAGCAGGTTCAATTTCTATATCATTATCATTACTAGGTTGAGCATCATCATGAACATTATCATTAACATTATCACTAGTTTCAGGTTCATTACCAAATTGTGTTTCAGCATCAGAAATAGAAATATCATTTGGATTCTCAGGTGTTTCAGCAATAGGTTCACTAGAAGCATGTAAAGTCCTATCATTTTTTCTTCCTTTTAGAAGGACTAGGTGCATCTATATTATTTCTTTGAGAATCTTGCTCAATTCTCTTAGGGTGGCCTTCAGGATACAAAGGTTCCTGAGTCATTCTACCAGTTCTAGTAGCCACTCTAACAGCATAATCATTATTCTTACTATTCAATTCATTGAGCAAATCATTTTGAGCCTTAAGTACTTGTTCTACTTGAGTGGTAACCATAGATGCATGTTTACTAATAAGTTTAAGTTCACCTTTGACATTAGCCATATAATCACCCAAGTGTTCAAGCATACCAGCACTGCGTTTTAATTCTCTACCAAAATAAGCATTGAAGTATTCTTGCTTAGCCATAAATTTATCAAACTCATCTAAGCATGGGCTAGCAAATTTAGTAAATGGGATTTTAGCTTTATCATATCTATAGAAAGAATTTACCTTTACTGCCTGTGTCGGGTTATCAAGACCATGTATTTCTTCAATAGGAGATGGATTAAGATGATATGTTTCTTCAACATGCGGTAAATTAAGACCATGTATTTCTTTAATAGGAGGTAAATTCTTAACATCTTCAGCTTTAATACCCTTTTCTTTCATGGATTTCTTTGCCTCTTGCATATCTTCGGGACTGAGAAATAGAATACCCCTTTTCTTCAGAGTTGGTTTAGGAATAGGCTCAAGAGCTGGCTCAGGAAGTGTCCAATTATTTTCATTTCTCAACATATTATGCAATAGAATGTCAGCTTCATCCGGTGTTCTTTCCTTGAAAACAAAACCAGCACAACTATCTAGGTAATCTCTTGAAGCATCGGTTAGTCCATTATAAAAGTTATCAAGTATTTCATTTTTCTTAAGAGGATGATCATGCAAAGCATTAAGTAATTGGAGAAGCCTCCCCCAAGCTTATGGGAGACTCTCTTTTTCAATTTGCACAAAATTATATATATCCCTCAAAGCAGCTTTTTCTTATGAGCAGGGAAATATTTAGCAGAGAAGTAATAAATCATATCCTGGGGACTATGCACACAACCAGGATCAAGAGAATTAAACCATATCTTAGCATCACCCTTTAATGAGAATGGAAATATTTTAAGAATATAAAAGTAGCGAGTTCTCTCATCATTAGTGAATAGGGTGGCTATATCATTTAATTTAGTAAGATGTGCCACAACAGTTTCGGATTCATAGCCATGAAAAGGATCAGATTCAACCAAAGTAATTATATCAGGATCAACAGAGAATTCATAATCCTTATCAGTAACACAGATAGGTGAAGTAGCAAAAGCAGGGTCAGGTTTCATTCTAGCATTAAGAGATTGTTGCTTCCATTTAGCCAATAGCCTCTTGAGCTCGTATCTATCTTTGCAAGCTAAAATAGCTAGAGCAGCATCTTTTTCAAAAACATAACCCTCGGGAATAACAAGTGATTCATTTTCATTAAGGGGAGAGTCTTCATCACAACTTTCATCAATATTATCAGTTTCAATATTTTCATTCTCTCTAACCCTAGCAAGTTGTTCATCAAGAAATTCACCAAGTGGCACAGTAGTATCAAGCATAGAAGTAGTTTCATCATAAGTGTCATGCATAGCAGAAGTGGCATCATCAATAACATGCGACATATCAGAACGAATAGCAGAAGCAGGTTTAGGTGTCGCAAGCTTACTCAAAACAGAAGGTAAATCAAGTGCGGAGCTAGATGGCAGTTCCTTACCTCCCCTCGTAGTTGAGGGATAGATCTTGGTTTTTGGATCTCTCAAGTTCTTCATAATGATAAGCAGATATAAATCCCAAGTGACTCAAAGAATAGAGCTATGCTCCCCGGCAACGGCGCCAGAAAATAGTCTTATTAACCCACAAGTATAGGGGATCACAAAAGTTTTCGAGGGTAGAGTATTCAACCCAAATTTATTGATTCGGCACAAGGGGATCCAAAGAATATTCTCATGTATTAGCAGCTGAGTTGTCAATTCAACCACACCTGGAAACTTAATATCTGCAGCAAAGTATTTAGTAGCAAAGTAATATGATAGTAGTGGTAATGGTAGCAAAATATAACAGTAGCAAAAGTAATGTTTTTGGTATTTTGTAGTGATGATAGCAATAGCAACGGAAAAGTAAATAAGCGTAGAACAATATATGGAAAGCTCGTAGGCAATGGATGGGTGATAGAGAATTATGCCGGATGCGGTTCATCATGTAACAGTCATAACCTAGGGTGACACAGAACTAGCTCCAATTCATCAATGTAATGTAGGCATGTATTCCAAATATAGTCATACATGCTTATGGAAAAGAACTTGCATGACATCTTTTGTCCTACCCTCCCGTGGCAGCGGGGTCCTAGCGGAAAGTAAGGGATATTAAGGCCTCCTTTTAATAGACTACCGGACCAAAGCATTAACACATAGTGAATACATGAACTCCTCAAACTACGGTCATCACTGGTAAGTATCCCGGTTATTGTCACTTCGGGGTTAACGGATCGTAACACATAATAGGTGACTATAGACTTGCAAGATAGGATCAAGAACTCTCATATATTGATGAAAACATAATAGGTTCAGATCTCAAATCATGGCAATCGGGCCCTAGTGACAAGCATTAAGCATAGCAAAGTCATAGCAACATCAATCTCAGAACATAGTGGATACTAGGGATCAAACCCTAACAAAACTAACTGGATTACATGATAAATCTCATCCAACCCATCACCGTCCAGCAAGCCTACGATGGAATTACTCACGCACGGCGGTGAGCATCATGAAATTGGTGATGGAGGATGGTTGATGATGACGATGGCGACGGATTCCCCTCTCCGGAGCCCCGAACGGACTCCAGATCAGCCCTCCCAGGAGGTTTTAGGGCTTGGCGGCAGCTCCGTATCGTAAAACGCGATGAATCTTTCTCCCTGATTTTTTTCTCTCCAAAACCAAATATATAGAGTTGGAGTCGAGGTCGGAGGACCTCCAGGGGGCCCTGATATGTCTCCAACGTATCTATAATTTTTGATTGCTCCATGCTATATTATCTACTGTTTTGGATGTTTATGGGCTTTATTATACACTTTTACATCATTTTTGGGACTAACCTATTAACCCAGAGCCCAGTGCTAGTTTCTGTTTTTACCTTGTTTTAGAATATCGCAGAAAAAGAAAACCAAACGGAGTCCAATTGACCTGAAACTTCACGGAACTTATTTTTGGATCAGAAGAAGCCCGGGAGACTTGGAGTCTACGTCAAGGAAGCTTCAAGGAGGCCACGAGGTAGGGGGCACGCCCACCCCCTCGGCGCGCCCTCCACCCTCGTGGGCCCCTCGTGGCCCCCCTGACGCACTTCTTCTGCCTATATATCTCCATATACCCTAAAAACATCTGAGAGCACAATAGATCGGGAGTTCCGCCGCCAGAAGCCTCCATAGCCATCGAAAGCCAATCTAAACCTGTTCCGGCACCCTGCCGGAGGGGGGAATCCCTCTCTGGTGGCCTCTTCATCATCCCGGTGCTCTCCATGACGAGGAGGGAGTAGTTCTCCCTCGGGGCTGAGGGTATGTACCAGTAGCTATGTGTTTGATCTCTCTCTCTCTCTCTCTCTCTCTCTCTCTCTCGTGTTCTTGAGGTGATACGATCTTGATGTATCGTGAGCTTTGCTATTATATTTGGATCCTATGATGTTTTCTCCCCCCCCCCCCTCTACTCTCTTGTAATGGATTGAGTTTTCCCTTTGAGGTTATCTTATTGGATTGAGTCTTTAAAGATTTGAGAACACTTTATGTATGTCTTGCCGTGCGTATCTGTGGTGACAATGGGATACCACGTGATTCACTTGATGTATGTTTTGGTGATCAACTTGCGGGTTCCTCCCATGAACCTATGCATAGGGATTGGCACATGTTTTTGTCGTGATTCTCTGGTAGAAATATTGGGGCACTCTTTGAGGTTCTATGTGTTGGTTGAATAGATGAATCTGAGATTGTGTGATGCATATCGTATAATCATACCCACGGATACTTGAGGTGACATTGGAGTATCTAGGTGACATTAGGGTTTTGGTTGATTTGTGTCTTAAGGTGTTATTCTAGTATGAACTCTAGGGCTACTTGTGACACTTATAGGAATAGCCCAACGGATTGATTGGAAAGAATAACTTTGAGGTGGTTTCGTACCCTACCATAATCTCTTCATTTGTTCTCCTCTCTTAGTGACTTTGGAGTGACTCTTTGTTGCATGTTGAGGGATAGTTATGTGATCCAATTATGTTATTATTGTTGAGGGAACTTGCACTAGCGAAAGTATGAACCCTAGGCCTTGTTTCAACACATTGCAATACCATTTACGCTCACTTTTATCATTAGTTACCTTGCTGTTTTTATAATTTCAGATTACAAAAACCTTTATCTACCATCCATATTGCACTTGTATCACCATCTCTTCGCCAAACTAGTGCACCTATACAATTTACCATTGTATTGGGTGTGTTGGGGACACAAGAGACTCTTTGTTATTTGGTTGCAGGGTTGCTTGAGAGAGACCATCTTCATCCTACGCCTCCTAAGGATTGATAAACCTTAGGTCATCCACTTGAGGGAAATTTGCTACTGTCCTACAAACCTCTGCACTTGGAGGCCCAACAACGTCTACAAGAAGAAGGTTGTGTAGTAGACATCAAGCTCTTTTCTGGCACCGTTGCCGGGGAGGTTAGCTCTTGAAGGTATATCTTTAGATCTTGCAATCGAGTCTTTTAGTTTCTTGTTTTATCACTAGTTTAGTTTATAAAAGAAAATTACGAAAAAATGGAATTAAGTCTGCCTCATACGCTTCATCTTTTTAATATCTTTCGTGAGTATGATGGAAAGGAAAATTGTGCCAAAGTGTTAGAAGAAGAATGCATTAAAATTTTTGGCACTAAATATTTGAATGATGAGCATGATTGCAATGTTGTTAGGATGAATTCCTTGAATATCCATGATGCTAATGATATGCAAAGCCACAAGCTTGGGGAAGCTATGTTTGATGAAGATGATAGTTTTTGTCCCCCAAGTTTTGATGAGCAAATTTATTATGATGAAAGCATGCCTCCTATTTATGATGATTATATTGATGAAAGTGGATTTGGAGAGGTCATGACTTTATTTAGTGATATATCCACTATTTCAGAAGAGGTTCCAATTGATTATGAGAACAATGTTGCTATCTATGATAATTATTGTGATGACTTGTATGCTATAAAGAATAATGATATCCATGAAACTTGTCATCATGATTTTAGTTTTCAGTTGGATTATGCCTCACATGATATTTATTTTGTTGAGTTTGCTCCCACTACTATTCATGAGAAGAAATTTTCTTATGTGGAGAGTAATAAAAATTCTATGCTTGTAGATCATGAAAAGAATGCTTTATGTGATAGTTATATTGTTGAATTCATTCATGATGATACTGAAAATTATTATGAGGGAGGAATATATGCTTGTAGGAATTGCAATAATATCAAGTTTCCTCTCTATGTGCTTAAAGTTTTGAAATTATGCTTGTTTTGCCTCCCTATGCTAGTTGCTTATTGTTCCCATAAGTTGTTTGCTCACAAAATCCCTATGCATAGGAAGTGGGTTAGACTTAAATGTGTTAGTCATATTCTTCATGATTCTCTCTTTATGTTACAATTCTTATCTTTTATGTGAGCATCGTTGAAATCATCATTCCTAGCTAGGGGCGTTAAACGATGGCGCTTGTTGGGAGGCAACCCAATTTTATTTTTGTTCCTTGCTTTTTATTCCTGTTTAGTAATAAATAATTCATTTATCCTCTGTTTAGATGTGGTTTTATGCTTTTAGTTAGTGTTTGTGCCAAGTAGAACCTTTGGGAAGACTTGGGGAAAGTCTTGTTGATCATGCTGTAAAAGACAGAAACCTTAGCGCTCACGATAATTGCTGCCATTTTTTATTGGAAAGTGATATTTAGTTAATTATTTTTGAAGATAATTAATAGATAAATTTCTCAGGTCCAGCAATTTATTTGAGAATTTTATAAGTTCCAGAAGTATACGTTTGATCCAGATTACTACATACTGTTCTGTTTTTGACAGATTCTGTTTTTCATGTGTTGTTTACTTATTTTGATGAATCTATGGCTAGTAAAATAGTTTATAAACCATAGAAAAGTTGGAATACAGTAGGTTTAACACCAACATAAATAAAGAATGAGTTCATTACAGTACCTTATGATGGTGATTTGCTTTCTTATACTAACGGAGCTTATGAGTTTTCTGTTAAGTTTTGTGTTGTGAAGTTTTCAAGTTTTGGGTAAAGATTCGATGGACTATGGAATAAGGAGTGGCAAGAGCCTAAGCTTGGGGATGCCCAAGGCACCCCAAGTTAATATTCAAGGACAACCAAAAGCCTAAGCTTGGGGATGCCCCGGAAGGCATCCCCTCTTTCGTCTTCGTTCATCGGTAACTTTACTTGGAGCTATATTTTTATTCGCCACATGATATGTGTTTTGCTTGGAGCGTCATTTTATTTTATTTTGTTTTACTTTCTGTTTGAATAAAATACCAAGATCTGAAAATCTTAAATGTTAGAGAGTCTTCACATAGTTGCATAATTATTCCACTACTCATTGATCTTCACTTATATCTTTCGGAGTAGTTTGTCATTTGCTCTAGTGCTTCACTTATATCTTTTTAGAGCACGATGGTGGTATTATAGAAATAGATGAACTCTCATGCTTCATTTATATTATTTTGAGAGTCTTAAATAGCACGGTAATTTGCTTAAATAATCCTAATATTCTAGGTATACAAGATTAATAATAAAATTCTCTTATGAGTGTTTTGAATACTAAGAGAAGTTTTGATGCTTGATGATTGTTTTGAGATATGGAGGTAATAATATCAAAGTCGTGCTAGTTGAGTAGTTGTGAATGTGAGAAATGCTTGTGTTGAAGTTTGCAAGTCCTGTAGCATGCACGTATGGTAAACGTTACGTAACAAATTTGAAACATGAGGTGTTATTTGATTGTCCTCCTTATGAGTGGCGGTCGGGGATGAGCGATGGTCTTTTCCTACCAATCTATCCCCCTAGGAGCATGCGTGTAGTGTCGAGGTTTTTGATGACTTGTAGATTTTTGCAATAAGTATGTGAGTTCTTTATGACTAATGTTGAGTTCATGGATTATACGCACTCTCACCCTTCCATCATTGCTAGCCTCTTCGGTACCGTGCATTGCCCTTTCTCACATTGAGAGTTGGTGCAAACTTCGCCGGTGCATCGAAACACCGTGATATGATACGCTCTATCACACATAAACCTCCTTATATCTTCCCCAAAACAGCCACCATACCTACCTATTATGGCATTTCCATAGCCATTCCGAGATATATTGCCATGCAACTTTCCACCGTTCTATTTATTATGACACACATCATCATTGTCATATTGCTTTGCATGATCATGTAGTTGACATTGTATTTGTGGCAAAGCCACTGTTCATAATTTTTCATACATGTCGCTCTTGATTCATCGCAATCCCGGTACACCGCCGAAGGCATTCATATAAAGTCATACTTTGTTCTAGTATCGAGTTGTAATCATTGAGTTGTAAATAAATAGAAGTGTGATGATCATCATTTTCTAGAGCATTGTCCCAAGTGAGGAATAAAAAAGAAAAGAGAAAGGCCATAAAAAAGAGAAGGCCCAAAAAAAGGGAAAAAAAGAGAAAGGCCATAAAAAAGAGAAGGCCCAAAAAATGAGAGAAAAAGAGAGAAGGGACAATGCTACTATCCTTTGCCACACTTGTGCTTCAAAGTAGCACCATAATCTTCATGATAGAGAGTCTCTTGTTTTGTCACTTCCATATACTAGTAGGAATTTTTCATTATAGAACTTGGCTTGTATATTCCAACAATGGGCCTCCTCAAGTGCCCTAGGTCTTCATGAGCAAGCAAGTTGGATGCACACCCACTTAGTTTCTTTTGTTGAGCTTTCATACATTTATAGCTCTAGTGCATCTGTTGCATGGCAATCCCTAATCCTTGCATTAACATCAATCGATGGCCATCTCCATAGCCCATTGATTAGCCTCGTTGATGTGAGACTTTCTCGTTTTTGTCTTCTCCACATAACCCCCATCATCATATTCTATTCCACCCATAGTGTTATATCCATGGCTCGCGCTCATGTATTGCATGAAGGTTTATGAGTTTGAGATTACTAAAGTATGAAACAATTGCTTGGCTTGTCATCGCGGTTGTGCATGATGAGAACATTCTTGTGTAACAAAAATGGAGCATGACTAAACTATATGATTTTGTAGGGATGAACTTTCTTTGGCCATGTTATTTTGAGAAGACATGATTGTTTAGTTAGTATGCTTGAAGTATTATTGTCTCTATGTCAATATTGAACTTTTATCTTGAATCTTATGGATCTGAATATTCATGCCACAATTAAGAAGAATTACATTGGAATTATGCCAAGTAGCACTCCGCATCAAAAATTCTGTTTTTATCATTTACCTACTCGAGGACGAGCAGGAATTAAGCTTGGGGATGCTGATACGTCTCCAACGTATCTATAATTTTTGATTGCTCCATGCTATATTATCTACTGTTTTGGATGTTTATGGTCTTTATTATACACTTTTACATCATTTTTGGGACTAACCTATTAACCCAGAACCCAGTGCTAGTTTCTGTTTTTACCTTGTTTTAGAATATCGCAGAAAAGGAAAACCAAACGGAGTCCAATTGACCTAAAACTTCACAGAACTTATTTTTGGATCAAAAGAAGCCCGGGAGACTTGGAGTCTACGTCAAGGAAGCTTCAAGGAGGCCACGAGGTAGGGGGTGCGCCCACCCCCCTCGGCGCGCCCTCCACCCTCGTGGGCCCCTCGTGGCCCCCCTGACGTACTTCTTCCGCCTATATATCTCCATATACCCTAAAAACATCCGAGAGCACAATAGATCGGGAGTTCCGCCACCAGAAGCCTCCGTAGCCACCGAAAGCCAATCTAGACCCGTTCCGGCACCCTGCCGGAGGGGGGAATCCCTCTCCGGTGGCCATCTTCATCATCCCGGTGCTCTCCATGACGAGGAGGGAGTAGTTCTCCCTCGAGGCTGAGGGTATGTGCCAGTAGCTATGTGTTTGATCTCTCTCTCTCTCTCTCGTGTTCTTGAGGTGATACGATCTTGATGTATCACGAGCTTTGCTATTATATTTGGATCCTATGATGTTTTCTCCCCCCTCTACTCTCTTGTAATGGATTGAGTTTTCCCTTTGAGGTTATCTTATCGGATTGAGTCTTTAAAGATTTGAGAACACTTGATGTATGTCTTGCCATGCGTATCTATGGTGACAATGGGATACCACGTGATTCACTTGATGTATGTTTTGGTGATCAACTCGCGGGTTCCGCCCATGAACCTATGCATAGGGGTTGGCACATGTTTTCGTCGTGATTCTCCGGTAGAAACTTTGGGGCACTCTTTGAGGTTCTATGTGTTGGCTGAATAGATGAATCTGAGATTGTGTGATGCATATCGTATAATCATCCCCACGGATACTTGAGATGACATTGGAGTATCTAGGTGACATTAGGGTTTTGGTTGATTTGTGTCTTAAGGTGTTATTCTAGTACGAACTCTAGGGCTGTTTGTGACACTTATAGGAATAGCCCAACGGATTGATTGGAAAGAATAACTTTGAGGTGGTTTCGTACCCTACCATAATCTCTTCGTTTGTTCTCCGCTCTTAGTGACTTTGGAGTGACTCTTTGTTGCATGTTGAGGGATAGTTATGTGATCCAATTATGTTATTATTGTTGAGGGAACTTCCACTAGCGAAAGTATGAACCCTAGGCCTTGTTTCAACACATTGCAATACCGTTTACGCTCACTTTTATCATTAGTTACCTTGCTGTTTTTACAATTTCAGATTACAAAAATCTTTATCTACCATTCATATTGCACTTATATCACCATCTCTTCGCCAAACTAGTGCACCTATACAATTTACCATTGTATTGGGTGTGTTGGGGACACAAGAGATTCTTTGTTATTTGATTGCAGGGTTGCTTGAGAGAGACCATCTTCATCCTACGCCTCCTACGGATTGATAAACCTTAGGTCATCCACTTGAGGGAAATTTGCTATTGTCCTACAAAACTCTGCACTTGGAGGCCCAACAACGTCTACAAGAAGAAGGTTGTGTAGTTGACATCAGGCCCACGAGGTAGGGGGTGCGCCCTAGGGGTGCAGGCGCGCCCCCACCCTCGTGGCTAGGGTGTGCCCCCCTGGTCTTCATCTTTTGCAAGGATTTTTTATTATTTCCAAATAGACGTTCCGTGAAGTTTCAGGTCATTCCGAGAACTTTTGTTTCTGCACATAAATAACACCATGGCAATTCTGCTGAAAACAGCGTCAGACCGGGTTAGTTCCATTAAAATCATGCAAGTTAGAGTCCAAAACAAGGGCAAAAGTGTTTGGAAAAGTAGATACGACAGAGATGTATCAACTCCCCCAAGCTTAAACCCTTGCTTGTCCTCAAGCAATTCAGTTGACAAACTGAAAGTGATATAGAAAAACTTTTACAAACTCTGTTTGCTCTTGTTGTTGTAAATATGTAAAGCCAGCATTCAAGTTTTCAGCAAAGATTATAAACTAACCATATTCACAATAACACATAGGTCTCATGTTTACTCATATCAATGGCATAATCAACTAGCGAGTAATAATAATAAATCTCGGATGACAACACTTTCTCAAAACAATCATAATATGATATAACAAGATGGTATCTCGCTAGCCCTTTCTGAGACCGCAAAACATAAATGCAGAGCACCTTTAAAGATCAAGGACTGACTAGACATTGTAATTCATGGTAAAAGAGATCCAGTCAAGTAATACTCAATGTAAACTAACAGTAATGAATGCAAATGACAGCGGTGCTCTCCAACAGGTGTTTTTTAATAAGAGTATGATGACTCAACATGAAAGTAAATAGATAGGCCCTTCACAGAGGGAAGCAGGGATTTGTAGATGTGCCAGAGCTCGGTTTTGAAATAGAGGTGAATAATATTTTGAGCGGTATACTTTCATTGTCAACATAACAACCAAGAGATGGCAATATCTTCCATGCTACACACATTATAGGCGGTTTCCAAACAGAATGGTAAAGTTTATACTCCCCCTCCACCAACAAGCATCAATCCATGGCTTGCTCGAAACAACAAGTGCCTCCAACTAACAAGAGTCCTAGGGGGAGTTTTGTTTGCAATTATTTTGATTTAGTTTGCATAAAGTATGGGACTGGCCATCCCGGTGACCAGCCATTTTCTCGTGAGTGAGGAGCGGAGTCCACTCCTCTTGAGAATAACCCACCTAACATGGAAGATACAGACAGCCCTAGTTGATACATGAGCTATTCGAGCATACAAAACGGGATATTTATTTGAAGGTTTAGAGTTTGGCACATACAAATTTACTTGGAACGGCAGGTAGATACCGTATATAGGTAGGTATGGTGGACTCATATGGAATAACTTTGGGGTTTATGGAGTTGGATGCACAAGCAGTATTCCCACTTAGTACAGGTGAAGGCTAGAAAAAGACTGGGAAGCGACCAGCTAGAGAGCGACAATGGTCATGATCATGCATTAAAATTAATCAACACCGAATGCAAGCATGAGTAGGATATAATCCACCATGAACATAAATATCATAGAGGCTATGTTGATTTTGTTTCAACTACATGCATGAACATGTGCCAAGTCAAGTCACTTAAATCATTCAAAGGAGGATACCACCCTATCATACCACATCACAATAATTTTAATAGCATGTTGGCACGCAAGGTGAACCATTATAAACTCCTAGCTAATCAAGCATGGCACAAGAAACTATGATCTCTAGTTGTCATTGCAAACATGTTTATTCATAATAGGCTGAATCAGGAACGATGAACTAATCATATTTACAAAAACAAGAGAGGTCGAGTTCATACCAGCTTTTCTCATCTCAGTTAGTCCATCATATATCGTCATAATTGCCTTTCACTTGCACGACCGAATGGTGTGAATAATAATAATAGTGCACGTGCATTGGACTAAGCTAGATCTGCAAGCATTCAATAAACAGGAGAAGACAAGGCAATATGGGCTCTTTTGTCAGATCAACAATAATGCATATAAGAGCCACTTCAACAATTTAATTATGATATTCTCCTATTGACCCCCAACGAAAAGGAAAGAAATAAAACTATTTACACGGGGAAGCTCCCAACAAGCAAAAGAAGAACAGGAAATCTTTTTGGGTTTTCTTTTTAATTACTACTACAAGCATGGAAAGTAAACTAATTAAAAGCTACAACTAATTGTTTTGGTTTTTCTTAAGGTTTATTAACACACAAGAAGAAAGCATAAAAAGGAAAATAAACTAGCATGGATGATACAATGAAAAAGTATGAGCACCGACATCTAGCAAGGAGTGTGTGAACATGAATGTAATGTCGGTGAGAAATACGTACTCCCCCAAGCTTAGGCTTTTGGCCTAAGTTGGTCTATGGCCACGGCTGGCCTAGCGGATATCCATAATAATAGTTGGGGTCGTACTGAGATGCAGCAGCTATTGCCTCCTGAGCTGCAGCATGGCGACAAGCGGCCTCCGCTCTCCTCTCGTACTCATCTGCCTCCTCTTTGGTAATAACATATCTTACTTTTGCCTGATAATCAAAGAATGCAGGAGCAGGGAGAGTAATACGGACAACACGATGTCTGTCAAAGATTAGGCGATACTGGAGAGGTGATTGATTCCTCTCGAAAAACTCATGGTTAACCATAGCATCAAAGTCTAGGTAAGTAGGAGGCAATTCAATATCATCATTACGTATGGTTACACCAAGAAAATCAGCTAAGCAGGTTGCATAAATTCCACCAAAGAAATCTCCATTAAATCTATTAAGATGCAACCTACGTGCAACAATGGCTCCCAAATTATAAGATTTCTCTCCTAACACAGCACTCCTAAGAATACTGAGGTCAGGGACACACATGTGACATGCCTCATCTTTACCATTAATGCATCTACCTATGAAGAGAGCAAAATAATGTATAGCAGGAAAGTGAATGCTCCCTATGGTAGCTTGTGTTATATCTCTAGATTCCCCCACAGTTATACTAGCAAGAAAATCTCTAAATTCAGATTTGCGAGGATCCCTGATACTACCCCATTGTGGAAGTTTGCAAGCAATGGTAAAATCCTCTAAGTCCATAGTGTAGGAATTTTCATAAAGATCAAACAGGACAGTTGGAGAATTACGTGAAGATGAAAATTCAAACCTCCTCACAAAGGAACTAGTGAGATAGTGGTACTGACGCCATTTTTCTTCCTCAAAGCTCACAAGATCAGCGTTATGCAAATATGCGTTAAATTCTTCCTTAATCCCCGCTCGATCCATGAAGTCATCTGAAGGCCATTCACAGGGCCGCACTGGAGCGTTCCTTGGTGGCTCATCATCAGCATCACGCATTGCAAGCCTGGGCTCTTGTTTCCTTGAAGAGCCACCTTGGTACATTTTCCTAAACATATTTCTTCCTCTGAAAAATTTCTGAAATTCTTAGTAACTTCAAAAATAAAAGTGAACCAAACTCAACAAAATTGATAGCAACAACTCCTCCAAATGCCTAGAGCCTATATCATGCATTAGAACTACTTTTGACCATATAAATTTGACATGCAAGCTCCTAAACATGGTCACCTAGGCAGCAAAAATTTGCAATGAATAAAGCACTAGAACAAAAACTAATTGGACCAATGGAGGAGTCACATACGAAGGAACAATCCCCCCAAGCAGTTTTGTGAGAGGTGCTTTGAGCAAGGAGATCAAAAATGGCAGCAAAATGAGCTAGAACTCGTGCTTGAGCTGGATATTCGTGTTTGTGGGAGGAAGAAGAAGTGTGTGGGTGCAGGAATAAGTGGAGGAGGGCCACCATGGGCCCACGAGGCAGGGGGCGCGCCCTCCACCCTCGTGGCTTGGTGGATGACCCCCCTGTTGTGTTCTCAGTGCCAAATAATCTCAAATATTCTAGAAAAAAATCATATTTGGATTTCAAGGCATTTGGAGAACTTTTATTTTCGAGGTATTTTTATATTGCACGGATAATCAGATAACAGACAGGAAATAATTATTTTTATTTTATTTAATATAAATAACAGAGAGTTGTGTTTCCTACATTCATCCATCTCATGATCATCAAAAGGAATCCATTAACAAGGTCGATCAAGTCTTATTAACAAACTCATTCCGAATAACATGGAACCGGAGAATCTTCAAATAACACTAGGTTACCTCAGCGGGTATATGCACATCCCCAATAATAAGAATATCATATTTCATCTTGACAGTAGGAAGAGGAAATTCAAAACCTCCAATAATAATCGATGGGATTTTTCCAATAGAGTTGATACTATGAACTTGAGGTTGTTTCCTCGAAAAGTGTACCGTATGCTCATTACCATTAACATGAAAAGTGACATTGCCTTTAGTGCAATCAATAACAGCCCCTGCAGTATTCAAAAAGGGTCTTCCAAGAACAATAGACATACTATCGTCCTCGGGAATATCAAGAATAACAAAATCTGTTAAAATAGTAACGTTTGCAACTACAACAGGCACATCCTCAAAAATACCGACATGTACAGCAGTTGATTTATCAGCCATTTGCAAAGATATTTCAGTAGCTGTCAACTTATTCAAATCAAATCTACGATATAAAGAGAGATGCATAACACTAACACCGGCTCCCAGATCACATAAAGCAGTTTTAACATAATTTCCTTTAATGGAGCATGGTATAGTGGGTACTCCTGGATCTCCAAGTTTCTTTGGTATTCCACTGAGGGAGTCCTGGATTAGGGGGTATCCGGATAGCCAGATTATATCCTTTGGCCGAACTGTTGGACTATGAAAATACAAGATTGAAGACTTCGTCCCGTGTCCGGATGGGACTCTCCTTGGCGTGGAAGGCAAGCTTGGCAATACGGATATGTAGATCCCCTTCCTTGTAACCGACTCTGTGTAACCCTAACCCCCTCCGGTGTCTATATAAACCGGAGGGTTTTGGTACGTAGGACAACATACAATCATACCATAGGCTAGCTTCTAGGGTTTAGCCTCTCTGATCTCGTGGTAGATCAACTCTTGTACTACTCATATTATCAAGAATAATCAAGCAGGACGTAGGGTTTTACCTCCATCAAGAGGGCCCAAACCTGGGTAAAACATCGTGTCCCCTGCCTCATGTTACCATCCGCCTTAGACGCACAGTTCGGGACCCCCTACCCGAGATCCGCTGGTTTTGACACCGACATTGGTGCATTCATTGAGAGTTCCTTTGTGTCGTCATCATTAGGCTTGATGGCTCCTTCGATCATCGATAGCGATGCAGTCCAAGGTGAGAGTTTTCTCCCCGGACAGATCTTTGTATTCGGCGGCTTCGCACTGCGGGCCAACTCGCTTGACCATCTAGAGCAGATCGAGAGTTACGCCCCTGGCCACCAGGTCAGGTTTGGAAGCTTAAATTACACGGCCGACATCCGTGGAGACTTGATCTTCGACGGATTCGAGCCCCTGTCGAGTACGCCGCACGGTCACGATGAGCATGATTTAGCTCTACCATCGGACAGTGTGCAGGAGATCGCACCGGCAACCGCTCCGACCCTCAATTAGGAGCCGATTGCGCCATCCACGGACGGGGGGATAGACCCCGCCACGGAGGCCGCATTCTCAGCGGCGATCGAGCCGAGTATCGACCTTACCCTTCATGAGAGCCGTGATGCCAAATTGTTGGATTCTTCCCCGGCCACGGACTCCGAACCGCCTGCGCCCGTGCCTATCGAATCCGACTGGGCGCCGATCATGGAGTTCACCTCCGCGGATATCTTTCGGCACTTGCCCTTCGGTGACATGCTGAAATCATTAAGGTCTCTCTCCCTGTCAGGAGAGTCCTGGCCGAACTATGTTCGGCAGGATTGGGATGCGGATGACGAAGAAATTCACCGCCCACCCACCACCCACTTAGTAGCCACTGTCGACAATTTGACCGACATGCTCGACTTCGACTCCGAAGACATCGACGGTATGGACGACGATGTGGGAGACGAAGAGGAACCACTGCCCACAGGGCACTAGACAGCCACCTCATCATATGATATATACATGGTGGACACACCCAAAGAAGGCAATGGCGACGGGACAGCCAAGGATGACCCCTCCAAGAAGCAACCCAAGCGCCGACGTCAGCGGCTCCGCTCTAAGTCTCGCCAAAGCAAAAGCAGTGACACCGGCACAGGAGATAATAGCACTCCGGACAGTGCCGAAGACAACAACAATCCCCTCCAGCAAGATTTAGAGCAGGAGGATGGAGAAGCCAGCCCTCCCGAGAGAGCGGCAGATGGAGAGGCGAAGGATGATAATTACATGCCTCCCTCCGAAGACGAGGCAAGCCTCGACGACGACGAATTTGTCGTGCCGGAGGATCCCGCCGAGCAAGAGCGCTTCAAGCGTTGGCTTATAGCCATGACAAATAGCCTTAAGAAAAAGCAGCAGCAGCTTCAAGCTGATCAAGATTTGCTAGCTGACAGATGGACTAAAGTCCTTGCGGCCGAGGAATATGAACTCGAACGCCCCTCCAAGAGTTACCCAAAGCACAGGTTGCTACCCCGACTGGAGGAGGAAGCATTAAAACCTACATCTCCAGCATATGACGCGGCTGATCGGCCACCTCGTGGCCGCGACAGAGAGGCATTTCAGCCAAAAACTCAACCCGCACCCCGACGCCACTCAAATAAAAATGACAAGGCATGGGGAAACACGCTAGACCTGCGAGACGTATTGGAGGACAAAGCAAAACACACAAGATCGATCTACGGATCACGAGGGCGCGCCACTATGCGAGACGATAACCGTCACGCCGGATACAATAAAAGTAAATCCGGCCAGGCTGAACAGAGCGGACGTGACTCATTCGAGCTGCGTCGCGACATAGCCCACTACAGAGGCGCCGCACACCCCATATGCTTCACAGACGAAGTAATGGATCACCAAATCCCAGAGGGTTTCAAACCTGTAAATATCGAATCATACGACGGCACAACAGATCCTGCGGTATGGATCGAGGACTTCCTCCTGCACATCCACATGGCCCGTGGTGACGATCTACATGCCATCAAATACCTCCCACTCAAGCTCAAAGGACCAGCTCGGCATTGGCTCAATAGCCTGCCAGCAGAATCCATTGGTTGTTGGGAAGATCTGGAAGCCGCATTCCTCGACAACTTCCAGGGCACTTATGTGCGACCACCAGATGCCGATGACTTGAGCCACATAATTCAGCAGCCAGAGGAATCGGCCACGCAATTCTGGACACGGTTCCTGACAAAGAAAAATCAAATTCTCGACTATCCGGATGCAGAGGCCCTAGCAGATTTTAAGCACAACATCCGCGACGAGTGGCTCGCCCGGCACCTTGGCCAGGAAAAGCCAAAATCTATGGCAGCCCTCACGACACTCATGACCCGCTTTTGCGCTGGAGAAGACAGCTGGTTGGCTCGCAGCAATAACATATCAAAGAACCACGGTACTTCAGATACCAATGATATCAATGGAAGGTCACGTCGCAACAAACATAAGCGCCGCGTCAATAGCGACAATACCGAGGATACGGCAGTCAATGCCGGATTCAAAGGCTCTAAACCCGGTCAGCGGAAAAAGCCATTCAAAAGAAGCACTCCGGGCCCGTCCAGTTTGGACCGTATACTCAATCGCTCGTGCCAAATACATGGCACCCCCGACAAGCCAGCCAACCACACCAACAGGGAATGTTGGGTGTTCAAGCAGGCCGGCAAGTTAAACGCGGAAGACAAAGATAAGGGGCTACATAGCGATGACGAGGAGGAGCCCCGGCAGCCGAACACTGGAGAGCAGAAGAGGTTCCCCCCACAAGTGCGGACGGTGAACATGATATACGCAACCCACATCCCCAAGAGGGAGCGGAAGCGTGCGTTAAGGGATATATATGTGTTGGAGCCAGTCGCCCCAAAGTTCCACCCATGGTCCTCCTGTCCAATCACCTTCGATCGCAGGGACCATCCCACTAGTATCTGTCATGGCGGATTCGCCGCACTGGTCCTAGACCCAATAATCGATGGATTTCACCTCACTCGAGTCCTTATGGACGGCGGCAGCAGCCTGAACCTGCTTTATCAAGACACAGTGCGCAAAATGGGTATAGACCCCTCAAAGATCAAACCCACAAAAACGACCTTCAAAGGCGTCATACCAGGTGTAGAGGCCCATTGCACAGGCTCAGTCACACTGGAAGTGGTCTTCAGATCCCCGGATAACTTCCGAAGCGAGGAGTTAATCTTCGATATAGTCCCTTTCCGCGACGGCTATCATGCACTGCTCGGGCGAACCACATTTGCGAGATTCAACGCGGTACCACACTATGTATATCTCAAGCTCAAGATGCCAGGACCTCAGGGGGTCATCACAGTCAATGGAAACACAGAGCGCTCTCTCCGCACGGAGGAGCACACTGTGGCCCTCGCAGCAGAAGCGCAAAGCAGCCTCTTAAGGCAATCCACCAGTTCGGCGATTAAAGACCCGGACACCTTCAAGCGCGCCCGGAGTAATCGGCAACAAGACCGCCTGGCACGTTCCGAGCTCACATAGCAATGCGGCCCCCACCCCAGTCCCAGCCAAACGGCAAAATCCGCGCCATGCGTACATAATTACGCATTGAAAATACCATGGGCACAGGTGGGGAGGGGCACGACTACGGCACGCCCCAAGACGTGGCTCAACCGCACTAGGGGCTTCCCGCTTTGTTATTTTTCTCTCTTTCAGGACTTTAATATCTGGAAACCCCGTCCGGCAGTACGATTGCCGGACACACGATGCAACAACTAAGGAGGCAGAAAGCTACGTCGCACCATGGAACTCCCAGGTGGTCTCTGATAACGAGTGAAATACTTGCTCTAAATACCATTCCTCAGGTTTCCCTTGGAGGGGACATGTCAAATAGTCCTACTTTTTGCTTATCGCACTACTTGTATCATTCTGCTTCGACGTACCTTTTTGAATAAACAATGCATAGAACTAGACTATTACCGCATTCTCTATTCCCTTTATATATATATATATATATATATATATATATATGTATATATATATATATGTTCATTCACAACATTCAGCACCCGTACACTTTGGTACGGCCAATATGCCAGGGGCTTAAGCTACCCCATAATATGGCGTGAGAAGTCCGAACACTTTCAACAGTGCGGCACCCCGAACTTATAGCATTATATGCATCAGCTCCGAATCATGCCTTGGGTCAATAGTTGGGTTTGCCCGGCTCCCATGTTTTGGTACCTTACGTTCCGCTATATCGGCTAAGGTAGCACTGGGAGAACTACTGCGATTGTGCCCCGGTTCATCTGGGCAAGCACCTCAGTAGAGAAAACTTAAAGTGACTGTCATGATAAGGCGAGAGCCGGTCGCTGTTCGAGAGGTCTCGAGTCCCTAAAGACTTATGCCGCTTAGAGCGAGGGGTCGGCTTTGTCCGGCTTAAGGCGTGTATAGGGCCCCGAATTCGGCCTTCCGAATACTAGGGGCTTCGCCAAAATTTAAAATTGTAGACTTCTATGGCTAAGTGAGAGTGATAAAGCATTATAGTCTGATTGCCTTGTTCGTTGTGCTGAGCACCTCCCTCGAAGGACCCAACAATGGGAAAAAGAGTGCTCAGATTTATCATTAAAAGTATAATTAGCAAGCATGGTGGAAATTTCAGCTTCTGGTATCTTTCTTTTATTAGTAACAATATCTTTCATATACTTAGCATAAGGATTCATTTTAAGCATATCAGTTAATCGCATACGCAAAAAGATAGGTTTAATCATTTCAGCAAAGCACTCAAAATCCTCATCATCCTTTTTCTTGGATGGTTTGGGAGGAAAAGGCATGGGTTTCTGAACCCATGGTTCTCTTTCTTGTAACATCCCAAATTTTCAATTTGGAATGTTTTACAAATATTACTTAAGCATCTATGCATTTTGTTTGAATTGTGTGGCGTTTGGATATTTTTTTCCAAAGGCATTTGAGTTGTTGTTTGAGTTGGATTCACCTTGGCAATTGAAAGTTATCCCTGACAAATACTTGAGCAAAAGTATGAGAGGAGTAAACATGACACTCCAAAGAAAAATGTCAGAAGAAAATATTGCCAAAAAATGAAATTCAAATTTGATTTTATTGGAATCTACAAAAAATGTTTTTATTTTGTTTCTGTTTTGCCTCTGGAAAAATGTTCACGTTGTAGGATTTTTGTTTCTGATTTTATTAATATATATATATGTCCTATATACAAATATTATAGTTTTCTCTTATATTAGTTTTCTCTCTCTGTCAAAAAAAAGGAAAAGACCCACGCGCGAGCCAGGCCAACCGGCCCAGCCGACGCCCGAGCCAGCAAGCCCAGCAGCGCCGAGCCGCAGCCCACCAGCGACCGAGCCGGCCTACCCCAGCGCTTGATGCCTGAACCCTCTCCCTTCGGTCGACCGCTCGCCGCCTCCTCTCTCCCTCTCACTGACCTGGGACCCCACCCTTTCTCTTTCCCCTCGCACACGACACGCCACACCAGAGCACACGTAGAGCGTGCCTGACACCGCGATCTTCTCGGGATCGTGATCCCGAGTCGACCCCTCGCCCACACTTATGCCCTATATAAACCCCTCAACCTCCTCTTCCGAACCCCCCAAAAACCCTACCCCAACTCCCACCATAGCTCGCGCCATCGCCGTCCTGATCTTGCCCCAGCTGTCGGGGATATACCCCGCGCCATAAACCGGCCGGAAGTATAACCCGGCCGGACTAGGCGTTTCATTGGTAAACCGCCAGAGGATTGGCGGTTTACGTGTCTGGCGGTTTACGAGCCTGAAGACTCATTGGTGACCCGGCGCGTGTTCCGTGCGAATGACAAGGCCCAAAGCCCAACATGCCGGTTTATGATAATGGTGGGCCGGTTTAAGAGGAAAGGCATGAGGAACATTTATCTTACAAGGAGCTAAGACCTGGACTTGTATCCGGTTCGTATAGAGATAGACTAGTCCTAATCCTAATAGGACTCTACATGTAACCCGTCCCTCCAACATATATAAGGAGGGGCAGGGCTCCCCAAAAAGGGACAAGATTCACAAGTTCCACGAGTTGGACAAGTTAGGTTTAGACAATAGCTCTCGAGATAGAGCACTCTTGTAACCGTGATCATCATCATCAATATCAGTGAAGCAGGATGTAGGCTTTTACCTCCACCGTGAGGGGCCGAACCTAGGTAAAACATCGCGTCTCTCGTCCTGCTCAACCCCTCTCAAGCTACCACATAGTTGCGTTGGCCTCGCGACTAAGTCCTGACACTAAGGATATCTGCCGTGACAATTCCACGACAGTTGGTGCCCACCGTGGGGCTCGCGCACGGTGGTGTTGAGTTCTTGGAGGGATTTTATCTAGGGTTTGAGAAGTTTGCATTTTGTCAGAAGAGCCGGTTTGAAGGGATTTACATCAACTTCAAATTCATCAATCCAGATTTAAATCTGTGAGGTTTGATATCAAAAGAAAATTAGGTTACGTGTGGACGAACGTGACCCGGTGATCCGAGGAATCCAAAGGTGAATCAATATCTGTTACAGTGGCTATTACGCGAGCCAAGACCAAACATCTATTCTGGTGGAAATACATCATCCTGGAAATACTAGAAGTATCAAAAAGGAGTTTTTAATTGTTTGATTAGAAGACCACCATGACACGGGCGTGGATTGCCCAAGATCATGACAACCCGGAGGTTAATTTATTTTGCGCGGGTCACTACGCCGACTGGTGGCCTGCGCCGCTTGCCCTCGCCTCCGCTTCAAGTCGCCGGCACCCTGCGGATGCCGCATCCAAACCGGTGTGCTGTCTCACTCAGGTCCTACCTGCAAGCCGCCGCTTGAAGATTCAATTAAAGCAAGCGTGTCAGATCAAATCGCTATGGAGTAGTACTTCTATTAGCGCTCTGAATCAAGCATCCTGGAATAGTAAATTGCAGACTACCACATGGACTTGTCAACACACCCGAGGCAGTACGAGCCACTCTGACCGGATATCCATCGCTGTCGCCCCGAGAGCCGCTGCTACCTGGCCGTGACCCGTCTTGCCGACGCCCCTCTGGGGTCGTCGGATTACGCCTCTGCTGCTACTTTTGCGGGTGACAGGACCGAGTCAAACTCAAACTTTGAGGAGGCAATCTATACAAGAAAGAGATAATGCTTGTAGGAACTTCTTGCTTCACATGAGTATGCATGTTTGGGCAAAGGACTACCACGCCGGATCGGATTGGCGGACCAACAGCGCATGCGAGATGCCTTTTTCTGCGTACGCCGCTGGACCTCATTGACCCGCCCCAGTTGCAACCAACACGCGTATGCTGGTCTCCGCTTCTGTCTGTTTCTTGGCAGATGCGGCAAGGCACCTGAAGAAAAGCAGATATAAAAAAACTAGTTATATGATGGGCATCCACGCTGCTACTGGGCCTTCATCTGTTTCAGTCAAATTCTGGTCCGCACAAGGATCATATATCGTCCGGGCAAATCAGGTGATATCCATCCAAATTTGATTTATTAGCACATGTTGTTTTTGTCAAAGAACAAGTTTATCTTTGCCTTGGTGTGCAATATTGTTTATGCAGGGCAATTATTTATGACAAAAAATGATATTATACCTCGGAGATGGAGGCACGCCAACATCTTTTGGCACGGGTGGTCATCGTTACTCGATGAACTCCCGCGCCGGTTTACAACGCTGTGGCCGTCTCTCGAGGCCGCACCGGTTCACAACGACACGGACAACTCGCCCGTCCACCCTCGTGGCCGGTTCACGCGTCCGCGCTGGTCTACAATGTGGAGGACAATTTGCTCGTCCGCGCTGGTTAACAACACCGGGCCGGTTCATCTGCTTAGCTCCCGCGGCCGACTCGCCTGTGAGTAATTTCAGCTTCACCCGGTGATCATCAACTCTGCGGTGATAATCTCTGACCTGACGCATCAGGTGAAATCCATCCGGTATATTTTTATATTATATATTGCTTTCTTTTAAAAAAGAGGATCCATTACTTTGTCTTGCAAGTTCTTCAATGTAGGACAAATTAAATCACAAAGCTCTGAAGCTCTCAAATCTGGTTTAAGAATTTCCGGTTCAAAAAGGAATTAACTTCTCGCAAGTTCGAGTTTAAGAGGCCGTCAGAAAATTTTCGGGTCATCAGAAAATATTCTGGTTTACAATCCGGTTCAAGGGAAAGATGTCTTCCATGAAGCTTTGAAGCTCTCAATATCCGGTTTAACATCCGGTTCAAGAAGGATTTATCTCTTGCGAAAAGTTAAAGGGTGCCAAAGAGGACCTGCTGCCATGATGCGCGGTTCAAACATGGGTATCATGCCTTATTGGCTTATCATATTCTTGATCACTTGGGGGCTTTTGTCGTATCCGAACCATAGTCACACCTCTTGATCGGCGCAATGCCACAATATCACTTGGGGGCTTGGTCGCGTCCGAACCATAGCAACGCCATTTGGTAGGCGGAAAGCTACAACATCACTTGGGGACTTGTGGTCACGTCTGAACCATAGTCCCGCCTCTTGATCGGCCTAGTGCCACAGCATCACTTGGGGGCTTTGGTCGAACCCGAACCATCGCTACACCTCTTGATCGGCGTAATGCCAATGCATCACTTGGGGACTTGTGGTCACATCTGAACCATAGTCACGCCTCTTGATCGGCCTAAGGCCACAGAATCACTTGGGGGCTTGGTCGAACCCGAACCATTGCCACGCCTTTTGATCGGCATAATGCCACTGTTTCATTTGGGGACCTGGCTGGCTTGAACCATAGCTACGCCTATCGGGGGCTTGGTCATGTCCGACCATGGTAACGCCATTTGACCGGCTCAATAGCCTCTTTTTGCAAATGGTTTTATCATTGCCTTTGCTTGAAATTTTGTTTTGATAAATATTTCTTTTGTTGCGTTTTTAAAACCGACAATTCTTAAACCGGTTTGACTATCAAATTACAAATTGACTGAACACGGTCAAATCTTAATCCGGAGGCTATCTGCCCGGTTTGATTTTCTATTACCATCCTATTATGGAGTAAACCGGTGTTTATCAACCCGGCTCGGCTTTCAACTACAAGTTGTCAGTGCACGATCAAGTTATAATCCGGAGACTATCAGCCCGGTCTGGTTTGACTATGATTCGCCAGTATTATATGTGGTTAAACCGGTGTTTATCACAACCTGGTACGGTTTTATCATAAACCGACACAGTATGGAAGGAGTTATCAGTACTCAAAATCTGGGTTATTACCCCTATTCCAAAAAGTTGGTAAACCAACGATGTGATTCAATGTCATAGGTATGATATATTTCATATTTGATTATTCTTAAGTGCAGCCTTGGTTATAAACCTGGGTTATATGTTGGGCATTATGACCCATCCGACGGTAAACCGCCCAGACACTTTAAACTTGTTGTATGCAGAAACAGGTTGAATAAAGCATGATTATAAATCACCGGCGTTTACTAACCCGACCTGGCTTTCGACTATAAGTCGCCAGTATGATGATAAATTATCCAGTGTTTATTAAACCGGCCTGGCTTTAAGATGATAAATTGCCAGTATATGATGAGAAATTATCCGGTGTTTATTAAACCGACATGGCTTTGGACTATAAGTCGCCAGTATATATTTGGATTGTGCCATTGGAATCATGCGCTTATAAATGATTGGGTTATATTATTCAAATAGCCAAACTTGGCTGAATTTTCATTATGATATTGGATGAATAAGATTTTCATACCGGATTATATTATCTTGAATAGACAACATGGTTGGATTTTTATTATGGTTATTAATATTATGATTGAGGTTTTTCAAAGTCGCTTTAGTGCAATGGATATTATTTTGTCGATGAATATGATTTATTTTGCCATGGAAGGAATAGTCCCGAGTCGCTGCAGGCTTACGACCCGGCACTTGGGGGCTACACTATTCAAGTTGAGATTATATCAAATATGCAAGTCTCATGTCGCTGCAAGCATGCACCATGACACTTGGTGGCTAATGCAAAGTCATTTTTATTGGCCTTATTGAAGACCCGACTCATCATCATAATGAGCCGGCCCTTGGGGGCTAACAATTGCTCCTGTCAACAATTCAAGTTTTATGGGCATCAGTCAATTACAAGTCCCAGGTTGCTGCAAACACGACAACCCGGCACTTGGGGGCTACATAATATGGAGTATTCAGTTTTTACTAGTGACTGGGATGAACAACATGGATTTCTTCGAAAGTGGCAATATTTATATTGAAGCAAGTCTTAAGCCATCACTTTGTTCTACTCAAGACGTGGGGGCTACAAGTATTATATTATTATCAGAGAAATATTTTCAAAATTATCTGTTTTGAGCAAACTAGATTGACCCGGCGTCACCAATTATTATGATCATGTGTCTGCAACCCGGCACCATGAATAATCATGAACCGACGTTGGCAACAATCATGAACCGTCATTAGCAACAATCATGACCCGGAATTATCAGTTTTTATAACCCGGTAATTTTGGTAACATTGAACCAGCAAGTTTTACATCTTCAAACTGGCCGGATATTAGAGGAGTATTTCAAGACCCATATTTCTTAAACCGGCGCTTTGGGAGCTGAATCAAAGGAGTTATTCTTCAAAATATTTCTGTGACAAACCAATGTCGACAAATTGATTATGAAGCTGGTCTGTTGACCCGGACTTCCCAGAAGGAGGAAATAACAAGGACTTAAGGGTGATCAGGTACCGGTTTACAAGAATTGCTAACCCGGAGCACAACCTGTCAAATTTGTTCTTGTGTTTATTTTGCAGCATAAGTTTACCATGGATAAATCCAAGCTAAACTTGGGGGCTAATGTCGGGGATATACCCCGCGGCATAAACCGGCCGGAAGTATAACCCGGCCGGACTAGGCGTTTCATTGGTAAATCGCCAGAGGATTGGCGGTTTACGTGTCTGGCGGTTTACGTGTTTGGCGATTTACGAGCCTGAAGACTCATTGGTGACCCGGCGCGTGTTCCATGCGGATGACAAGGCCCAAGGCCCAACATGCCGGTTTATGATAATGGTGGGCCAGTTTAAGAGGAAAGGCATGAGGAACATTTATCTTACAAGGAGCTAAGACCTGGACTTGTATCCGGTTTGTATAGAGATAGACTAGTCCTAATCCTAATAGGACTCTACATGTAACCTGTCCCTCCAACATATATAAGGAGGGGCAGGGCTCCCCAAAAAGGGACAAGATTCACAAGTTCCACGAGTTGGACAAGTTAGGTTTAGACAATAGCTCTCGAGATAGAGCACTCTTGTAACCATGATCATCATCATCAATATCAATGAAGCAGGATGTAGGCTTTTACCTCCACCGTGAGGGGCCGAACCTGGGTAAAACATCGTGTCTCTCGTCCTGCTCAACCCCTCTCAAGCTATCACATAGTTGCGTTGGCCTCGCGACTAAGTCCTGACACTAAGGATATCTGCCGTGACAATTCCACGACACCAGCCACCGCAGTTCACCGCCGTTTTGTTTCACCGATGAGCATGCCCAACCTCTCTAACCTCTGCTATCGGTCTAGCCCGACCTCACAAACCTTTTTGACATGTTTTTGTTCGTCTTCGTCATCTACAGAGGCCACCACCAACCTCGCACGCTCCACCAGAGCACCGAGCTCCGCCACCTCATCTGCGTCTCTCCGCCGACCCCGACGTCCCCTCGCCTCACCACCCATAGAAAATCAGACGCCCCCGAACTACCGCATCACCTGGACATCCCCGCCGACGTCGTCGACGACCGAAGCCCCGCCGCCCACTGGCCTCTTCTTCCCTCCCACGCCAGGTTCTTCTCTGTAAGCACGAGCGCACCTCCTCTGTTCGCTCAATTTTTTTTCGAACCGTTAAGTTAGATTAGATCGATTAGTAGATTGTTTTATTTTCATTGGATCGGTTTTATTTACCTTTTTTTAGCTATTTAGTGTGGTTTAGATCAAACCAGTAAATCGGTTTTAGTCAAAAAAAAACAAACGCACGTGCCTGTTAAGTTGCGCCTGGGTGCCGTTTAGTTTCATATCGCACACCCCATAAGCCCAGTAGCGCCCGTTAGTTTTTCTTTCTGTTATTTTAGTTTCTGTTAACAGAATAGTTCCAATCTTGAAAAATCTATATCTTTTAGGTTATTTAATATTTTTAGTTATTTCTTTTTGCTCTAGTTTGCAAATTTCCTATAGTTGCTGTAGAAAATTAGATTCGGACATGTTTAGGTTTTTAAAAATTGTTTTATATTAGTTTTAGTCAGATTAGTTTTTCTGCTATAAATTGAGTTAGGATTATTTTATTTTAGTGATTCTTTTTGCCATTGCTTTGTTTTGACCTTGCCTAACAGTAGGAATTAATTTGGGTATTTATAGTCTTTATTAAAAATAGTTTTTATGTGAAAACAAGCTTTTCTAGTTTATTTAGCTTGCTGCTATTTTCTGCTGTTCTAGTTATTTTTAAAATTTTATTTTACCTCTGTTATAATTTATTTTTGATTAGTTTCTGTATTTTTAGAATGTGAACTTTTGTTTACAGAAAAGAAAAAGTTTATTTTATTTTTCTTGTTAGTTGTTGGCTTGGAGTTCTTTGGTTTTGGTTCGATTATTTTGTGTGATTTATGTTAGCATGATGTTATGTTAACTGATTGTATGTTTGTATGCTTATATGATTATTGTTTGCTTCGATATAATTTCCGAAGTGCGAAGCCTGCTATTACGAATCGCTAGCTTTCGAAGACCGTCAGCCAGGCAAGTCATTTGATCATGTTTTACAATACCTATGATTTTTGTTGCATTATAATTATCCCTCCCCACCATGCATGCAATAGGAGAATTTGAAGTTATGTCTTGAGTAGTATCATGAGGTAGGATGAACCCAATTCCCCTTGCTACTATTGCTCGGGACGATGTAGTTTACCTTGCTATGCTCATAGACGGGGTTAGTTGAGAGATTCATAAGGGAGATGTGAGAGTCAAGATGATGACAACCCCATGACTTCAAGATCAAGATGGACTTCTAATTCACTACTGGGTGGAGGACGGTTGACGGGCACCCTGGAGAAACCAGCAGATGGCCGGGATGCATGGAGAAGCGCCATGACATCTTGCGGAAAGCTTCACCCAGCCACGAAGAGACGGATGGATACCCCTTGACCGGAAGCTTACCTATGCAGCCGCAAGCCATTATGGGCACTGGCTGGGTTGACCTTAGGCGTGACTCTGGACGGACGGTGCCAGCAGATGTAGAAGAATGGTAGGACATGGATGGGTACCGGCAGTGCTCAGAGAAACTCTATGGAAGACCCTGTTTCGTTCATCCTGTCTTCAAACACTAGGCAGTGTGAGGACATAAAGGAGGGAATGATTCTTGTGGGTAAAGTGCACAAGACTCTGCAGAGTAACAACCGAATCGATTAGCCGTGTCCTCAGTTACGGACAAATGAGCCTCTGGAAACTGGAGTATTTCGGAAATCTCAACACCGAATAAATAAATTAATTGAGGGGTTAATTAATAATTGGGAATGAGACATTGGTTGGCGGAACCATCTCAATAACTACCAACATTTTGTAGTAATTGTAAGCAAGTCCTTTGTTGTAGGGAAAAACTGGCTTTTTTGCAAAAACATAAAACTTAGAGCCCCACAGCCAAATTGCATATAGTGTTAGCTTTATTATTGTTGTTCTCTCTATGACTTGCCGGCATATTCTAAATGCTGACCTACACGGCTGCAACGTCTCATGTTGCAGAGGAGTTTTCCGACCAGGAGTGAGGCTACGATCTACGCTTGGCGATTGCCCTATGGAGTCGGATGGACTCACTATTCGTCTACGCTTCCGCGGCTTATTTAGTTTATTTCTCATGAGTTAGCCTTCGGCCGAATTTATTATGATGTAATAAAGACTCAATATGAGAACCGTGTAATAAATTCAGGTGTGATTGAACTTTGAATCTTTTCATCAATGTACTGTGTGTGCCAGCATGATCTTGGGATGGTACAGCTACACAGTGACTTGACCGATTTTGGGTCGAGTTGTTACAGAGATGGTATTCAGAGCACACGCTGACCGTAGGATGTAACCCCTAGGATCGGAAAACCATAGGAAGGGACTATTTTATTTTATGTCCTTATCATCCCGTAATTCTCCCCTGTTCATTTCTGACTTCTCTCCGATTTTAACATTCTAGATGGCCGTCAAGTTCATCCCAGTTCTGCTCCCGGAGTTTTGCCAGCCAGATGAGACAATGCTTTTCGGCAGGAGGCTGGTCCAGATCACCAAGGAATTGAAGATTGCTCTGTCGTCTATCACCGGGACCCCTATCATGGCATTTCCAGAAGACCGTCGCTATAGGATTAAGGTGCACATACCAGGGAGGACTTTCGGAAGTCTCTCGGCGCCTGTTGACTTCAGGTTCACTGCTCCCACTTGGATCCTCGGGAGAGACATAGCAGTTCATAATGCACTTGGATGCATCTAGGAGGAATACAGGGTCGAGCTCATTGGATCACACCACACCATGATTTCTCGCAGGACTGGAGATGGAGAGATCATCCGCACCATAGATGACGACTCCGTTCGCTCATATGTCCAAGACTTGGAGGCTCACATCAGGGCTCTAGAGGTCCAGATGCGCAGGAGCTTGAAGACGGTCCAAAAGTTGCATCTTCGTGAAATTGAACTGGAGGATGCAGCACGTGAAGCCCACTATGAGCATGAGGATGAAGTCAAGGATTTTATGGAAAGACTCAAGGACCGGAAGAAATATATTGCCACACTGGAGGAGAAGACGGACCTAGGAGAAGACCTTTTCCCGAGTGGAGATGATGGACCTCTCGTGAGCAATGACCAGGATTATGAAGAGAGCTCCACCGAAGGAAGCCACAAGAGGAGGCGCCGCACCAGAGGACGCAGGGATAATCGATGAAGACCTTTAGTCGACCGCCATGTTATTTTATTTTCATCGATCAGTTAGGCCGTTAGTCTTCGATTAGTAGTAAGATTTTGTAATCCGAGTTTGAACCTTGTTTGAGATGAATGAATAAATGATTGGTGTGATTATGTTTGTGCATTCATTTGGGTAGTTCTATTTTCTCATTAGACCCTTGTTCTATTCTAATTTCTCATCCACTCCATAACACCAGATGCCTCCGAGACGTGACCCCGGTTTCACTTTCCCGCCGGAGCTCACCCAGCTGATCCAACAGCAGAATGCCTTAATGCAAATGCTCATCCAAAACCAAGGCAACAATAACAACAATCCACCGCCACCACCCCCTGTCGATAACCTGACCCGGTTCCTAAGGCTGAATCCCCTGGTGTTCTCTAGTAGCACCGAGCCGATTGTAGCTGATGATTGGCTCCGCAAGATCGGAAGGGATCTAACAACTGCTGGATGCACAGATGCTGAGAAGGTGCGTTTTGCCGCACATCAACTGAATGGACCTGCAGCCTCTTGGTGAGAAAACTACACAGCCACTTACCCAGTCGCCACCATGACATGGGATCAGTTCCAGCAGGCTTTCCGCACCGCGTATGTCTCAGCTGGAGCCATGAGTCTGAAGAAGCGTGAGTTCCGCAACTTACGCCAGGGGAACCATACTGTGGGGCAGTATGTGGATGAGTTCAGCAAATTATCTCGATATGCCCCAGATGATGTGGCCACAGATACCGCAAAATAGGAGAAGTTCCTTGAGGGACTCAATGATGAGCTGGGAATGCAGCTAATGGTGGCTACCTTCAACAACTACCATGAGCTGGTAGACAAGGCCACTATACTTGAAGGCAAGCAGCAGCAGATTGAAATCCGCAAGCGGAAATATGGCCAGGGAAAGTACAACTCCGGAGCTCAGCAGAAGCCCCACTATGCCCCATACTCGGGAGGACATACCCATCACAACCATGGAGGACACAATCATGGAGGACATAACCATGAAGGGAATGGGAACAATCGCAACCACGACAACAACCCCAAGTCAGGCAATGGAGGCAATGGCAACCAGCACCGTCCTGCTCCGACTCAGAAGGATCTGAGTCACATCACCTGTTTCAAGTGCCAGAAGACATGACACTATGCCATCGACTGCCCGGAGGCCAAGCAGATGAATGGAAATGGCAACGGCAATGGAAGCTCAGCAAATAAGCCCAACCCTTTTCCTCGTGCTCAGGTGAATCACATTGACGTGGAGGATGTCTATGATCAGCCAGAAACTGTGGTTGGTAAGTTTTTATTAAATTCACGTCCAGTATTGGTACTCTTTGATTCCGGTGCAATGCATTCATTCATATCAAGGGTAGTTGTGGAAAAGTACGGGTTGCCAACTAGAACCCTTAGAACCCCGATCCAAGTCACTTCTCCAGGAGGAGAGATGATGGCAGGCTTAGGGTGTCATTCAACCCTCAGCATCAGAAATCATGATTTTCCCATAGACCTCATAGTCTTAGAATCCCAGGGAATGGACGTGATTCTAGGCATGGACTGGTTGACGAAGTTTGAAGGGAACATCGACTGTGCCCGCAAGACGATTTTGCTCACCACCCCGGAGTAGAAGAGGATCAAGTATGTATCCAGACGCACACCGATAAAGAAGCAGGTGAATTCCCTCACGAGAGTGGTTCAGGAGGAAGTGCCTGTAGTACAAGATTTTCTGGATGTATTTCCGGAGGAATTACCAGGAATGCCACCGGATAGAGAAATAGAATTTTTGATCGAGTTATTAGCGGGCACATCCCCAATATCCAAGAGACCTTATCGGATGCCCCCGAATGATTTGGAAGAGATCAAGCAGCATATCAAGGAATTATTGGAGAAAGGATACATTCGCCCAAGTTCGTCACCTTGGGGGGCCCCAGTTCTTTTGGTAAAGAAGAAGGATGGAACCCTGAGAATGGTTGTAGATTATCGTTCATTGAATGACGTGACCATCAAGAATAAGTACCCTCTACCGATGATTAATGATTTATTTGATCAGCTAGTCGGAGCCAAAGTATTTTCCAAGATCGATCTTCGATCAGGGTATCACCAGCTGAAGATTCGTGAACAGGATATACCCAAAACAGCTTTCACCACCAGGTATGTTTTATATGAGTATACCGTCATGTCATTCGGATTGACTAATGCCCCTGCGTATTTCATGAGCATGATGAACAAGGTATTTATGGAATATCTGGACAAGTTTGTCGTGGTGTTCATCGATGACATATTGGTTTTCCCCAAGAGTGAGGAAGAGCACAAGGAACATCTGTGTCTAGTCCTGGAGAAACTCCGAGAACATCAGTTATATGCCAAGTTCAGCAAATGTGAATTTTGGTTGAAGGAAGTCGGATTCCTCGGACATGTTATTTCAGGAGAAGGAATAGCAGTCGACCCCACCAAGGTTGAATCGGTCACCAACTGGCAATCCCCCACCTCAGTCAAGGAGATCCGTAGTTTTCTCGGGCTTGTAGGATATTATCAGAGATTTATTGAGAATTTCTCCAAGATTGCTAAACCCATGACCGAGCCGTTGAAGAAGGAAACAAAGTACATTTGGACCGAGGATTGTGAAGCTAGTTTTCAGGAGTTGAAGAAACATCTGGTTACAGCCCCAGTATTCATTTTGCCGGACATACACAAGGATTACCAGGTGTATTGTGACGCTTCTCGTCAAGGGCTCGGAGGAGTGCTCATGCAGGAAGGAAAAGTTGTAGCTTATACCTCCAGACAGCTACAACCTCACGAGATGAATTATGCCACACACAATTTGGAGTTAGCAGCCGTAGTGCATGCACTCAAGACGTGGATACATTTTCTTGTCGGAAATAGTTGTGATGTTTACACGGATCATAAGAGCTTGAAGTACATTTTCACACAGAAGGAGTTGAACCTCAGACAAAGGAGATGGCTTGAATTGATCAAGGACTATGATATGAGATTGCATTATCACCCAGGGAAAGCAAATGTTGTAGCAGATGCCTTGAGCCGTAAAAGCCATGTGAACACCCTCATAGCTGGAGGATTACCTCAGAATTTAGCTGACGATCTCAGAGATCTCCGATTGGAAATAGTACCAAGAGGATTTATCACCACCTTGGATATTCAGTCCACCCTGACCAAAAAGATCCATGAAGCGCAGAAGATGGACAAGGAAATTGCAGAGATAAAGGAAAAGATGAGTAACAGAAAGGCTAAAGGTTTTCGTGAGGATGAACATGGAACTTTGTGGTTTGAGGATCGTATCTATGTGACTAATGACCCAGAGGTCAGGAATTTAATTCTTCAGGAGGCCCATGACTCACCGTACTCGATTCACCCAGGCAACACCAAGATGTATCTGGCCTTGAAGGAAAGTTTCTAGTGGACAGGTATGAAGAAGGATATTGCCGAGTACGTAGTCGTATGCGATGTTTGTCAGCGAGTAAAGGCGGAACATCAGAAGCCGGCAGGGTTACTTCAACCACTGCCGATTCCCGAGTGGAAATGGGAAAAACTTGGAATGGATTTTATCACAGGATTACCCAGGACCCGTTCAGGTTATGATTCTATCTGGGTAGTAGTTGATCGCTTGACCAAGGTAGCTCATTTCATTCCCGTGAAGACTACATATACCAGCGCTAAGTTAGCCAAAATATACATGACCAGGATCGTATGTATGCATGGAGTTCCGAGGAGTATCATGTCAGATAGAGGAATGCAATTTACCTCAAAGTTTTGGAATCAGTTGCATGAAACTTTGGGTACGAGGCTGGAGTTCAGTACAGCTTTTCATCCATAGACAAATGGGCAGACCGAGAGAGTCAACCAGATTCTGGAGGATATGTTGAGAGCTTGCGCGCTAGACTATGGATCTAGCTGGGATGACAATCTGCCATACGCAGAGTTCTCGTACAACAACAGCTATCAGACCAGTCTGAAGATGGCCCCTTTCGAAGCTCTATACGGAAGGAGGTGTAGAACACCATTGCTGTGGGATGGTGTTGGAGACCGAAAGCTTTTTGGTCTCGATCTTATCAGAGACTCCGAAGAGAAGGTCAAGCTGATTCGAGATAGACTCAAGATAGCCCAGTCGAGACAGAAGAGTTATGCCGACAGTAAATGCAAGGAGATAATGTATGAAGTTGGAGACCGAGCATATCTCTGTGTGTCCCCACTTCGTGGAATCAAGAGATTTGGGGTTAAAGGAAAATTAGCACCCAGGTTCATTGGCCCCTACAAAATCCTCGAACACAGAGGAGAAGTTGCGTATAAGCTGGAATTGCCAGAAGGATTGTTAGGAGTTCACGATGTCTTTCACGTATCCCAGCTGAAGAAATGCCATGCCGAGATGGCCGATATTCCTTTGAGAGACACAGTGCCCCTAGAGGCCATACAGCTGGATAGTGATCTGACTTATGAGGAGAAACCCGTCAAAATTCTCGAGACTGCGAACAGAGTTACCCGTAGCAAGATCATCAAGTTTTGCAAGGTTCTGTGGAGCCACCATTCCGAGGAGGAAGCCACCTGGGAGCGAGAAGAAGATCTCCGCCGGGACCGCCCGCACCTATTTGCTAGCCAACCCGAATCTCGAGGGCGAGATTCATCTTAAGGTGGGTAGGTTTGTAACATCCCAAATTTTCAATTCGGAATGTTTTACAAATATTAGTTAAGCATCTATGCATTTTGTTTGAATTGTGTGGCGTTTGGATATTTTTTTTCCAGAGGCATTTGAGTTGTTGTTTGAGTTGGATTCACCTTGGCAATTGAAAGTTATCCTTGACAAATACTTGAGCAAAAGTATGAGAGGAGTAAACATGACACTCCAAAGAAAAATGTCAGAAGAAAATATTGCCAAAAAAATTTTGAAATTCAAATTTGATTTTATTTGGAATCTACAAAAAATGTTTTTATTATGTTTCTGTTTTGCCTCTGGAAAAATGTTCACGTTGTAGGATTTTTGCTTCTGATTTTATTGATATATATATATATATAAAAAAAATTATATATTTGTTTTCTCTTATATTAGTTTTCTCTCTCTGTCAAAAAAAAGGAAAAGACCCAGGCGCGAGCCAGGCCAACCGGCCCAGCCGACGCCCGAGCCAGCAAGCCCAGCAGCGCCGAGCCGCAGCCCACCAGCGACCGAGCCGGCCTGCCCCAGCGCTCGACGCCCGAACCCTCTCCCTTTGGTCGACCGCTCGCCGCCTCCTCTCTCCCTCTCACTGACCCGGGACCCCACCCTTTCTCTTTCCCCTCGCACACGACACGCCACACCAGAGCACGCGTAGAGCGCGCCCGGCACCGCAATCTTCTCGGGATCGTGATCCCGAGTCGACCCCTCGCCCATGCTTATGCCCTATATAAACCCCTCAACCTCCTCTTCTGAACCCCCCAAAAACCCTACCCCAAGTCCCACCATAGCTCGCGCCGTCGCCGTCCCAATCTCGCACCAGCCACCGCAGTTCACCGCCGTTTTGTTTCACCGATGAGCATGCCCAACCTCTCTAACCTCTTCTATCGGTCTAGCCCGACCTCACAAACCTTTTTGACATATTTTTGTTCGTCTTCGTCATCTACAGAGGCCACCCCCAACCTCGCATGCTCCACCAGAGCATCGAGCTCCACCACCTCGTCCTCGTCGTCTCCGCCGACCCCGATGTCCCCTCGCCTCACCACCCACAGAAAATCGGACGCCCCCGAACTCCTGCATCACCTGGACATCCCCGCCGACGCCGCCGACGACCGAAGCCCCGCCGCCCACTGGCCTCTTCTTCCCTCCCACGCCAGGTTCTTCTCTGTAAGCACGAGCGCACCTCCTCTGTTCGCTCAATTTTTTTTCGAACCCTTAAGTTAGATTAGATCGATTAGTAGATCGTTTTATTTTCACTGGATCGGTTTTATTTACGGTTTTTTTCAGCTATTTAGTGCGGTTCAGATCAAACCAGTAAATTGGTTTTAGTCAAAAAAACAAATGCACGTGCCTGTTAAGTTGCGCCTGGGCGCCGTTTAGTTTCAGATCGCACACCCCATAAGCCCAGTAGCGCCCGTTAGTTTTTCTTTCTGTTATTTTAGTTTCTGTTAACAGAATAGTTCCAATCTTGAAAAATCTATATCTTTTAGGTTATTTAATATTTTTAGTTATTTCTTTTTGCTCTAGTTTGCAAATTTCCTATAGTTGCTGTAGAAAATTAAATCCGGCCATGTTTATGTTTTTAAAAATTGTTTTATATTAGTTTTAGTCAGATTAGTTTTTCTGCTATAAATTGAGTTAGGATTATTTTATTTTAGTGATTCTTTTTGTCACTGCTTTGATTTGACCTTGCCTAACAGTAGGAATTTATTTGGGTATTTATAGTCATTATTAAAAATAGTTTTTATGCGAAAACAAGCTTTTCTAGTTTATTTAGCTTGATGCTATTTTCTGCTGTTCTAGTTATTTTTAAAATTTTATTTTACCTCTGTTATAATTTATTTTTGATTAGTTTCTGTATTTTTAGAACGTGAACTTTTATTTACAGGAAAGAAAAAGTTTATTTTATTTTTCTTGTTAGTTGTTGGCTTGGAGTTCTTTGGTTTTGGTTTGATTGTTTTGTGTGATTTATGTTAGCATGCTGTTATGTTAAGTGATTGTATGTTTATATGCTTATATGATTATTGTTTGCTTTGATAGAATTTCCGGAGTGCGAAGCCTACTATTACGAGTCGCTAGCTTTCGAAGACCGTCAGCCAGGCAAGTCATTTGATCATGTTTTATAATACCTATGATTTTTGTTGCATTAGAATTATCCCTCCCCACCATGCATGCAGTAGGAGAATTTGAAGTTATGTCTTGAGTAGTACATGAGGTAGGATGAACCCAATTCCCCTTGCTACTATTGCCCGGGACAATGTAGTTTACCTTGTTATGCTCGTAGACGGGGTTGGTTGAGAGATTCATAAGGGAGATGTGAGAGTCAAGATGATGACAACCCCATGACTTCAAGATCAAGATGGACTTCTAATTCACTACTGGGTGGAGGACGATTGACAGGCACCCTGGAGAAACCAGCGGATGGCCGGGATGCATGGAGAAGCGCCATGACATCTTGCGGAAAGCTTCACCCAGCCACGAAGAGATGCATGGATACCCCTTGACCGGAAGCTTACCTGTGCAGCCGCAAGCCATTATGGGCTCTGGCTGGGTTGACCTTAGGCGTGACTCTGGACGGATGGTGCTAGCAGATGTAGAAGAATGGTAGGACATGGATGGGTACCGGCAGTGCTCAGAGAAACTCTACGGAAGACCCTGTTTCGTTCATCCCGTCTTCAAACACCAGGCAGTGCAAGGACATAAAGGAGGGAACGATTCTTGCGGGTAAAGTGCACAAGACTCTGCAGAGTAACAACCGAATCGATTAGCCGTGTCCCAGGTTACGGACAAATGAGCCTCTGGAAACTGGAGTATTTCGGAAATCTCAACACCAAACAAAAAAATTAATTGAGTGGTTAATTAATAATTGGGAATGAGACATTGGTTGGCGGAACCATCTCAATAACTACCAACATTTTGTAGTAATTGTAAGCAAGTCCTTTGTTGTAGGGAAAAACTGGCTTTTTCGCAAAAACATAAAACTTAGAGCCCCACAGCCAAATTGCATATAGTGTTAGCTTTATTATTGGTGTTCTCTCTATGACTTGCCGGCATATTCTAAATGCTGACCTACACGGCTGCAACGTCTCATGTTGCAGAGGAGTTTTCCGACCAGGAGTGAGGCTACGATCTATGCTTGGTGATTGCCCTATGGAGTCGGATGGACTCGCTATTCGTCTATGCTTCCGCAGCTTATTTAGTTTATTTCTCATGAGTTGGCCTTCGGCCGAATTTATTATGATGTAATAAAGACTCGATATGAGAACCGTGTAATAAATTCAGGTGTGATTGAACTTTGAATCTTTTCATCAATGTACTGTGTGTGCCAGCATGATCTTGGGATGGTACAACTACACATAGACTTGACCGATTTTGGGTCGGGTCGTTACATTTCTTTACCATGTTTCCTAGCAACAAAGTCTTTCTTATCATAACGTTGATTCTTTGATTGTGGGTTATCAAGATCAACAGCAAGTTCAATTTCTATATCATTATCATTACTAGGTTGAGCATCATCATGAACATTATCATTAACATTATCACTAGTTTCAGGTTCATTACCAGATTGTGTTTCAGCATCAGAAATAGAAATATCATTTGGATTCTTAGGTGTTTCAGCAATAGGTTCACTAGAAGCATGCAAAGTCCTATCATTTTTCTTTTTCTTCCTTTTAGAAGGACTAGGTGCATCTATATTATTTCTTTGAGAATCTTTCTCAATTCTCTTAGGGTGGCCTTCAGGATACAAAGGTTCCTGAGTCATTCTACCAGTTCTGGTAGCCACTCTAACAGCATAATCCTTATTCTTACTATTCAATTCATTGAGCAAATCATTTTGAGCCTTAAGTACTTGCTCTACTTGAGTGGTAACATAGAAGCATGTTTACTAATAAGTTTAAGTTCACCTTTGACATTAGCCATATAATCACCCAAGTGTTCAAGCATACCAGCACTGTGTTTTAATTCTCTACCAAAATAAGCATTGGAGTCTTCTTGCTTAGCCATAAATTTATCGAACTCATCTAAGCATGGGCTAGCAAATTTAGTAAATGGGATTTCAGCTTTATCATATCTATAGAGAGAATTTACATTTACTACCTGTGTCGGGTTATCAAGACCATGTATTTCTTCAATAGGAGATGGATTAAGATCATATGTTTCTTCAACAGGCGGTAAATTAAGACCATGTATTTCTTCAATAGGAGGTAAATTCTTAACATCTTCAGCTTTAATACCCTTTTCTTTCATGGATTTCTTTGCCTCTTGCATATCTTCGGGACTGAGAAATAGAATACCCCTTTTCTTCGGAGTTGGTTTAGGAATAGGCTCAGGAGCTGGCTCAGGAAGTGTCTAATTATTTTCATTTGTCAACATATTATTCAATAGAATTTCACCTTCATCCGGTGTTCTTTCCCTGAAAACAGAACCAACACAACTATCCAGGTAATCTCTGGAAGCATCGGTTAGTCCATTATAAAAGATATCAAGTATTTCATTTTTCTTAAGAGGATGATCAGGTAAAGCATTAAGTAATTGGAGAAGCCTCCCCCAAGCTTGTGGGAGACTCTCTTCTTCAATTTACACAAAATTATATATATCCCTCAAAGCAGCTTGTTTCTTATGAGCAGGGAAATATTTAGCAGAGAAGTAATAAATCATATCCTAGGGACTACGCACACAACCAGGATCAAGAGAATTAAACCATATCTTAGCATCACCCTTTAATGTGAACGAAAATATTTTAAGAATATAAAAGTAGCGAGTTCTCTCATCATTAGTGAACAAGGTGGCTATATAATTTAATTTAGTAAGATATGCCACAACAGTTTCGGATTCATAGCCATGAAAAGGATCAGATTCAAGCAAAGTAATTATATCAGGATCAACAGAGAATTCATAATCCTTATCAGTAACATAGATAGGTGAAGTAGCAAAAGCAGGGTCAGGTTTCATTCTAGCATTAAGAGATTGCTGCTTCCATTTAGCCAATAGCCTCTTGAGCTCGTATATATCTTTGCAAGCTAAAATAGCTAGAGCAGCATCTTTTTCAAAAACATAACCCTCAGGAATAATAGGTGATTCATTTTCATTAAGGGGAGAGTCTTCATCATCACTTTCATCAATATTATCAGTTTCAATATTTTCATTCTCTCTAACCCTAGCAAGTTGTTCATCAAGAAATTCACCAAGTGGCACGGTAGTATCAAGCATAGAAGTAGTTTCATCATAAGTGTCATGCATAGCAGAAGTGGCATCATCAATAACATGCGACATATCAGAACGAATAGCAGAAGCAGGTTTAGGTGTCGCAAGCTTACTCAAAACAGAAGGTGAATCAAGTGCAGATCTAGATGGCAGTTCCTTACCTCCCCTCGTAGTTGAGGGATAAATCTTGGTTTTTGGATCTCTCAAGTTCTTCATAATGATAAGCAGATATAAATCCCAAGTGACTCAAAGAATAGAGCTATGCTTCCTGGAAACGGCGCCAGAAAATAGTCTTGATAACCCAGAAGTATAGGGGATTGCAACAGTTTTTGAGGGTAGAGTATTCAACCCAAATTTATTGATTCAACACAAGGGGAGCCAAAGAATATTCTGAAGTATTAGCAGCTGAGTTGTCAATTCAACCACACCTGGAAACTTAATATGTGCAGCAAAGTATTTAGTAGCAAAGTAATATGATAGTGGTGGTAATGGTAGCAAAAGATAACGGTAGCAAAAGTAATGTTTTTGGTATTTTGTAGTGATGATAGCAATAGCAACGGAAAAGTAAATAAGCGCAGAACAATATATGGAAAGCTCGTAGGCAATGGATCGGTGATAGAGAATTATGTCGGATGCGGTTCATCATGTAACAGTCATAACCTAGGGTGACACAGAACTAGCTCGAATTCATCAATGTAATGTAGGCATGTATTCTGAATATAGTCATATGTGCTTATGGAAAAGAACTTGCATGACATCTTTTGTCCTACCCTCCCGTGGCAGCGGGGTCCTAGCGAAAACTAAGGGATATTAAGGCCTCCTTTTTATAGAGTAACAGACCAAAGCATTAACACATAGTGAATACATGAACTCCTCAAACTACGGTCATCGCCGGTAAGTATCCCGATTATTGTCACTTTGGGGTTAACGGATCATAACACATAATAGGTGACTATAGACTTGCAAGATAGGATCAAGAACTCTCATATATTGATGAAAACATAATAGGTTCAGATCTGAAATCATGGCACTCGGGCCCTAGTGACAAGCATTAAGCATAGCAAAGTCATAGCAACATCAATCTCAGAACATAGTGGATACTAGGGATCAAACCCTAACAAAACTAACTCGATTACATGATAAATCTCATTCAACCCATCACCGTCTAGCAAGCCTACGATGGAATTACTCACGCACGGCGGTGAGCATCATGAAATTGGTGATGGAGGATGGTTGATGATGACGATGGCGACGGATTCCCCTCTCCGGAGCCCCGAACGGACTCCAGATCAGCCCTCCCGAAAGGTTTTAGGGCTTGGCGGCGGCAACGTATCGTAAAACGCGATGAATCTTTCTCCCTGATTTTTTTCTCTCCGAAACCAAATATATAGAGTTGGAGTCAAGGTCAGAGGAGCTCTAGGGGGCCCACGAGGTAGGGGGTGCGCCCTAGGGGCAGGCGCGCCCCCCACCCTCGTGGCTAGGTTGTGGGCCCCCTGGTGTTCATCTTTTGCAAGGATTTATTATTATTTCCACATAGACATTCCGTGAAGTTTCAGGTCATTCCGAGAACTTTTGTTTCTGCACATAAATAACACCATGGCAATTCTACTGAAAACAGCGTCAATCCGGGTTAGTTCCATTCAAATCATGCAAGTTAGAGTCCAAAACAAGGGCAAAAGTGTTTGGAAAAGTAGATACGACGGAGACGTATCAGTGCTTTATAAGAGAAGATGGAGACTCAGATTCAAAATAAAAATTGCATAAAGTAAAAGAAAGGCCCTTCGCAGAGGGAAATAGGGATTTGTAGAGGTGCCAGAGCTCAAAGCGAAAAACTTAGAGATAAAAACATTTTGGGAGGTGTGTCCTTCCCACCAACAAAAACGACTTAGAGGTCCCAACATGAGGACGTGAGAAATGAATATTCATTTCTTCATGAATAGCTTGCGTCCTTTTAAGCATTTTCAGGTGTCCAGCAATTCTTCAAACGTTTAAGTTCGTCTGGAGATCTGACCTTGCATAATAGATTGGTTCTTTTTATTCACCACCCAGATCTGGAGGGGTGGCAAAGAGTTCATCATTCTGTGAGCTCCATAAGAAAAAGGTGGCATAGAAGCCAGTCCACTTCGTTTCATCGAAGAGGGGTTAGAGTAATCATATGAATAAGCAGAGAAATTCTTCGATGACTTATGAACATAATGATTTGAAGAATAATGCATGTATTCATAGCCCTTAGGCTTTCCGTGGGAAACAGAAGTGTTAGCACGATGATGTTCATATGAGGACTTTGATCCATATGAGAAATTTGATCCATGTGAGGAATTTGGTCCATATGAGGACTTGGATCCATATGAAGACTTTGGTCCATATGAAGAATTTGATCTGGGGTTCCTATTCTTCACAGGTGGTGTCATGATGACATTCACCTGAAGACTTTCAAGGCACCTTTTGGAACCCAGATTTTCTTCATAGGGGGACCATTCCTGCAGTTAGTGCCAACATATCTAGCAAATACTTTACCATTCTGATTTTTGAACATTTTATAGTTGGAGTCAAATGACTCATCAGAAGAATATGAAGATTCACATGTAAAGCCAGATAAAGTGGATGGATCTACGGGAGGTCCTTTCGCAGCAACCCATGAGGTTTTGGGATACTGCTCAGGTTTCCAGTAGGTCCCATCAACATTGAGTTTCTTCTCAAAGGTAATACCCTCTTTCCTAGGGTTCCTATTGAGGATCTTCTTTTTAAGCACATCACAAAGAGCTTGATGCCCTTTGAGGCTTTTGTACATGCCTGTCACATACAATTTCTTCAGCCCTGCATTGTCTGTGATACTAGTGGTGTCCTCAGATGAGGAATTTGTGATAACAGAGGGAGTTGAAGGATTTGCAGTAATAGAAGCATTTGAACTTTCAGGTGAAGAATTAGCAGATTCACGTTCAATGCATTTCAAACATGGTGGAATGAATTCATCCTGAGCGGCACTGATCTATTGATCAAGAAATGAATCATGTTCCTTGTGAAGATCTACATAACTCACCCTTAGCTTCTCAAGATCTTGCTTTCTTTGAAGAAATTCATAAGAAAGTTTCTCATGATCAGCTAAGAGAGTGTTATGATGACTCTAAAGGTTATCAAACTTAGACTGAAGTCTCTGAAGATTATCAGTCAAAGTTTGAGTTCGATCCATTTCTTCACCCAATAGGTCATCGCTTTTGTCTAGCATATTTTGAACCTTTTCAAAAGCCTTTTGTTGTTTCACAGCAAGTTTAGAATAGCTAGGCTTGAGGTTTTCATCAGATTCATCATCACTTGATTCAGAGGAGGGGTATTTGAGTACCTTGGCACCTTTTGCCATGAAGCAATAGGTGGGAACGTAGTCATCATCGCCATCGTCAGCAGTGTCGGGGAAGTCATTTTCCTCATGATTGAAGATGGACTTGCTGACGAAAGCAGTAGTGAGGGCTAGGCTTGCCACACCATATTCTGACTCCGCAGATGCCTCCTCTTCCTCATTTTCCTCAGATTCAGCTTCAGAGTCCATTTCCTTGCCAATGAATGCCCGAGCCTTTTTGGAGCTGCTCTTCTTGTGAGATGAAGACTTCGAGGATTTTGACGATGAGTACTTTGAAGATTTCTTCTTCTTCTTTGAGTCATCAGAACTGTAATCCTTGTATTTCTTATTCTTTGATTCCTTTTCCCATTAAGGACAATCAGTAATGTAGTGACCAAGTTTCTTGCATTTGTGGCAAGTTCTCTTCTTGTAGTCACGGGATGAGGAATCTGATCTCATGTCATCACCTCTTGAGGATTTACCAAAGCGACCACGCCTTGAGAACTTCTGGAATTTCCTCACGAGCATTGCTAGTTCCTGACTCAGTTCTTCAGGATCACCAAGGATGCTACCAGAATCCTCACCTTCAGATTCAGAGACTGCCTTGGCCTTCAGTGTGTGTGATCTGCCATAGCTCGGCCCATAGAGATCTCTCTTCTCAGCAAGTTGAAACTCATGAGTATTTAGCCTCTCGAGGATATCAACAGGATCAAGAGACTTGTAGTCACCATGCTCTTGAATCATCAGTGCAAGAGTGTCAAATGAGGAATCAAGCGATCTCAACAATTTCTTCACCACCTCATGGTCGGTGATGTTAGTGGCACCAAGTGCTTGAAGCTCATTTGAGATGTTAGTGAGGCGATCGAAGGTTTGCTGAACATTTTCATTGTCGAGTCTTTTGAAGTGGTTGAGGAGATTGCGAAGAACATCAACTCGAGAGTCACGTTGAGTTGAGACTCCTTCGTTGACCTTTGACAGCCTATCCTAGATAAGCTTGGTTGTGTCCAAAGCACTCACTCTACCATACTGCCCTTTGCTCAGATGGACACATATGATGTTCTTCGCTTGAGAGTCGAGTTGCTTGAATCTCTTCACATCAGCAACGATGATTATAGGGGTGATGGAGGGAATGCCATTTTCCACAACTTACCAGAGATCGTTGTCAATTGCCTCAAGATGCATTTGCATCTTATTCTTCCAGTAGGGGTAGTCCGTCCCATCGAAGGTAGGACACCCAGCAGAGACCTTCATCATGCCTGCAGTCGACATAACTAAAACTCTAGGCGGTTAAACCAAAATCACACAAAACAAGGGAGTACCTTGATTTGATACCAATTGAAAGTGCGTTATATCAACTAGAGGGGGTGAATAGGCGATTTTTGCAAATTCGTCGCTGAGGAATTTCAGGGTGAGGAAATTCCTAAGCAACGAACTACTTAGCAGCGGAATAAGTACTCAGATGCAAGCATAACAAAGCAGTAGCACAGTCATCATGATGAAATGAAAACAAGCACAGAGTACAAGTAGCATGAACATGGGATAAGCAAGCTGAATACAAACTGACTGAAAAAGAGGATTGAGGAATTTGAGAAAGTCTTCAGTCAAAGTCATCAAACAGTAACGATCAAGTACTTCAACACAAAAATGAGGAAATGAAAGGGTTGAGGAAATAGAACCAGTAGCTTGGTGAAGACGATGATTTGGTAGACCAGTTCCAACTGATGTGACAGTCGTACGTCTAGTTGGAGCGGCTGGGTATTTAAACCTGAGGACACACCGTCCTCAGCGTATTATCCTTGATATAAGATCACACAGACCTCACCCAATCACTCGTGGTAAGTCTTCATGTGACTTCCAAACCTTCACAGACTCGGTCACTCGGCGATCCACAATTTCCTCTTGGATGCTCTAAGCCATGACGCCTAACTGTCTGGAGGATGCACAATCCTCAAAGGTAACAAGTGTCGGTTCCACACAGGAACAATCTCTTCAGTGATGCTCAATCACTTTGGGTTTGTAGGTGTTTGGGTTTGGGTTTTCCTCACTTGATGATTTTCGCTCAAAGTCCTCAGAGGATGGGATGCTCTCAGTGACAAGTGTCAGTTTCTCTCAGAGCAGCCAACCAACTAGTGGTTGTAGGGGTGGCTATTTATAGCCTAGGGAGCAGCCCGACATGATAAGACATAAATGCCCTTTAATGATATGACCGTTTGGTGGGAAGATATTTTGGATAGCTGGCGCGTAGGACAACAACGGTCGGATATTTGAGTATCAAATTCCTCAGGGCTATCATGTTCCTCACTTGTAGGCAATCCGCACTGGCAAATTGCTAACTCCTCAGTCAGAACAAATTCCTTAGAGAATAGAAGATCTTCGTCTCTGTCACTAAAGAAATTGACTGAACTGTATGGGATTTCCAATGGCTTAAGTCGAAAGGATTTGGTAGGTGTAGGATTTTGAGATGAGCATCACTTGGAAATTTTTCCTTAGTTTTACCTCGACCCCCTTTAGCAGTACGGTGTTTCCTATGTATCAAGAAAGAGAAAATGAAACTACGAAAACAAAAGTCTTCACGCTTCATATTCCTCGCATGAATATCAAGTCTTCACGGTCACACCAATTTCTTCACTTTCAAAGTCTTCAGAAGGCCAAAGTCTTTAGCTGAAGACATTCATTTTTAGGGGTCGACTTCATCGTAAATATCAAACTCCTCATAGTCTTATAGACATGTGTACACTCACAAACACATTAGTCCCTTAACCTATAAGTCTTCAATACACCAAAATCACTAAGGGGCACTAGATGCACTTACAAATAGCATCAAGTGTTGATGGTTAACAAGACCACTCGTTTCAAGAAAAAGGGCAAGGGAAAGAAAGGGAACTTCAAGAAGAATGGCAAGCAAGTTGCCACTCTCGTGAAGAAGCCCAAAGCTAGACCCAAACCTGAAACTGAGTGCTTCTACTACAAAGGAAATGGTCACTGGAAGCGTAAATGCCCAAAAAAATTCGCAGATAAGAAGGATGGCAAAGTGAACAAAGATATATTTGATATACATGTTATTGATGTGTACTTTACTAGTGTTCATATTAGCCCCTGGGTATTTGATACCAGTTTAGTTGCTAAGATTTGTAACTCGAAACAGGAGTTGCAAAATGAACATATACTAGTTAAGGGCGAGGTGACGATGTGTGTTGGAAGTGATTCCAAGGTTGATAAGATCACCATCGCACACTCCCTGTACCTTCAGGATTAGTGTTGAACCTAAAATAAATGTTATTTGGTGTTTGCGTTGACCATGAATATGATTGGATCATGTTTATTGCAATACGGTTATTCATTTAATTCAAAGAATAATTGTTGTTCTGTTTATATGAATAAAACCTTCTATGGTCATACACTCAATATAAATGGTTTACTGAATCTCGATTGTAGTGATACACATATTCATAATATTGGTGCCAAAAGATGCAAATTTGATAATGATAGTGCAACATATTTGTGGCACTGCCATTTAGGTCATATTGGTGTAAAACGCCTGAAGAAACTCCATGCAGGTGGGCTTTTGGAATCACTTGATTATGAATCATTTGATACTTGCGAACCATGTCTCATGGACAAGATGACTAAAACTTCGTTCTCCGGAACAATGGACCGAGCTAATGACTTACTGGAAATAATACATACCGATGTATCATGTATGTGGTCCAGTGAGTGTGGAGGCTCGCGGCGGGTATCATTATTTTCTAACCTTCACAGATGATTTGAGAAGATATGGGTATATCTACTTAATGAAACACAAGTCTGAAACATTTGAAAAGTTCAAAGAATTTCAGAGTGAAGTGGAGAATCATCGTAACAAGAAAATAAAGTTTTTATGATCAGATCACGGAGGCGAATATTTAAGTTACGAGTTTGGCCTTCATTTAAAACAATGTGGAATAGTTTCATGACTCACACCACCTGGAACACCACAGCGTAAGGGTGTGGCCGAACATCGTAACCGTACTTTATTAGATATGGTGCGATCTATGATGTCTCTTATCGATTTACCACTATCATTTGGGGGTTATGCATTAGAGGCAGCTGCATTCACATTAAATAGGGCACGTCTAAATCCCTTGGGACGGCACTGTATGAACTGTGGTTTGGCAAGAAACTTAATCTATCGTTTCTTAAAGTTTGGGGTTGTGATGCTTATGTGAAAAAGCTTCAGCCTAATAAGCTCGAACCCAAATCGGAGAAGTGCGTCTTCATAGGATACCCAAAAGAAACTGTTGGATACACCTTCTATCACAGATCCGAAGGCAAGATCTTTGTTGCTAAGAATGGATCTTTTCTAGAGGAGTTTCTCACAAAAGAAGTGAATGGGAGGAAAGTAGAACTTGATGAGGTAATTGTAGCTTCTCTCAATTTAGAAAGTAGCTCATCACAGAAAACCATTCCCGTGATGCCTACACCAACTAGGGAGGAAGCTAATGATAATGATCATGAAACTTCAGATCGAGTTACTACCGAACCTCGTAGGTCAACCAGAGCATGTTCCACACCAGAGTGGTATGGTAACCCTGTTCTGGAAGTCATGTTACTAGACCATGACGAACCTATGAACTATGAAGAAGTGATGATGAGCCCAGATTCCGACAGATGGCTTGAGGCCATGAAATTTGAGATATGATCCATGTATGAGAACAAAGTGTGGAATTTGGTGGACTTGCCCAATGATCGGCAAGCCATTGAGAATAAATGGATCTTCAAGAGGAAGACGGACACTGATGATAGTGTTACTATCTACAAAGCTCAACTTGTCGCAAAAGTTTTTCGACAAGTTCAAGGAGTTGACTATGATGGGACTTTCCCACTCGTAGCAATGCTTAAGTCTGTCTGAATCATGTTAGCAATTGCCACCTTTTATGATTATGAAATCTGGCAAATGGACGTCAAAACTGCATTCCTTAATGGATATCTCAAATAAGAGTTGTATATGATGCAACCAGAAGGTTTTGTCGATCCTAAAGGTGTTGATAAAGTGTGCAAGCTCCAGCGATCCATCTATGGACTGGTGCAAGCATCTCGGAGTTGGAATATACGCTTTGATGAGGTGATCAAAGCATATGGTTTTATACAGACTTACGATGAAACCTGTATTTATAAGAAAGTGAGTGGGAGCTCTATAGCATTTCTGATATTATATGTGGATGACATATTATTGATTGGAAGTGATATAGAATTTCTGGATAGCACAAAAGGATACTTGAATAATAATTTTTCAATGAAAAACCTCGGTGAAGCTACTTGCATATTGAGCATCGAGATCTATAGGGATAGATCAAGACGCTTAATAGAACTTTCAGAAAACACATACCTTGATAAGATTTGAAGAAGTTCAAAATGGTTTAGTCCAAGAAGGGGTTCTTGCCTGTATTACAAGGTGTGAAGTTGAGTAAGACTCAAAGCCCGACCACGGCAGAAGATAGAGAGAGAATGAAAGTCATTCCCTATGCCTCAGCCATAGGTTCTATATGGCATGCCATGCTGTGTACTAGACTTATTATGTACCTTGCCATGAGTTTGGCAAGCGGGTACAACAGTGATCCAGGTGTATATCACTGGATAGCGGTCAAAAATTATCCTTAGAGGACTAAGGAAATATTTCTCGGTTATGGAGGTGATAAAGAGTTCGTTGTAAAGAGTTATGTCGATGCAAGCTTTGACACCGATCTGAATGACTCTGAGTCTCGATCTTGATACATATTAAAAGTGGGAGCAATTATCTAGAGTAGTTCCATGCAGAGCATTGTAGACATAGAAATTTGCAAAATACATACGGATCTGAATGTGACAGACCCATTGACTAAACTTCTCTCACAAACAAAACATGATCACACATTAGTACTCTTTGGGTGTTAATCACATAGCGATGTGAACTAGATTACTGACTCTAGTAAACCCTTTGGATATTGGTCACATGGCGATGTGAACTATGGGTGTTAATCACATAAAAGATGTGAACTATTGGTGTTAAATCACATGGCGATGTGAATTAGATTATTGACTATAGTGCAAGTGGGAGACTGGAGGAAATATGCCCTAGAGGCAATAATAAAGTTGTTATTTTATATTTCCTTATATCATGATAAATGTTTATTATTCATGCTAGAATTGTATTAAACAGAAAGTTGATACATGTGTGGATACATAGACAAAAGACCGTGTCCTTAGTAAGCCTCTACTAGACTAGCTCGTTAATCAAAGATGGTTGAGTTTCCTAACCATAAACATGTGTTGTCATGTGATGAACAGGATCACAACATTAGGAGAATGATGTGATGGGCAGACCCATCCGTTAGCTTAGCATATTGATCGTTCAGTTTTATTGCTATTGCTTTCTTCATGTCAAATACATATTCCTTTGACTATGAGATTATGCAACTCCCGGATACCAGAGGAATACCTTGTGTGCTATCAAACGTCACAATGTAACTGGGTGATTATAAAGATGCTCTACAGGTATCTCCGAAGGTGTTTGCTGGGTTGGCATAGATCGAGATTAGGATTTGTCACTCCGAGTATCGGAGAGGTATCTCTGGGCCCTCGCGGTAAGGCACATCATAAGAAGCCTTGCAAGCAAAGTGACTAATAAGTTAGTTGCGGGATGATGTATTATGGAATGAGTAAAGAGACTTGCCGGTAATGAGATTGAACTAGGTATGAAGATACTGAAGATTGAATCTCAAGCAAGTAACATACCGATGACAAAGGGAATAACATATGTTGTCATAATGATTCGACCGAAAGATCTTCGTAGAATATGTAGGAGCCAACATGAGCATCCAGGTTCCGCTATTGGTTATTGACCGGAGAGGTGTCTCGGTCATGTCTACATAGTTCTCAAACCCATAGGGTCCGCACGCTTAGCGTTCGATGGTGATTTAGTATTATATAAGCTATGTGATTTGGTGACCGAATGTTGTTCGGAGTCCCGGATGAGATCACAAACATGATGAGGAGTCTCAGAAATGGTCGAGAGGTAAATATTTATATATAGGACAATGGTATTCGGACACAGAAAGTGTTCCAGAGGGTATCGAGTACTTATCGGGTCACCAGAAGGTGTTTCGAATACCCCTGGTAATCCTATGGGTCATATGGGCCTTGTGAAGGAACACACCAGCCCACAAGGGGCTGGTGCGCCCTATAAGGCTATAGGAGGAGGAGAAGGAAAGGGGGGAAGGGCAAGGAAAGTTTGGATTAGGATTCCCACTTCCTTCCCTCACCCCCCCCCCCTCTTTCCTTCCCCTTCATGCATACATGGAAAGGGGTCGCAGGGCAAGGCAGGGCCCCTACGGGGCGATGGCCAACCCTAGGGCGCCCCTGGCTGCCTCTCCTCTCCTCCCACCTATATATATGTGGGGAGGGGGTGCCTCACAAGCACACAACGTCAATTGTTACCCGTGTGTGGTGCCCCCCTCCACAGTTTACACCCTGGTCATATTCTCGCGGTGCTTAGGCGAAGCCCTGCGCGGATCACTTCACCATCACCGTCACCATGCCATCGTGTTGACAGAACTCATCTACTTCCTCGACACCTTGCTGGATCAAGAAGGCGAGGGATGTCTTCACGCTGAACGTGTGCAGAACTCAGAGGTGTCGTACGTTTGGTGCTTGATCGGTCGAAGCTAGAAGAAGTTCGACTACATCAACCGCGTTGTCAAACGCTTCCGCTTTCAGTCTAGGAGGGTACGTACACACACACTCCCCCTCTCGTTGATATGCATCTCCTAGATAGATCTTGCATGAGCGTAGGAAATTTTTGAAATTGCATGCTACGTTTCCCAACAAAGGACTCCCCGCCGCCTTCATAAGGGCACTAAGGCGGAGCACGGAAAAGTAAATTGGCCACCCATGTTTTACCAGTCCCGGATCTCAGGGTTGTTTTGCCAATCGCCGACATGAACAAAATTGAATTTCATTACGGGAAATTAGGATTTCATGAGGGAGAAAAGGGGGTGGAGAATCGTACAATGCACTGGTGGGATGAAGGTGCTGTTGGGGAACGCAGTAATTTCAAAAAAAAATCCTACGCACACGCAAGATCTATCATGGTGATGCATAGCAATGAGAGGGGAAGAGTGTTGTCCACGTACCCTCGTAGACCGTAAGCGGAAGCGTTATGACAACACGGTTGATGTAGTCGTACGTCTTCACGATCCGAATGATCCTAGTACCGAAAGTACGGCACCTCCGCGATCTGCACACGTCCGGCTCGGTGACGTCCCACGAACTCTCGATCCAGCTGAGTGTGAAGGGAGAGCTTCATCAGCACGATGGCGTGATGACGGTGATGATGAAGCTACCGACGCAGGGCTTCGCCTAAACACTACGACGATATGGCCGAGGTGGATTATGGTGGAGGGGGACACCGCACACGGCTAAGAAATCAATGATCAACTTGTGTGGTCTAGGGTGCCCCCTGCCCACGTATATAAAGGGGTAAAGGGGGGAGGCCGGCCGGCCCTTGGGGCACGCCAAGAGAGGAGTCCTCCTCCTCCTAGTAGGAGTAGGAATCCCCTTTCCTAGTCCTACTAGGAGGGGGAAAGGAAGGAGGAGAGGGAGAAGGAAAAGGGGGCGCCGCCCCCCTTCCCTAGTCCAATTTGGACCAGAGGGGGAGGGGTGCGCAGCCTGCCCTGGCTGGCCCTCTCTCTCTCTCCACTAAGGCCCATGTGGCCCATTAGTTCCCTGGGGGGTTCCGGTAACCCTCCGGCACTCTGGTTTTCTCCGAAATCACCCGGAACACTTCCGGTGTCCGAATATAGCCATCCAATATATCAATCTTTATGTATCGACCATTTCGAGACTCCTCGTCATGTTCGTGATCATATCCGGGACTCCGAACTACCTTCGGTACATCAAAACACATAAACTCATAATACCGATCGTCATCGAACGTTAAGCGTGTGGACCCTACGGGTTCGAGAACTATGTAGACATGACCGAGGCTCATCTCTGGTCAATAACCAACAACGGAAGCTGGATGCTCATATTGGTTTCTACATATTCTATGAAGATCTTTATCGGTCAAACTGCATAACAACATACGTTGTTCCCTTTGTCATCGGTATGTTACTTACCCGAGATTCGATCGTTGGTATCTCAATGCCTAGTTCAATCTCATTACCGACAAGTCTCTTTACTCGTTCCGTAATGCATCATCCCGCAACTAACTCATTAGTCACATTGCTTGCAAGGCTTATAGTGATGTGCATTACTGAGAGGACCCAGAGATACCTCTCCGATACTCGGAGTGACAAATCCTAATCTCGACCTATGCCAAATCAACAAACACCATAGGAGACACCTGTAGAGCATCTTTATAGTCACCCAGTTATGTTGTGACGTTTGATAGCACACTAAGTGTTCCTCCGATATTCAGGAGTTGCATGATCTCATAGTCATAGGAACATGTATAAGTTATGGAGAAAGCAATAGCAGTAAACTAAATGATCATCGTGCTAAGCTAACGGATGGGTCAAGTCAATCACATCATTCTCTAATGATGTGATCCCATTAATCAAATGACACCTCATGTCTATGGTTAGGAAACATAACCATCATTGATTCAACGAGCTAGTCAAGTAGAGGCATACTAGTGACACTCTGTTTGTCTATGTATTCACACATGTACTAAGTTTACGGTTAATACAATTCTAGCATGAATAATAAATATTTATCATGATATAAGGAAATATAAATAACAACTTTATTATTGCCTCTAGGGCATATTTCCTTCAGGTGCTAGCTTAGCTGAGATAGGAAGTTTCGATGTGTATGTAGATTTGGTTCTATTGCCCCACCCTTTTCGAGATCTGTCAGGATTAGCAACATGTTCTGGTGTAAACTATAGAGAAATGGAATGAATGAAATGTATCTAAGAAGAAAGGAAGCCATGCTCCATCCTGGTTATAAAAAGAACATCACCTCCCTTTTTGGTTAGATACCGATCCGTTAGGTACTAATGCTTCTACCTATCACCCTCAGGGTGAGTTTGAGAGCAGTACTTTTCCCAACATTAATAGCATTCCCCGAGAAAAGTCATCTACTGATGTTGTCTGTGGAGTCCCTCGTCCATCAATGTATGAATAGCGGTATTCCCCATTTTGGATAGTGATGAGGTAGTCGACGCAATTTGCATGTGTATTTGCGTTCGGCTTTGCTACTTTCCTCCTATAAAAGAATGTTCGCAGAATGGAATAGTCTATGTGGACCGGGGTAGTCTTTCACTTCCTTTATCGGGTGGGAGAGTTTAGAACCAGTTAAGCCAATAGCTGCCACTTTAGTCACACTGGCCACATCAGTTGATCATGGATTTAGCATACCACCTCAGAATAGTCTACGTGGCCCCTTGTTTTTACTACAATTTGATATAGTAAGTCCAATAATGCAGACAACTCTTTTTAAAGCGCTTTTAAAGCCCATGGTTCTCAAAAGAGCCGGTGTTTTGCCTCAACACATTCCATGAATGTTGTTTCATTCCCCACGTGGCTGAATCCAACTCGGTCTTTATCCTGCCTTTGAGTTCTCTCTCATAACTATAGCCATGAGGTATACGATTTATTGGATTTCGAGCTAGCTTCCCTTTTTCTTGCTCCTTGCCATTAGCGCAACCCTTTTCTTTTTCTTAGCTAGCGTAGTTTTTCACCTTTCAAAAGAAGGCGCCAATGCTTTTGTAGTGACCCCTCTGGGGTCCCGGGTTAGTTTGGCGTGCCCCACCCCGTCAGTCATGTGTTGTACTTGACTTGACTCTCCCCCGCTTGCTACTTGCCGATCGCAGTGTTCAAAAATGACACGAAGCTGGATATGAGTAGATGTTGTTGGTCGAAAACGTCTTTCATTCACATTGAAATAGAATGGTCTCGCTCGATGCGTCATTTTAGAATGTGTATCTTCATGTTAATTGTTCTTAAAACTTATCAACTCAAAGCCCAACCGTCAAAAGGATGCTACAATGTTCGAAATTATCAACTTAACATGCCCCCTTACTTCCTTCGTGACCTCCCACTACTTCATCTACCGAAATGACTGGGCATATCTCGTTTTTTCTAGCATTAAACCCGCTCATGATACTTAGCCTATAGAGCTTGGAGCAGACAAAGAGATGAAAGGACCACCTTCTCCTGCTTGCTTGATCGGAATATATTCACATTTAGAATAGTGAAGTGTTACTTAACTTCACTTAGTAGTTGAAAGTTGGAGAGACAGAGAGAATCCTCTCTCATACTTGCCAATTCCAAGGCTGGCCAACAAGGGAATTAGCAGGAACCAACCTTAGTTGCCCCTCGGTAGAGTGAGTCTACTTAGCGAACTGTTAGGACGCGGAGATCGATTGATCAGTATGCATATCAAGAGTTGATGGTCGACCGTCAGCCCCTTTGAAAGAACATGCGGTGCCCCATGTTTGGTTTTGGTAATTGATGGAATTACTAGCCTAGAAAATGTGTACATTTGAGATATTGTCACCTAGTGTTGATATTGTAAATTATCTTGTTCCTAGGTGGCATATTAGCTCTACACGTTGCTATTTGCTTGTGTTTGGTGTGAAGATGATGTTGGATATCCTTGCAATCTACCACCGGGAATTATTTCCAAAAACTTATTGTCTTTTGACAATTGGTATCACTTGTGTGGTAGAAATTATTGATCATCTTTACATTAGCCTTTGCTTTTATTTGCCTTATCTCTTGCCTAGGATTGTGTCAACTCCCATTGTATTCCATACCACTTGTGGATCTTGTTATTTCCTTGAGCTTGTCTATTTTTTGTATAGATATAGTGAAAGTGGTGATCCCATCTTATGCCTTTTGTATTCAAATGCAAATTCTCCATAATGCACAATGCTTGGGGGAGCTATCCTATTTTTCTTAGAACACTCACCTTGTGATCCTTTTCAAGTGTGTGTTGGTGGAATGCAAATCGTTTCTTTTGGTACTTTGTGACATCATGAAACTTTGTAGACCACTTGGTTTGTTTGGAACCATTCTCTCTTTTGGGAGTTCAACATCTTTCTTTTTGTGTATCAATGGATATCCCATTCCTTGATGTATAGTTTAATGATATCCTCCAAGTGATGATTTATTCATTTGGTATCCTTTATTCACTTGGCATTTCTTTTTCTTCTGGTATCGGTTCTTGAAAGTCTTGAGCATGCATATTAACTTCATGTAGTTTCTTTGGCATGCTTTCCTTCTTTGACCCAATATATAGGGGAAACTCCACCAAGTCTCAAATTGGATGAGATGTGCATGTAATTCATTTTCATATCTATGTGCACATATTTATGTGGAGTTTGTCCTATGTATTGTTGGTTCTCTAACTCTTTGGTCCCAATGAGTTTGGGTACCATTTTGTTTGTGTTGTTGTTCTAGGAACAATTGGAGATGCATCGGACGCTCGGCTCACTCACAAGGAAGGTGGTGTCACCATGTACTTATTGGATTCAAGCTAGGATGATCAATGAACTACTATCTACCCTTAATTGGTATCTACTACATCCTTCCAATGATATCTCAGTAACAAGCATCTCTTCATGCATTGTTCCTTGCTTTCAACCTTGTGTAGGTTGCATCTTAGCATGATATTCATTCCATGTTGTGATACTTGGTTCCTTTCTCAAAGCATCTCAACGATGATCTCATATTACTAGTTGTGATGTCTTTGATGGTTGTGTAGTAGGAATTCATTTATATACAATAAGACCATATCTAGCCATGTGCTATGCTTTCAAGCAAATATCTTATTGGTATATTTATGATTTCCTTGTGGATATCTTGTTCTTTCCTTTTGTAACTATTTCGTGTGTGTATCTTTCTTTGTAGATATATATATATATCATCATGATTTCGTCTACCTAGAATCTTATACACTTGAGAGAAGTTGCATATCTAGTTGATATCCTTTCTTTCACGTCCACCTTGTCTTTCTTATGTTATTTCTTTGGTGGCTCCGTGAAAGCTTTTGCCTTGAGTGCGTGTCTTATCTCGTTGCATCTTGATGCACTCTTGTGTGGTGAAGATTATTTTCGTCATGCTTATCTTTATGAGGCTTTTGCCATCTTAATTGGTATCCCTTGTCTTGATGAGGCTTTCATCTTCTATCTTCACCACGGGTTGTCACAAGTATAGGTCCTTTGTATGATTATTAGTAAGCTTGTGAACCCATTTACTTGTTGTGTGTGGGAATGATAGGCCTTGCACTGTGTTGCCTCATTCTTTCAAGACTTTATTGATGCTTAATGCTCATCCGTACATTAGTCTTCTCAAGTGCATTGCCTTGACTCACACACATCATTTTGGTTGAGCCCATTCTTAAGTTGCCTCTTTCACTTATTGCTCAATCATGTGTTTGTTACATGTACTAGGCTTAGTTTCCTATATGCTCACTTGCACTTGTTGTAAGTTTCTACTGATTTTGGGGGAGCTATGATCCTATTTTGTTCACTTTGTATCCAAATACAAAAATTCTTATGTGTGCACAAATCATGGGGAGCTTCTCTAGTTTCTTTAGAACACTCCTTTGCTCATATCATAATATCCTTTATTCATGTAGCTCGTAGGATCTTTGGTCTAGTTGGTTCAATTGATATCCGTTGATTGCTTGCTTCAATTGGTACCTTTCGATTGCTTGATTGCTTGTGTCTCTCTTTGTTATGTCCTTGTGGCACATCATTCCTTTAGCAATCTTGGTGCCTCAATATAGTTGGTCTTCCTCCAAGTATTACCGTTGGATATGTGTATTGCATTCCACTCTCTTGTTGAGAAATACACAATTTATGGAGGAACACAATTTATATTGGCCTTATGATTTTCGCCCATTTTGGCAATCGATGCCAATGGGGGAGAAGTTTCAGAGAGTTTTGTGGAGAAGTCTTCGGAGTTTTCTCCTTGCTTTGGTTTTGTTCCTAAGCATTTGCATCTCATACGTGAAGGAAATATGCCCTAGAGGCAATAATAAAAGTTATTATTTATTTCCTTATATCATGATAAATGTTTATTATTCATGCTAGAATTGTATTAACCGGAAACATAATACATGTGTGAATACATAGACAAACAAAGTGTCACTAGTATGCCTCTACTTGACTAGCTCATTGATCAAAGATGGTTATGTTTCCTAACCATAGACATGAGTTGTCATTTGATTAACGGGATCACATCATTAGGAGAATGATGTGATTGACTTGACCCATTCCGTTAGCTTAGCACTTGATCGTTTAGTTTGTTGCTATTGCTTTCTTCATAACTTATACATGTTCCTATGACTATGAGATTATGCAACTCCCGTTTATCGGAGGAACACTTTGTGTGCTACCAAACGTCACAACGTAATTGGGTGATTATAAAGGTGCTCTACAGGTGTCTCCAAGGTATTTGTTGGGTTGGCGTATTTCGAGATTAGGATTTGTCACTCCGATTGTCGGAGAGGTATCTTTGGGCCCTCTCGATAATGCACATCACTCAAGCCTTGCAAGCATTGCAACTAATAAATTAGTTGCGAGATGATGTATTACGGAACGAGTAAAGAGACTTGCCGGTAACGAGATTGAACTAGGTATTAAGATACCGACGATCGAATCTCGGGCAAGTAACATACCGATGACAAAGGGAACAACGTATGTTGTTATGCGGTCTGACCAATAAAGATCTTCGTAGAATATGTAGGAGCCAATATGAGCATCCAGGTTCCGCTATTGGTTATTGACCGAAGACGTGTCTCGGTCATGTCTACATAGTTCTCGAACCCGTAGGGTCCTCATGCTTAAAGTTCGGTGACGATCGTAATTAGGGTTTTTGTGTTTTGATGTACCGAAGGTTGTTCGGTGTCCCGGATGTGATCACAGACATGACGAGGAGTCTCGAAATGGTCGAGACATAAAGATTGATATATTGGAAGCCTATATTTGGATATCGGAAATGTTCCGGGTGAAATCGGGATTTTACCGGAGTACCGGGGGGTTACCGGAACCCCCCCGGGGGTTAATGGGCCTACATGGGCCCTAAGGGAGAAGAGGAGGGCAGGCCACGCGCCCCCTCCCCCCCTAGTCCGAATAGGACAAGGAAGGGGGGCCCCTTTCCTCTTTTCCCCTTCTCCTTTCCTTCTCCAACAAGGCAAGAGAGAGGAGTCCTACTCCCGGTGGGAGTAGGACTCCTCCAGGCGCACCCCTAGGGCCGGCCGCACCTCCCCCTCTCCCTCCTTTATATACAGGGGCAAGGGGGCACCCCATGACACACAAGTTGATCTTCGTGATCGTTCCTTAGCCGTGTGCGGTGCCCCCTTCCACCATATTCCACCTCGGTCATATCGTAGCGGTGCTTAGGCGAAGCCCTGCGTCGGTAGAACATCATCACCGTCATCACGCCGTCGTGCTGAGAAACTCTCCCTCAACACTCGGCTGGATCGGAGCTCGAGGGACGTCACCAAGTTGAACGTGTGCAGAACTCGAGGTGTCGTACGTTCGGTACTTGGATCGGTCGGATAGGGAAGACGTACGACTACTTCCTCTACGTTGTGTCAACACTTCCGTTGTCGGTCTACGAGGGTACGTAGACAACACTCTCCCCTCTCGTTGCTATGCATCACCATGTTCTTGCATGTGCGTAGGAATATTTTTGAAATTACTACGTTACCCAATAGTGGCATCCGAGCCAGGTTTTATGCATTGATGTTATGCACGAGTAGAACACAAGTGAGTTGTGGGCGATATAAGTCATACTTCTTACCAGCATGTCATACTTTGGTTCAGCGGTATTGTTGGATGAAGCGGCCCGGACCGACATTACGCGTACACTTACGCGAGACTGGTTCTACCGACGTGCTTTGCACACAGGTGGCTGGCGGGTGTCAGTTTCTCCAACTTTAGTTGAACCAAGTGTGGCTACGCCCGGTCCTTGCGAAGGTTAAAACAACACCAACTTGACAAACTATCGTTGTGGTTTTGATGCGTAGGTAAGAACGGTTCTTGCTAAGCCCGTAGCAGCCACGTAAAACTTGCAACAACAAAGTAGAGGACGTCTAACTTGTTTTTGCAGGGCATGTTGTGATGTGATATGGTCAAGACATGATGCTAAATTTTATTGTATGAGATGATCATGTTTTGTAACCGAGTTATCGGCAACTGGCAGGAGCCATATGGTTGTCGCTTTATTGTATGCAATGCAATCGCGCTGTAATGCTTTACTTTATCACTAAGCGGTAGCGATAGTCATGGAAGCATAAGATTGGAGAGACGACAACGATGCTACGATGTAGATCAAGGTGTCGCGCCGGTGACGATGGTGATCATGACGGTACTTCAGAGATGGAGATCACAAGTACAAGATGATGATGGCCATATCATATCACTTATATTGATTGCATGTGATGTTTATCTTTTATGCATCTTATCTTGCTTTGATTGGCGTTAGCATTATAAGATGATCCCTCACTAAATTATCAAAGTATAAGTGTTCTCCCTGAGTATGCACCGTTGCGAAAGTTCTTCGTGCTGAGACACCACGTGATGATCGGGTGTGATAGGCTCTACGTTCAAATACAATGGGTGCAAAACAGTTGCACACGCGGAATACTCAGGTTAAACTTGACGAGCCTAGCATATAACAGATATGGCCTCGGAACACGGAGACCGAAAGGTCGAGCGTGAATCATATAGTAGATATGATCAACATAGTGATGTTCACCATTGATACTACTCCATCTCACGTGATGATCGGACATGGTTTAGTTGATTTGGATCACGTGATCACTTAGAGGATTAGAGGGATATCTTTCTAAGTGGGTGTCCATGTCAAAACCGGCGGATCTCGGGTAGGGGGTCCCGAACTGTGCGTCTAGGACGGATGGTAACAAGAGACAAGGGACACGAAGTTTTACCCAGGTTCAGGCCCTCTTGATGGAGGTAAAACCCTACGTCCTGCTTGATTAATATTGATGATATGGGTAGTACAAGAGTAGATCTACCACGAGATCGAGGAGGCTAAACCCTAGAAGCTAGCCTATGGTATGATTGTTGATGTGTATGTTGTCCTACGGACTAAAACCCTCCGGTTTATATAGACACCAGGTAGGGTTAGGGTTACATAGAGTCGGTTACAATGGTAGGAGATCTGCATATCCGTATCGCCAAGCTTACCTTCCACGCCAAGGAAAGTCCCTTCCGGACGCGGGACGGAGTCTTCAATCTTGTATCTTCATAGTCCAGGAGTCCGGCTGAAGGTATAGTCCGGCTATCCGAACACCCCCTAATCCAGGACTCCCTCAGTAGCCTCCGAACCAGGCTTCAATGACGATGAGTCCGGCGCGCAGATTGTCTTCGGCATTGCAAGGCGGGTTCACCACCAAATTTCGTGTACCTGTTTGAATAAAGTCCGGTTTCTTGTAGATGTTGCGCTCCTTGGCTTCTACGCCCAATAATGGCTGCTTCCCACGTGTCAAACGAATATGAAAAGTCTGAGTGTTTTTACATTCACACCCCTAGCCACGTAAATGAGCTACCCTATTTAAGGGGACAAGGATTTAGATCCAATCCACACCTTCTCCCCTCCGCGAGTGTTCATCAGAGCACATTCGACAAAGGTCCATTCCACCATAGCCAGCTGTTGCAACTCCTCCCCTCGCCCTTCCAGCCCTAAGCCTGGATATTGGGAGAGATGTTCCACCCCGCATAGCGAGCTAGTGACGCTCCAGACCAAGGGATTTCTCCCCCCGGCCTATATGGTCCCGGTTCGAGCCGGTCTTGCCGTCTACAATGGCGGAGAGCAAGCAAAGAATGCCCCTAATCCCTCCAAAGGAGAGCGGGTGTGCCTTGTCCCTTACTTAATAAGGGGGCTCGGATTTCCAATCCACCCATTTCTCCGGGGGCTGCTGGAGTTCTACGGCCTTCAGCTACATCATCTCACGCCTGCCTCAACATTGCATATCGCGGGCTTTGTAGCCCTCTGCGAGCTGTTCTTGGGTGTTGAAGCTCATTTCGGACTGTGGAAGGAGCTATTTTGCCTCGTGCCCCGTTCCAAGAAGGGGTTGTTGTATCAAGTGGGCGGAGCCAAAGTGTGGCGCATCGCCGGGACCGGATATCTATCCTGAACCCCAAAGAAGGCGTCCGAAGACTGGCCCTCAGAATGGTTCTATATAGAAGACGTCCCGCTAGCAAAGAATGCCCCTAATCCCTCCAAAGGAGAGCGGGTGTGCCTTGTCCCTTACTTAATAAGGGGGCTCGGATTTCCAATCCACCCATTTCTCCGGGGGCTGCTGGAGTTCTACGGCCTTCAGCTACATCATCTCACGCCTGCCTCAACATTGCATATCGCGGGCTTTGTAGCCCTCTGCGAGCTGTTCTTGGGTGTTGAAGCTCATTTCGGACTGTGGAAAGAGCTATTTTGCCTCGTGCCCCGTTCCAAGAAGGGGTTGATGTATCAAGTGGGCGGAGCCAAAGTGTGGCGCATCGCCGGGACCGGATATCTGTCCTGAACCCCAAAGAAGGCGTCCGAAGACTGGCCCTCAGAATGGTTCTATATAGAAGACGTCCCGCTATCGGATCCTGTCCGGATCGGCCTCCCTGAATTCAACAGTGCTCCCTTAAAGAAGCACCTAAGCTGGCGCCCACGGAGCCCTCGGAGGGAAAGTGACAGGGACATCATTTACCTGATGGGTCGAATAAGATTGTTAGCCCATTCCGGACTAACCATGATCGGGGTTATGGCCGAATGCATTATGCGGGGGGTGCAGCCGCTTCAGTATAGAAGCCACCCCATGTGGGACTTCAACGGGAAGGACGACGCCACCCGCTACAGTCGTAAGGGGCTGGACTCAGCTGCTGCTCTACTAAAGATCTTGTCCACTTTGTATAAGGGAGAAGAGGAGGAATTTCTCCGCGTCAACCCTCAGGGTGGATTCTCCATGCACAATCCCCCGAGCTGGGTAAGCGGCCATATTTACTTGTCCATCCGTTTTGTATTCCCATTGTTAAATATTCAGTCTGACGACTTTAACACAGGAACTGCACCGGGCTGTTAAGGAAATAAGCAGCCCTCCTCCACAACCCGAGGACCCAGGACGGTCCCTCGACCCGGCCTCCCAAGAGGATCCGGACATATCTGTGGAGCTGATTGATGGAGTGTTCCATCAATTGAGCGAGGACAATGCCTTGGTGGCCATTACGGCCGATTACCCAGGGCTAATCCTGACGCCCCAGGTACCTGAGATCGAAGTCCCAGTACCCCGAATAGGTGTCCGCCCACTCGTGTTCAGTTTCCTGATTGCAACCGAACTTTGCAGGGGAGGTTTTTAAGGCGGAAGGCCGAACCTGCGGCGACAAGCCAACGAGGGGCCGTAGGGCCTCGTGGGCCGAAAAGAAGTGCAGTCCGGACCGAGGTGTCAGTGCAAAGGTATGGCACGCCCCCTTATCCCAGGTGTTATACCTTCGAGGCACATTGACACTCGTGCTTTCTTCAGGACGAAGAGACCTCGCCGGACTATACCCAGAGAGGCTGCCAATCGCGCCTCCACCAGCCAGGCTCCAAAGCTTGGTCCGGAGGCGGAGGCGAATGCAAGGCGCGTGCCAAACGCTCCTCCAACGGAGGATGTGGACGGGTTGTCTGCCACCAACTTTGAGGTGGAGAGTGCCATGAACCACAGGCGTCGCCGGACAATTCTTCACAACGCTTGTTTCTCCCAAGGGGCATTAGATGCCTTCAACTCGGGAGATGCGCACCTCCGTGCCGCTCGAAATGGTCTAACCAGAGCCACGGAGCAATATGTAAAAGACATACGGGTAAGAAAATTTTGGTAATTATATATACAGCAGTAGCCCCCGAGACTTGAAACAGTTAGAATAACTGATTTAAGGATCATTTGATATGCGGGTTCTTACAGAAAAGAATTCCCTACTGTCCAAGGAGCTGGAAGAGTGCAAAGCCCAACTGGAGGCCGCACTAGCCATGGCAGGGGAGCCTAAGGAGACCCCCTCTGGTAATATACACTTTGAAAGATAAGTATTTTGCGAAGCACGGCTTTGGCGCGAATCTGACAAATGAAATTGCAGATGGCGCCGGATTGAATCCGGAAAGGCAACACCTCCTACGCCAGCTAAAGGCTGGTGAGAGGGTGCTGCTAAAGGTGATGGGGGAGAAGAACAATCTCCAAGATGCCAACACCAAGTTGGGCGTCGAGCTGAAAGATGTTCGTGCCCAGCTGTCAGACTCCGTGAAGGAGAATCAGCGGCTTCGGCGCGGCATATTTAGTAAGTGCTTGAACGAACCTTTTGAAAGAAAGTTCAGCGGGGAAGTCGACTAACAGAGCAATGTCTGTAGGTGTGCTAACAGGTCGTCCTACAGAGGAGATGCCCGGTTCTATGGGTGACCTTCTTCCCGAGCTCTCGCAACTGCTCGATCGAGTTCGGCAGGCGATGCGAGGCGTCGCCCAGGCCCTGTGGCCATCCGTCTCCACGCCCAAAGGTCTTGGAGAGCTTGCGGAGAAGCTAAAGGGAGCACGATGGCGCTTCCAATTGTGGAAGATATCAGCCTGCCGTCAAGGCGCTAGGGAGGCCTGGGCCATGGTGAAGACGCGGTATGCAAAGGCTAACCCCAACCACATGTCCGAGGTCGGTCCTGTAGGGCCCGATGGAAAGGAGATCCCTGTTAGCTTAGTATACGGCCAAGTAGAGTTGGCCGCAAAGTATTCCCAGCAGGACTGTAAATTAGACAGCCTGTTAGATGGTATTGAAGAGGAATACAACCAGTCAAAATGACTATGTAATCTAATTGACATTTATAATGCCTTCTAGCCGGATTGTAGATCATTTGTCATGGCCGACCTTTTCGCTTCAGCCTCGGGACCTGACGGTCCGGAGTGTGTCCGAATTCCCATGCGGTTATATAGGAACCGGGGAATACATGGAGACCAGGCGTAGGGGTCATTAGGGCATGAACAGACAAGTGCCCGACTAGGTATGTTATATTACATGGTTAGTAAGAAACATCTTCCAGGGAGAATAGTTCCGTTAGGGGTTCCTTTCCCTGGGAGGCATGCCCTAAGGTGCATGTCCATGCTGCGAAAAGAAACGTAGGAAAAACATCTGGGGGCGTATAGATAAAAATAAAAAAGATCGTCTTTAGTTCACCGACCGAATATTCCCTTAAGAACGCTAGCTTTCGGCTTCACCCAGTCTGAGGTACTTGTCCGGCTGACCCGGCAGTAACAATCGCAGAGGTGCTCCCTTTACCACCTAGCTGAACAATCGGGAACGTAGGGGTAAGCACAGGAGCCAGGCAACCCAGCTTGGCCAAAACTTAAGTCATATCGATGCATATAATGGTGAATAAAAGGTACATGCAGAAGTGTGACACATGTGTTGGGCATGAAGCCCGTATGAATAAGCTTCTATTTAAAGAAGCCCCCAGGTTTAATGAGCGCGGATAGCGCGTCACTTTATGAGCCTTTAGAGGCTATGAGAGAGAGAGAGAAGAGAAATGTAAGACAGAAAATATAAAAAATGGACAGGGGAAGGAGACGAACACAGAGTCCGGTGCTAGGCATAGAATCTTCGGAGACGGGCTGCGTTCCATGGGTTTGGCTCGAGTCGGTTATCCGATGCATCCCGCAGGCGGTTGCTCCACCAGTCAGGACTTGGTCAATTATGAAGGGACCTTCCCACTTGGGCTTGAGTTTGTCCTTTTTCTTGTCCGGTAGTCGTAGAACTAATTCGCCAACGTTGTAATTTTTGGCCCGTACTTCTCTGCTTTGGTATCTTCGAGCCTGCTGTTGATAAAATGTGGAACGGGCTTTTGCCATGTCATGCTCCTCCTCCAATGCGTCCAAGCTGTCCTACCGATCGAGCTCGGCTTCTCTTTCTTCGTACATGCGCACTCGAGGTGAGTCATGAATTATGTCGCAAGGCAAAACTGCCTCTACGCCGTACACCATAAAGAATGGTGTGTATCCGGTGGTGCGATTCGGCGTGGTCCGCAGTCCCTAGAGTATGGAGTCGAGCTCCTCTACCCAGTGCGTGTTAGATTCCTTGAGGGACCGCACTAATCTGGGTTTGATGCCGCTCATGATAAGACCATTTGCACGTTCGACCTGGCCGTTAGTTTGTGGGTGATAGACGGAAGCATAATCGAGCTTGATGCCCATGTTTTTGCACCAGAGTTTTACCTCGTTGGCCGTGAAGTTCGTGCCATTATCAGTGATGATGCTATGGGGGACGCCGTAACGGTGTACAACCCCAGATATAAAGTCTATCGCCGGTCCGGATTCGGCCGTCTTAACAGGCTTGGCTTCTATCCATTTGGTGAACTTATCCACCATGACCAGTAAGTATTTTTGCTTGTGGGTTCCGCCTTTAAGGGGTCCAACCATGTCAAGCCCCCAGACCGCGAAGGGCCAAGTAATGGGGATGGTTTGGAGGGCGGTGGGTGGCATATGGCTTTGGTTTGCAAAGAACTGGCAACCGGTGCATCGTTGGACTAAGTCCTGAGCGTCTGTCCGGGCCGTCGGACAATAGAAGCCTGTATGGAAGGCCTTGCTTACAAGGGACCGGGCTGCAGCGTGATGACCGCCGAGTCCGGCATGAATTTCAGCCAAGGAGATTCCGCCCCTCCTCTTCGGAGATGCACCTTTGAAGGACTCCGGTAGTGCTTTTCTTATAAAGCTCTCCCTCGTGGACTCTGTAGGCTTTGGATCGCCGCACTATGCAGCGTGCCTCATTTTGGTCCTCGGGGAGTTCCTGCCTAGTAAGGTAGGCGAGGAATGGTTCTGTCCACGGGGCGATGACGGCCATTATTAAGTGGGCTGAAGGTGTTATTTCATTGGCAGAGCCTCCGGTTGTGTCAGAATGGTCGGTGTCGGGCAGTGCGGTTGGGTCCGGGCTGTTATTGTTCGGCTCCCCTTCCCATGCTACGGATGGCTTGAACAGCCTTTCCAAGAAGATGTTGGGGGGGACTACATCGCGTTTTGCGCCGATGCGTGCCAGGACATCTGCCGCCTGATTATTTTCCCGGGCTATATGGTGAAATTCAAGCCCCTCGAACCGAGATGACATTTTTAGGACGGCGTTGCGGTAAGCTGCCATTTTTGGATCCTTGGCATCGAAGTCTCCATTTATTTGGGATATTGCGAGGTTCGAGTCCCCGCGCACCTCTAGGCGTTGGATGCCCATGGATACTGCCATCCGGAGACCATGTAAAAGGGCCTCATATTCGGCTGCATTGTTGGAGTCCGTCTACATAATTTGTAGTATGTATTGAACTGTGTCTCTTGTGGGGGACGTCAAAACGATGCCAGCCCCCAGTCCGGCCAACATCTTGGAGCTGTCAAAATGCATGATCCAATTTGAATATGTGCCGTACTCTTTAGGGAGTTCGGCCTCCGTCCATTCTGTGACGAAGTCGGCCAAGACTTGTGACTTGATGACTCGTCGAGGCTTATAAGTTATGTCGAACGGGAGGAGCTCGATGGCCCATTTCACAATCCGGCCCGTTGCGTCACGGTTGTTTATAATATCGTTAAGTGGTACTTCCGAGGCTACTGTTATTGAACACTCTTAAAAGTAGTGTCGTAGCTTCCGGGATGCCATGAATACCGCGTACGCAATCTTTTGATAATGCGGGTACCGTGATTTGCAGGGAGTGAGGACAATGGACACATAATAGACCGGCTTTTGAAGGGGGAATTTGTGTCCGTCCGCTTCTCGTTCGACGACGAGTACTGCGCTTACAACCTGATGTGTTGCTGCAATGTATAATAGCATTGGTTCGCCAATGTTTGGCGCGGCCAGGACTGGGTTTGTTGCCAGTATGGCTTTTATTTCGTCGAGTCCGGCCGTGGTTGCGTCCGTCCATTTGAAGTGTTCGGTGCGCCGAAGGAGGCGGTAAAGGGGTAGGGCCTTTTCTCCCAAGCGGGAGATAAAGCGGCTTAGAGCCGCCACGCATCCGGTTAACTTTTGTATTTGCTTGAGGTCCTTTGGGATATCCAGTTGCGACAGAGCTCGGATCTTGGCTGGATTTGCTTCAATTCCTCTACCGGATACAATGAAGCCCAAGAGCTTTCCGGCTGGAACGCCGAAAACGCATTTTTCGGGGTTGAGCTTGATGTCGTATGTTCGGAGGTTATAAAATGTGAGCCTCAAGTCGTCTACTAGAGATTCAACATGTCTTGTTTTGACGACCACAGCATCTACATATGCCTCCACTGTTTTGCCGATCTGGCTTGCCAGACATGTCTGAATCATGCGCTGATATGTTGTGCCGGCGTTTTTGAGCCCGAAGGGCATCGTGTTGAAGCAGAATGGCCCGTATGGTGTGATGAATACCATTGCGGCTTGGTCTGGTTTTGCCATCTTGATTTGATGGTAGCCAGAATATGCGTCGAGGAAACACAACGAATCGTGTCCTGCGGTAGCGTCGATAATTTGGTCGATGCGGGGGAGGGGGAAGGGATCCTTTGGGCAAGCCTTGTTAAGGTCTTTGAAATCAACACACACGCGCCAGGATTTTTCCTTCTTTGGTACCATCACCAGGTTTGCTAACCAGTCCGGATGTTTTATATCTCTGATGAATCCGGCCTCCAATAGCTTTGCTAGCTCCTCTCCCATGGCCTGTCTCTTAGGTTCGGAAAAACGCCGAAGAGCCTGTTTGACAGGTTTGAATCTTGTTTGGATATTTAAGCTGTGCTCGGCCAGCCTGCGTGGGATTCCTGGCATGTCTGAAGGGTGCCAGGCAAAAATGTCCCAGTTCTCTCGTAGGAACTCTCGCAATGCGGCGTCGACATCAGGGTTTAACTGTGCCCCGATGGAAGTTGTTTTATTGGGGTCCGTTGGATGGACTTGGAATTTGACTATTTCGTCCGCCGGTTTAAAGGAGGTGGACTTGGATCTTTTGTCGAGTACCACATCGTCCCTATTCACCATAGAGCGCAGCGCAGTCAGCTCCTCAGCCGCTAGGGCTTCGGATAGTGCCTCAAGGGCCAGTGCGGCTGTCTTGTTTTCGGCGCGGAGTGCTATGTCCGGATCACTAGCGAGAGTGATGATCCCGTTAGGCCCGGGCATCTTGAGCTTCATGTACCCGTAATGGGGTATTGCTTGGAAGATTGTAAACGCTTCCCGCCCTAGCAGAGCGTGATAACCGCTGCTGAACGGAGCCACCTGGAATGTGACCTCTTCAGACCTGTAATTATCTGGCATGCCGAACACCACATCTAGTGTGATTTTTCCTGTATAGCGCGCTTCCCGACTGGGGATTATTCCTCTAAAGGTTGTGCTGCTTTGCTCAATGCGGTTCCAGTCTATTTCCATTTTTTGAAGAGTCTCCTCGTAAATGAGGTTCAATCCGCTGCCGCCATCCATGAGTACCTTGGTAAGACGAAAGTCGTCCACTATTGGACTGAGGACCAATGCGGCTGGTGCTCGGGCTGTTCGGAATTTAGGTTCATCACTAGCATTAAAGGTAATAGCCGTGTCACTCCATGGGTTTATTGTTGCTACTTGGTAGACTTCGGCAAGGCTGCGGAGTGTCCTTTTTTGCATATTATTTTATGCGAAAGTCTCGAAGACTGTTAATACCGTATTGGTGTCTCTGGGGTGGCTTTCTGTGGCCTCTGGAATTAGGAGATTTTCACCAATTTTGGCCACCTGCCGGAGTATCCAACATGCTCTGAGGCTGTGAGTTGGTGTGGAGTCCTCTGTACTATGAATTTTACAGGGTCCATTAAGCCACCCTTCCAGTACGGTTCCATGCCCTATAGAGGGTTTTTGCTTTTTAGTGCTTGACCCGGGTGACTGGTGATGATGCACCCTTTTATTTCGGACTGGGTTTGTATTCAAGGCCGGATTGTCCCAAAATTTTATTTTGGTTATCCAGGCGCTTTCCATCGCACAGTACTTTCGTACAATGGACGCCAAGTCAGCGAAGTATGTAATATCACGGCGACTTATGGCGTTGAGTATTCCCTTGTCCGTGCAATTATTGTAGAAGATTGAGATTGTGTCTTCCTCGCGGCAGTCCCTTAGCCTGTTCTTAACCAGGAGGAATCTGGCCCAGTAATAATGTACTGTTTCATCGGGTTCTTGCCTGATTTTGGATAGATCGCTTATGTTGGGGTGGGTGGGTGGAATTAAATCTGAAGCCTCACCCCATCTAAGGCTTAGAGACCGAGAAATTTTTGAACTCGACAATTTGGATTCCTGGATGTTGTCTAATGAATCCAGCCCGTCGCCTGACTCTAAGTTCAGGTCTTGAGTGATATCCTCCCCTCCGCAGGTATCCAGCTTGGAGGGATCGGGGATCCGGACGTAGCGAGTCCTTAAGATAGATGAAGGGTCGCCGCACTGTCCCGCTACCACGGCAACGTGATGGGTGACTTGGGGAGAGTTAATCTCTCTCAGATCGGTTTTAGGCCCAATCTGGTCATAATCCATAGCGACTCCCAGGGCGGCGAAGCGATCCAAGAGCTCATTTATGGAGGAAAGCTCTATTGGATCTAACTGCTCAGCGAGTTCTGAGTTGACATGAAGATTGTTTTCGATGGCTCGAGAGGACATCATCGGCGCAGAAGCCGAACATGCGGTCATAAGAAAGCCACCTAGCCGGAGGGTTTGGCCGACAGCCAAAGCTCCCTTAGCAACGGTGCCGTCTTTAAAGACGGGGCGCGGCATCCTTCCTGATGGCGACGACACAGAGGAACTCTCAATGGAAGCACCAATGTCGGTGTCAAAACCGGTGGATCTCGGGTAGGGGGTCCCGAACTGTGCGTCTAGGCCGGATGGTAACAGGAGACAAGGGACACGAAGTTTTACCCAGGTTCGGGCCCTCTCGATGGAGGTAAAACCCTACGTCCTGCTTGATTAATATTGATGATATGGGTAGTACAAGAGTAGATCTACCACGAGATCGAGGAGGCTAAACCCTAGAAGCTAGCCTATGGTATGATTGTTGATGTGTATGTCGTCCTACGGACTAAAACCCTCTGGTTTATATAGACACCGGGTAGGGTTAGGGTTACATAGAGTCGGTTACAATGGTAGGATATCTGCATATCCGTATCGCCAAGCTTGCCTTCAACGCCAAGGAAAGTCCCTTCCGGACGCGGGACGGAGTCTTCAATCTTGTATCTTCATAGTCCAGGAGTCCGGCTGAAGGTATAGTCCGGCTATCCGAACACCCCCTAATCCAGGACTCCCACAGTGGGAGTTCTTAAGTAATATGATTAATTGAACTTAAATTTATCATGAACTTAGTACCTGATAGTATCTTGCTTGTCTATGTTTGATTGTAGATAGATGGCTCGTGCTATTGTTCCGTTGAATTTTAATGTGTTCCTTGAGAAAGCAAAGTTGAAAGATGATGGTAGCAATTACACGGACTGGGTCCGTAACTTGAGGATTATCCTCATTGCTGCACAGAAGAATTACGTCCTGGAAGCACCGCTAAGTGCCAAGCCTGATGCAGGAGCAACAGTAGATGTTATGAACGTCCCGCAGAGCAAAGCTGATCACTACTCGATAGTTCAGTGTGCCATGCTTTACGGCTTAGAACCGGGTCTTCAACAACGTTTTGAACGTCATGGAGCATATGAGATGTTCCAGGAGTTGAAGTTAATATTTCAAGCAAATGCCCGGATTGAGAGATATGATGTCTCCAATAAGTTCTATAGCTGCAAGATGGAGGAGAATAGTTCTGTCAGTGAACATATACTCAAAATGTATGGGTATCATAATCACTTGACTCAACTGGGGGTTAATCTTCCTGTTCATAGTGTCACTGACAGAGTTCTTCAATCACTGCCACCAAGCTACAAAAGCTTCATGATGAACTATAATATGCAAGGGATGAATAAGACTGTTCCCGATCTCTTCGCGATGCTAAAAGCCGCGGAGGTAGAAATCAAGAAGGGGCATCAAGTGTTGATGGTCAATAAGACCACCAGTTTCAAGAAAAAGGGCAAAGGGAAGAAGAAGGGGAACTTCAAGAAGAACAGCAAACAAGTTGCTGCTCGAGAGAACAAACCCAAGTCTGGACCTAAGCCTGAGACTGAGTGCTTCTACTGCAAGCAGACTGGTCACTGGAAGCGGAACTGCCCCAAGTATTTGGCGGATAAGAAGGATGGCAAAGTGAACAAAGGTATATGTGATATACATGTTATTGATGTGTACCTTACTAATGCTCGCAGTAGCACCTGGGTATTTGATACTGGTTCTGTTGCTAACATTTGCAACTCGAAACAGGGGCTACGGATTAAGCGAAGATTGGCTAAGGACGAGGTGACGATGCGCGTGGGAAATGGTTCCAAAGTCGATGTGATCGTGGTCGGTACGCTACCTCTACATCTACCTTCGGGATTAGTATTAGACCTAAATAATTGTTATTTGGTGCCAGCGTTGAGCATGAACATTATATCTGGATCTTGTTTGATGCGAGACAGTTATTCATTTAAATCAGAGAATAATGGTTGTTCTATTTATATGAGTAATATCTTTTATGGTCATGCACCCTTGAAGAGTGGTATATTTTTGATGAATCTCAATAGTAGTGATACACATATTCATAATGTGGAAATCAAAAGATGCAGAGTTGATAATGATAGTGCAACTTATTTGTGGCACTGCCGTTTAGGTCATATCGGTGTAAAGCGCATGAAGAAACTCCATACTGATGGACTTTTGGAACCACTTGATTATGAATCACTTGGTACTTGCGAACGTGCCTCATAGGTAAGATGACCAAAACGTTGTTCTCCGGTACTATGGAGAGAGCAACGGATTTGTTGGAAATCATACATACAGATGTATGTGGTCCAATGAATGTTGAGGCTCGTGGCGGATATCGTTATTTTCTCACCTTCACAGATGATTTAAGCAGATATGGGTATATCTACTTAATGAAGCATAAGTCTGAAACATTTGAAAAGTTCAAAGAATTTCAGAGTGAAGTTGAAAATCATCGTAACAAGAAAATAAAGTTTCTACGATCTGATCGTGGAGGAGAATATTTGAGTTACGAGTTTGGTCTACATTTGAAACAATGCGGAACACCATAGTGTAATGGTGTGTCCGAACGTCGTAATCGTACTTTACTAGATATGGTGCGATCTATGATGTCTCTTACAGATTTACCGCTATCATTTTGGGGTTATGCTTTAGAGACGGCTGCATTCACGTTAAATAGGGCACCATCGAAATCCGTTGAGACGACGCCTTATGAAATGTGGTTTGGCAAGAAACCAAAGTTGTCGTTTCTGAAAGTTTGGGGCTGCGATGCTTATGTGAAAAAGCTTCAACCTGATAAGCTCGAACCCAAATAGGAGAAATGTGTCTTCATAGGATACCCAAAGGAGACTGTTGGGTACACCTTCTATCATAGATCCGAAGGCAAGACTTTTGTTACTAAATTTGGAGTTTTTCATAGATCCGAAGGCAAGACTTCTATCATAGATCTGTACCTGCTCCCTTATTGGAAAGTAGTTCATCACAGAAAATAGTTTCTGTGACACCTACACCAATTAGTGAGGAAGCTAATGATAATGATCATGAAACTTCAGATCAAGTTACTACTGAACCTCATAGATCAACCAGAGTAAGATCCGCACCAGAGTGGTACGGTAATCCTGTTCTGAAAGTCATGCTACTAGATCATGATGAACCTACGAACTATGAAGAAGCGATGGTGAGCCCAGATTCCGCAAAATGGCTAGAAGCCATGAAATCTGAGATGGGATCCATGTATGAGAACAAAGTGTGGACTTTGGTTGACTTGCCCGTTGATCGGTAAGCAATTGAGAATAAATGGATCTTCAAGAAGAAGACTGACGCTGACGGTAATGTTACTGTCTACAAAGCTCGACTTATTGCGAAAGGTTTTCGACAAGTTCAAGGGATTGACTATGATGAGACCTTCTCACCCGTAGCGATGCTTAAGTCTGTCCGAATCATGTTAGCAATTGCCGCATTTTATGATTATGAAATTTGGCAGATGGATGTCAAAACTGCATTCCTGAATGGATTTCTGGAAGAAGAGTTGTATATGATGCAACCAGAAGGTTTTGTCGATCCAAAGGGAGCTAACAAAGTGTGCAAGCTCCAGCGATCCATTTATGGACTGGTGCAAGCCTCTCGGAGTTGGAATAAGCGCTTTGATAATGTGATCAAAGCATTTGGTTTTGTACAGACTTTTGGAGAAGCCTGTATTTACAAGAAAGTGAGTGGGAGCTCTGTAGCATTTCTGATATTATATCTGGATGACATATTATTGATTGGAAATGATATAGAATTTCTGGATAGCATAAAGGGATACTTGAATAAGAGTTTTTCAATGAAAGACCTCGGTGAAGCTGCTTACATATTGGGCATTAAGATCTATAGAGATAGATCAAGACGCTTAATTGGACTTTCACAAAGCACATACCTTGACAAAATTTTGAAGAAGTTCAAAATGGATCAAGCAAAGAAAGGGTTCTTGCCTGTGTTACAAGGTGTGAAATTGAGTAAGACTCAATGTCCGACCACTGCAGAAGATAGAGAGAAAATGAAAGTTGTTCCCTATGCTTCAGCCATAGGCTCTATCATGTATGCAATGCTGTGTACCAGACCTGATGTGTGCCTTGCTATAAGTCTAGCAGGGAGGTACCAAAGTAATCCAGGAGTGGATCACTGGACAGCGGTCAAGAACATCCTGAAGTACCTGAAAAGAACTAAGGATATGTTTTTCGTATATGGAGGTGACAAAGAGCTCATCGAAAATGGTTACGTTGATGCAAGCTTTGACACTGATCCAGACGATTCCAAATCGCAAACCGGATACGTGTTTACATTAAAGGGTGGAGCTGTTAGTTGGTGCAGTTCTAAACAAAGCGTCGTGGCGGGATCTACATGTGAAGCGGAGTACATAGCTGCTTCGGAAGCAGCAAATGAAGGAGTCTGGATGAAGGAGTTCATATCCGATCTAGGTGTCATACCTAGTGCATCGGGTCCAATGAAAATATTTTGTGACAATACTGGTGCAATTGCCTTGGCAAAGGAATCCAGATTTCACAAGAGAACCAAACACATCAAGAGACGCTTCAATTCCATTCGGGATTTAGTCCAAGTGGGAGACATAGAAATTTGCAAGATACATACGGATCTGAATGTTGCAGACCCGTTGACTAAGCCTCTTCCACGAGCAAAACATGATCAACACCAAGGCTCCATGGGTGTTAGAATCATTACTGTGTAATCTAGATTATTGACTCTAGTGCAAGTGGGAGACTGAAGGAAATATGCCCTAGAGGCAATAATAAAAGTTATTATTTATTTCCTTATATCATGATAAATGTTTATTATTCATGCTAGAATTGTATTAACCGGAAACATAATACATGTGTGAATACATAGACAAACAAAATGTCACTAGTATGCCTCTACTTGACTAGCTCGTTGATCAAAGATGGTTATGTTTCCTAACCATAGACATGAGTTGTCATTTGATTAACGGGATCACATCATTAGAAGAATGATGTGATTAACTTGACCCATTCCGTTAGCTTAGCACTTGATCGTTTAGTTTGTTGCTATTGCTTTCTTCATAACTTATACATGTTCCTATGACTATGAGATTATGCAACTCCCGTTTACCGGAGGAACACTTTGTGTGCTACCAAACATCACAAGTAACTGGGTGATTATAAAGGTGCTCTACAGGTGTCTCCGAAGGTATTTGTTGGGTTGGCATATTTCGAGATTAGGATTTGTCACTCCGATTATCGGAGAGGTATCTCTGGGCCCTCTCGATAATGCACATCACTCAAGCCTTGCAAGCATTGCAACTAATAAGTTAGTTGCGAGATGATGTATTATGGAACGAGTAAAGAGACTTGCCGGTAACGAGATTGAACTAGGTATTAAGATACCGACGATCGAATCTCGGGCAAGTAACATACCGATGACAAAGGGAACAACGTATGTTGTTATGCGGTCTGACCAATAAAGATCTTCGTAGAATATGTAGGAGCCAATATGAGCATCTAGGTTCCGCTATTGGTTATTGACGGGAGACGTGTCTCGGTCATGCCTACATAGTTCTCGAACCCGTAGGGTCCTCACGCTTAAAGTTCGGTCACGATCGTAATTAGGGTTTTTGTGTTTTGATGTACCGAAGGTTGTTCGGTGTCCTGGATGTGATCACGGACTTGACGAGGAGTCTCGAAATGGTCGAGACATAAATATTGATATATTGGAAGCCTATATTTGGATATCAGAAACGTTCCGGGTGAAATCGGGATTTTACCTGAGTACCGGGGGGTTACCGGAACCCCCCCGGGGGTTAATGGGCCTACATGGGCCCTAAGGGAGAAGAGGAGGGCCGGCCAGGGCAGGCCGCGCGCCCCCTCCCCCTAGTCCGAATAGGACAAGGAAGGGGGGGCGGCGCCCCCCTTTCCTCTTTTCCCCTTCCCCTTTCCTTCTCCAACAAGGCAAGAGAGGGGTGTCCTACTCTCGGTGGGAGTAGGACTCCTCCAGGCGCACCCCTAGGGCTGGCCGCACCTCCCCCTCTCCCTCCTTTATATACGGGGGCAAGGGGGCACCCCATGACACACAAGTTGATCTTCGTGATCGTTCCTTAGCCGTGTGCGGTGCCCCCTTCCACCATATCCCACCTCGGTCATATCGTAGCAGTGCTTAGGCAAAGCCCTGCATCGGTAGAACATCATCACCGTCATCACGCCGTCATGCTGACGAAACTCTCCCTCAACACTCGGCTGGATCCGGGCTCGAGGGATGTCACCGAGTTGAACGTGTGCAGAACTCAGAGGTGCCGTACGTTCGGTACTTGGATCGGTCGGATCGGGAAGACGTACGACTACTTCCTCTACATTGTGTCAACACTTCCGTTTCCGGTCTACGAGGGTGCGTAGACAACACTCTCCCCTCTCGTTGCTATGCATCACCATGTTCTTGTGTGTGCGTAGGATTTTTTTTGAAATTACTACGTTACCCAACAATACGCATGCATTATTGGTTGTTGCATTGCTTGGTGATGCATAATTCCTTGTATAAACTCTCGTGAAAGTGATTGTCATCAATTACCAAAATGGGGGAGATTGAAAGAACATGCGGTGCCCCCATGTTTGGTTTTGGTAATTGATGACAATCTCTATGGACTAATGGTTGCCTTGAGTTATATTTGAAGGTTTTGTCCATAGGCTTTTCTTGGAGTATATGTGTTGGTTTCAAGAAGAGTTTGTGTCGACCAAGGTGCTATTCAAGGAATTATCCAAAGATTGGTCATTTGAGAGTTGAGCTTATTGCAAGCATGTCTTCAAGGGGAGAAGTTTCAGAGAGTTTTATGGAGAAGTCTTCAGAGTTTTCTCCTTGCTTTGGTTTTGTTCCTAAGCATTTGCATCTCATACGCATGCATTATTGGTTGTTGCATTGCTTGGTGATGCATAATTCCTTGTATAAACTCCCGTGAAAGTGATTGTCATCAATTACCAAAATGGGGGAGATTGAAAGAACATGCGGTGCCCCCCTGTTTGGTTTTGGTAATTGATGACAATCTCTATGGACTAATGGTTGCCTTGAGTTATATTTGAAGGTTTTGTCCATAGGCTTTTCTTGGAGTACATGTGTTGGTTTCAAGGAGAGTTTGTGTCGACCAAGGTGCTATTCAAGGAATTATCCAAAGATCGGTCATTTGAGAGTTGAGCTTATTGCAAGCATGTCTTGAAGAAGAAGATTGTTTGATCATTCATGTTTACCTTCAAGGCATCATCCAAATGAAGAGAGTTGGAAAGAATCAAGGTTGATCAAGACTAAGTCAAGAGTGAATCAAGTTGATCAACACATAAAGCGTACATGATGTACAGAGGGATCAAGTGATCCCATGGTATGGTAAGCATTGTCCATTACGCTTTGTGTACTAACCCATGGTCTTCGTGGGAGTTCTTTGTGGGGTTAGGTTGCGGTGTGCAAATTCAAGTGAAGCATCATGAAGAGATCAAATGCTTGAAGCTTGCCGTCCATTATGGTGACAATGGACTTGTGAAGATGTGCGGAAGAGTGGCTCACCCATAGTGGAGTATTGGGGAGCAATCAACTAGTCTTCATCGAGCCAACACAATCAAGAAAGGTGGTCCAACTTGAGGGAGTCAAGATCGTCATCATCTAGCTCAAGTGAAACATGTGCAAGGCAAAGGTTTGCCCTTGATAGGTTTTCTATTTTACTGGTCTCATGATGGTAGTTGGGAGACCGGGTCATAGGATCGATTGCCGTACTATCAAGGGGGGCTCTCGATGAGTAGCTTGATCGTATCATTCGTAGAGAGATCAAACCGTTGCATCCTTGCATCATCTTTCTTGGTTCTCTTTGTGATTCTTAGAGCTTATGGTCATCTTGATGACAAGCTTGAGTTCATCGAAAACGGAGTTCGCATGCATCTTCTATGATGTTTTCGGTATTGGAGGTTTTACCGGTCTTTTCCGAGGAAGGGTTCTCACCATTTTCTTATGGGCCTTTTCTCATTGAATTCGGAGTCCGTTTGCAGAAGTTATGGCTGTTTTTGTAAAGGTTGCAGCAGTACTACCGTGGCTAGAGCAGATGTAATTTTTTACTACCGCTCCAGAGCAGTACTACCGCGGCTCCTGAGCGGTAGTACCGCTCCGGACCAAAATCTCGTGTTTTGCTCAGCGGAAGTAGGCATGGAAGTATTTTTTTTTGTACCATTACCATTTGCAGTAGTACCGTGAGGACGAGCGGTAGTACCGCTCTGGCGGTTCTACTGGCCTTTTGCCTCCTCGCTGTTATTTTTCAAAGGGGTACTTCCGCCCTAGCGGTAGTACCGCTCCTTGGAGCGGTAGTATCGCTCTGTGCAGACTGTGAGCATAACGGTTGGATTTTTTCCCACCTATAAAAGGGGGTCTTCTTCCCCAATGAACCCAATCTCTTGAGCTCATTTTTGCCCCCATTGTTGACCTTCTTTGAGCTTGCTAACTCTCAATCCCTCCATGGATTCTTGCTAGTTTTTGAGGGAAAAGAGAGAGGAGATCTAGATCCACATTTCCACCGATCACCTCCTCTTTGTGAGGGGAACCCCTTGGATCTAGATCTTGGAGTTCTTGGTGTTCTCCTTCTTGTTCTTCCTCTCATTTTCCTCCCTAGCATTAGTTGCTTTGGTGGGATTTGAGAGAGAAGGACTTGGGCACTCCGTGTGGCCTTGCCATTGCATTTGGTGCATCGGTTTGAGTTCTCCACATGATACGTGGAAGTTACAAGTTGAGAAGCTTATTACTCTTGGGTGCTTGGTACCCTTGAGCTTGTTCCTCTTGGGTGTTTGGGAGCCCTAGATGGTTGGTGGTGTTCGGAGCTCAATCATTGTGGTGTAAAGCTCCGCGCAAGCGTCGGGGTCTCCAATTAGGTTGTGGAGATCGCCCCGAGCAATTTGACGGGTACCGGTGACCGCCCCCAAGGGTTGCCAAAGTGTACGGATTCGGTGACCGCACCCAAGGGTTGCCATTTGTACGGGTTCGGTGACCGCCCTCAAGGGTCCCTTAGTGGAATCACGACATCTTGCATTGTGCAAGGGCGTGAGGAGATTACGGTGGCCCTAGTGGCTTCTTGGGGAGCATTGTGCCCCCACACCGCTCCAAACGGAGATTAGCATCCGCAAGGGTGTGAACTTCGGGATACACCGTCGTCTCCGCGTGCCTCGGTTATCTCTTACCCGAGCTCTTTACTTATGCACTTTACTTTGTGATAGCCATATTGTTTCTTGTCATATATCTTGCTATCACCTAGTAGTTTATCTTGCTTAGCATAAGTTGTTGGTGCGCATAGGTGAGCCTAGTTGTTTTAAGTTTTGTGCTTGGCAAATTAACCGCTAGGTTTATTCCGCATTTGTTCAAGCCTAAACCGTAATTATTTTAAAGCGCCTATTCACCCCCCCTCTAGGCGACATCCACGATCTTTCACCCTTGTCCTGCCCCGGCCGGGGAGGCAAAGGGGATTGCTATCGTCACCCTTTCTCCCGGTTTATGTGAAAGAGAAAAAGTGACACACATTTTGGATTTTCGGTCGGTGGTTGGTTGAGCCAAAGAACGTGAGTCACCTTCCTTAAGTCCGTTATTCCTTAGTAGCTCAGTGGTAGAGCGGTCGGTTGTTAACTGGCTGGTCATAGGTTTGAATCCTACTTGGGGAGATTTTATTCATTCAAAATTTGAATTGATAGTTATAGCTTTTCTGACTAACGACCATTGTCCTTCTCCATTTTTTTTCTAAAGACGCAATAGAATCGTCAAACGGGACATCAAATGTGGGAAGTTGATTGTAGGATTTCTATTCCTCACTCTCGTATAGGTGAACTTGGTCCGTTCAATGAAAAGGGATAAGAAGAATCCACTAGGAATGAATGGAAAGACTGGGGTAGTATCTTCATTAGCCGGAAGGATTAGTCTCCACTAGCGTAATTCGAAGAACGAACAAGAAAAAAGCGTCTTTAGGTAAGAGGATGGATGGATGTGGTCCAATGGCTAAAGCTTCGCCGGCTTCTTGTAGACTGTCCCCCCGGTTAGGCCAGGTGGGATGATAGACTTTTTTCCGCCACAAGTGAGGACTCAGTCCTTGGCAAAACACAAGGGGGAAGGAAGATCTTCACTCACTCATTAAGTAAAGTGCGTGCGGTGAGACCCAAAACAAACGAAGGGGATGGAGGGAGACCGAAGAGGGAACAATTGTCTTGAATGCTATGTTGGGATCAACAGCTTCCAGTGTTTTCAAAATGAGTCGGGCAGTCAAGATGTGAATTGACAGTAGTTACAAAAGGGGAAATAGCTCAGTTGGTTAGAGTGTTGGTTTGTCACGCCAGATCATATAGCAAGCTTTATGTAATATAAGTTTAGAAAGCTCCAGATCCGATGCCTCTTTACACCTTTGTTCAATCCTCAACAGAAGGCCAATAAGAAAAACTTTAAAGGGAGAAGATGCTCTAATTTTGTAAGCACCTTCCTAAACACATCTTGCATTTTACAAGCCCTAAAGGAGCGGGATCCTCAGGCCCACCGGGCAGTGATACAACCCAGATGCACGCGGCGCGTGCCGCGCACCCTTGTCCCTCCCCTCCCTCGGCACGGCAGCCAGCGCCGCACCCACGTGCGCCCTCTTGAACTCGGTTGAAAAACGATCTGGGCTTGCTGCCTCCGAGGAGCGAGGCTACGAGGCGAGCACTCCTATTACTCTCCTCCTTCCTTCCTCGGCCCCGAGCACTTCACCATCTGCGAGATGCGGATCCCGGGGCTGCTCGCGGCGGCGGCGGCGCTGCTGGTGCTGCTTCTCGCGGTCGCCGGTGCGGCGGCGCAGGAGGCGGCGGCAGCGGGGGACGTGCGGCCGGAGGAGATCGCGGCGAAGGCGAGGGCCCAGGAGGAGGCGGTGCTCGCGGCCGAGCTGGGGCAGCTCAGGGCGAAGGTCGCCGCGCTAGGTGCGTGCGTCTTGCTCCGCTCGATTCGGTTCTGGGGAGGGTGGGTGTGGTTGGTTGGGATTTCTGATGCTGCTTCGAGCGGCTTCGCTGGGGTTTGCTAGGGTTTTGGGGGCAATTTGGTCTGGCGAACTAGGCGCTTCTGCGATTTGACGAGATAGGGGAAGGATTTGGTAATTAGTGGACATATTGGTCGGTGGCTTAGAGAGATTGTGTTAAGGCCGCTGAATAGGGATCCATAGATGCAGGCTAGAGCAAATTCTTCAGGCTAATTGGTGGCAATGTTGGGCAATAGCTTCGTTGTTGCTCCTCCAGTCCTATGTTTTTCGTTTGTCGCTGAATAGAGAGCCAGTTCTGCCATTTAGTCTAACTGGAATTCGCCATGGAACCAGTGCCCCTTGCTTGAACTACCATTGAAATGCATGAAGGAGCTTGTAGCGTTAAGAACACAATTACTCCGGTTTGGTTCAGTTGGAGGTTCTCCATGGGCATGTCTTTGGTTGAAACAGTTTTTGTTACAATGTGAAACAGACGGTGTCAAGTCACTTGAGAATTTTGGGAGAATTGATTATAACCCCCCCAGCTCGTGTGCCTTGGATCTTAAGCCCCTTCCTTCGTCTCCCTTCCTTCTAAGCCCCCCAGTTCGGTCTTGTTGTTGCTAACTCCCCCCTTTGGCATCCTTAACATATTTGTCAATATATAACCAACCAAAGGGCATCTGATTAGACAGAACTGCTCTTCAGTTTCTACCCAGCCCCAGATCGACGCAGACCTCAGCTCAGCCGGCCGCCGCCAAGCCTCAGCTCCGCCGGTCACCACCAATCTCTACTCCAACCGGCTGCCGGGCGCGCTCCTGGCCCCAATCCATGGCCCCGCCCGCCCGCCCGCCTCCGGGTCGACCCCGTGTCTCCTGGTCGTCCGCCGCTACCGAACGAACCGGAGTGAGCACGCGCGCACCCAACTCTACTATCTCCCTTCCTCCTCCGTTTTCCCTGGCACCTAGTCCAGTGTGACGCCGAACATGGCCGAGCAAGCCATCTCTGTCTCGCGACTGACGGGGCGAGCAGAAACATAAACGAACGAGCGACTTCTCTGTCTTGCGACTTGAAGAAAACATACGAGGGCGCAGTGGTCATTTCAGAATATAATTAGACTAATATATTGGATTATTAGCTTAATGAAGAGATAACTATGCCAAAGGGGGAAATTAGCAACAACGAAACAGAACTGAGGGGGTTAGAAGGAAGGGAGACGAAGAAAGGGGCTTAAGATCCAAGGCACACGAGCTGGGGGGGGGGGGGTTATAATCAATTCTCCCGAGAATTTTTGTTTGAGTAAAATCATTTTCTAGTCATTGCAACATGTTTGTGCCACTTGATCCTTTCTGAAACAGTGCAGCTATTGTCACCTTGCAGAGTCGAGCATTGCAGCACAGACACTGGAGCTGAATAGCAAGGACGGCGGCATCGAAACACTGGAAAAGGTAACTGGGGAGATGTCACAGAACATTGCTACTCTGCAGAATGAGATAACTTCCCTCCAGGTGACCCATCTCGTGAAGGACAATATATTGTACCATATTCCTGCTCCCTGATAAAGCGATTATGCTCATCTGTTGCTACATATGCAGTCAAAGGGATCTATAGCTGCAAAGGAGCAGGCAGGCAAGGTCAATGCCCGGGCTATTGAGCTTGAGAAGCAGGTATTGGGTGTATGAAACGTCTAAAACTTGAGTGCAACAATTAGGATTATGTGGTTTCTTATCTTTCTTATTCCAGATTGAGAAGCTCAAGAAGGACATAGAAGCACAGAATAACAAAAAGGCGACCATGGAGGCTAGAGCCACCGATGCAGAGAAGAAGGTGCAAGAGCTGAATGCTAAGCTGGATAGAGTAAGTATTCGACTGTGGTCGTCTGTTGTGCTAATGTGCATCTTTATTTTTCTACACTTAGGTAACAATTCTTGGACAAGCTTGTAATTGCCCAATCCTTTGATAAACTCTTGTGGTGCTGTCACCGATTAAGTCGTCATTGTTGCCGTTTCTGCATTTATTACATGATAAATTTGGTATGGTTAAAAAGGAGATCGATACATTGTTACAGACTCATAGTGGGTTAACGATGGTTCATGCTGCTATTTTCTTTTTTGTATGTGATTCCAATGCTATATAAAACTTTGCTACAGCACACTTCTCAAAAGTAAGGGTAAATTCTAAAGAAGAATCTGGAATGTTTTAGCGTATTTGATGATGATACTGTTTGAGGGAAGAAAATGTTTTGGAAAACAGTGAGAATTTCCGTAGTATTATATAACAGGCTGCATGATATATTATCATCTCCTTAATTTTAGGGAGAGCTGAGCCTCATTCCCTATTAAAACGTTATAGTTGTGAAACCAAAAATGGGATAAGGCTCATATCCTGCTGTCCTGCATGACTTTCGGGGAAATCAAGGGTATATCCCTTGAATCCACCTTTTTTGTTAGGTGAATACTGTCCTCAAGTTGATAATGTTTTTTTTAATAGCTTCAAAAGACAAGCGGCGAGCAAAAGGTTAGGATTCAGAAGACTAAAAATGCTCTTAAAGCTGCAGAGGTTTGTGATATATGTGACTACAGTGGTACATTTTTGTTATGCAGTTTCATGATGCATTCTCCTCAATCCTTTGTTTTGGTGTTTGTAGGAGGAGCTGATGAAGGTGCAGTTAGAAGCAACAGCAAAATCAGAGCAGCTCGGAGAGGTAATTTTCATTCTATTGTTGTAGCTGCTGTCATGTGAATATGTCAGTAAGGTAACATGACAGATTCTAGACTGTATTAGCCTTTTCCTATTTGCTCCACACTCTTAGTGCAGTATGTCAGTGTTGTTTTCAAAAATACATTTCAAATGCAACTTAGTTGCCAGCTCAGCCTGGTGTAAACTATATGAAGTTTTACATAATGATAACATAGTATCTTCTAATCACTGAACCTGAGTGTGATGTGTATCTGTGCATCTTTGTTGTCTGGCACATGTTGTGACTTGTACATTGAGAACTTCCTGGTAAGGATGATAATGACGACGATGCCTGTCATGGGTGTAATCCATCCTTCCACTTTACATGATTTGAACCTCATCTAACAAGTGATTATTGTGGCGAGTAGTTTACTGATTGTTACTTTTTGGCAGGTTCATGGAGCATGGTTGCCACCTTGGTTAGCAGCACATGCAGCTCACTATATGGTATAAGTGGAGTAGTTAACCTAAGCACTATGCCTCTTCTTACTTTGCTTTTTCGCAACACACTCATCATGTTATCATGTAGGAGTTGATGTCAAGTCACTGGAGTGAACATGGAAAACCTGCTGTCAACAATTTATTGCAAAAGGTGCCTCCTAGCTTATTTATGCTTTTATTTTGATTATGAAATATGCCAAGCTGAACACATCATGTATTTGTTTATAACCTGTCAATTAAATCACTGCAGGCATCAGAGAAAACAGTGCAGGCGAAGGAATGGGCCGAACCCCATATAGAAACTGCTAAGGCGGTAATATTCTTGTTCCTGGGATTGTGGGTCAGAAAATAGCATAGAGTTTATTTGAAATGTTAAAAAACGTCATATATGCATGTGTTTATGGCCAATTCTTATTGTATATGGATGTCATGTGAGGCAAGTATCACATGATGTTTCTGAGTTTTTGCATCTTTATTCATTCTCACTAACAATGCTTTTTTTATCATTGAAGAAATGGATTCCTGTCATTAAAGAAAATTGGGCTACTGCAAAGGAAATTGCAGAACCTTATGTGCAAATGGTCTCAGCAAAATCAGTAGAGCTTTATCAAGCATCAAAGGATGCTATCTCACCTCATGTTGTGAAAGCACATGAGCTTGCTGATCCCTATTTCCAGGTACACTAGATCCTCTTTGTTTAGCAATTGCACTTAGGCCATAGTGTTGTCATTGTAGTAAATTGATGTCGCTTGATTATATTTTTTCAGGAAGCCAAGAAGTTATCCAAACCTTATATTGATCAAGTTGCTAAGGCCAGTAAACCACATGTTGACAAACTTAAAACCACCCTGAAGCCTTACACTGAGAAGGCAGGCCAGGAGTATGAAAAGCTTCGCGACACAGCTACTTTATACCATCAGCAGGTATTTCTTCTCTTAAATTTTCTTGTTATCTCAAGTATTCCAGCTTCTCATTTCCAGTTAAATATTAATGCTTTGTTGTTTTAGACATTTTATGCTTCTGTTATTGTTAATTTTATTGTTTTGAGTTATTGAACACTTGGCTGAATTTTATTGTTTTCATATATTCTTATATAATCCTTGAGCACTGTATCTGCATTTTTCTCTGCTGCATATTGCACTGTATCATTGGTAAATTTTGCAGCCCTCTAATAGAATTATTTCATCAATCAATCTAATGAGATTTTTTAGACCTATATATATAACTTCACAGTTAGTTATAGTTTAATAATGTCACTTTGGCCTTCTGTATGGTTATTTGGTAAATACTACTCCCTCTGTTTTGACACTATGGCAGTGTCAAAAAACGTCTTATATTTTGATACAGAGGGAGTACTGACCTACCAGAATTTCTTGGAGATACACCCTCCCTCTTGTTCCTCCCCCAAGGGCGTGCACCCCAACCTTGCACAGTTCTTGGATGCCATCAAAACTGAAGCTAGTGCCTGGGTTTTGGCTTAAGCAGCTGTGGGCTGCCACTTGCCCTGCTGTAGTCGCATGTGACTGCTGCGGGAGGCTTGTAATTAAACTCCTTTTCTATCAATGCTGGGATTTTTTTTACATTTTTTCAAAAAATAAATATAAACTTTGTGCACCTTAGGTAATTGGTTGGTTCAAATACTGTCTTGATCCAGAAACTTATTATGTACTCCGTCCATATCAAAATATAAGACATTTTTTGACACTACTTTTTGTATGCTACTACTACTGCTGAATTGCTCTAACCTGTGTTGAACTGTGTATACGCTAGTGGGTGAAATAGGCTGCATGAAACAGCATCATGGTTAACTAACCTTCGTACTTACCTTGAACGATACTACATCTCTCTGCTATTAGCAACTGCAATAAAATGGCCTGAAGATCCAAGTCATGTATCTAATAATCTAAGCAATTTTCCTTTTCAGGCTCAGGTAACTATCTTGGATTACATGCACCAACATGAATTATTAAAACAATTTGTGAATGGGGAGTTGGTGTGGTTTCTGGTAAGCACAAACTGAACTGTCAATTTATAACATGTGTTTCTACTGATTAAAATAAAATGGTCTAAAATATCTTATCTCTCTTGGTAGGCTGCTGCTTGGCTGCTTATGCCCGTATATGTTCTGTACATACTCCTAACAGAAGTCTGCTGGTCAGTAGTGTATTTAAAACGCTTCAGCTAATAGTTGCTTGGCATGGCTTTAGGTGAATTGTGACTGTACTTGTTCGATCTGAAACCTTCCATTTCTCATGCAGCATCACCAAGAAGAAGAAAATCCCACGGAGTGATAAGGGCAAAGTTTTGGTCAATGGCCATCGGAGACACAAGCGCCGACATGCAGACAAGTAGACCGTAGACTGTTTGCCTATGTTCTGCAGCACTGTAGTTGAAGGTACCACATTCTTCCTTTGTTACCAGTAACATCTGATCCAAATCCCACACTATCTAGGCCTTCTTTGTTGGCATCAAAAGGTTTGGGTCAAAGGAACAGTCCTCTTATTTTCACAAGAACATTGAAGTATATATAAGTTTTTAATTCATATTTGATACAACAGAACATGTTTTTCTTGAGCCTTGATTAATACTTCGAATATTGAATTGTTCCATACAACTGTGAAGCAAGTGCTAAATCATTCACATGTCAGTTTTGTACCGGGCCTTTGAACTCTCTTTGCACTGTGCAGATCAAGTACGATGAGGCATTATTCATTCACGACGAGTCTGCTGGATACAAATTAGGAGACGCCTGGTCCTGGTTAAATCATGTGTAATATATACCCTGAGTTATGCTGCACGCAAACCGTGTCTCCATTTTGTCCCCCATGTATTGTATCGGCCGTTTCTGCGTGATCACGTTGCTAAGTAGGGTTTACGAGGTTAAATATGCAGATATTCGTTTTAGTGGACACTTTATTATGTTGCAGCTGTTAGCGCGTTTTGAGTGTACTTGGGGCAATCCGTGCTCACAACTTCCTAACGTACGTACCATCGCTTGTCACTGAAAGTTCAGATTAAAACTATTCAACGTCGCTTTACGCTGGAGTAGTGTACTAGGTTGTCTCCATTTTTTTCCGGAAAAGGAGGATTACCCTTGGCCTTTGTGATGCACACAACCATCTTTATTGCATTATTCAACATAACCTTATAAAATAAATACATAGATCAACCTAAAGCCATCTTCCTGGTGAAAATTGTTGCCCTACCTACAAGATTGATGATGTTCCTCTTTATTGGATTATTCAACATGACGTTATAAAATAAATACGTAGATCTACCCAAAGCCATCTTCCCTTACCTACAAGATTGATATCTTTCCCTACCTACAAGATTGATGATGTGCATGCACATCAAGAAATCCATCAAGCCACCCGATGGCTAGTTAGGAACATCAACCGGTTTAGCAAACCTTCAGCGTGCACCGCATGCATATGTCTACAACTCGTCGTCACCTTTTTTTCACAATCCCATCTTCAGGAGCAATCAATACACTGATCTTGCTAGACCTTTATGCCGTCGACGATGGCGGACAATGCCAACCTCCCGCTCGCACCCATTATCCAGCATCGGGGCTCTGCTGCACGTTGCCATCAAGACTCGTTGTCGTCGATACGGATACCTGAGCCCAGCCACCAAGCCAAACACTTGTCCTTCCGGCCGATGTACAACCCCAAAGATGATGGTCCATGGGGCGACGACGCACGAACGGAAAAGCTGAATTTGGGGTTTCCATGGGAGCACGCAGGGAACGCGAATCGCCCCACAACGTCTCGAAGGAGGTAAGGACGCTCGTGGGCGCCGCCGGTGACGGTTCTGTTCGAGGCTGAACCAACCTTTCCTTGGCAAATTCACGCCCTTCCCTGTCTGGACCACCGAATCAACCTCCTCCGTCATCCAGCACGCTCGTGGGTGAGGTCTGCCTTAGGGAAACCGCATGACTGGAGCCACACCCCCGCCCGGAACCACCGCCCCGCATGGGTGAGCCATCGACGGCGGAGGGGCCCTTAACGTTGCGTCGTCGACGCCGGACGACACACACGTCTAGGACACCCATGTGGATCTCCACCGCAACCGCATCCCGGAGCCACGACAGAGGAAGGTCCCGCCGCCGCCATCATCCCCCACCTCGGCTTTGCCCCGCGGAGCTCCGGCAATAGCGAGGAGAGTGGCAACGGCGGCTCGAAACTCTAGATCGGATCGGGAGGGAGGGGATCAAGGAGAGGGGCGGCAGCGGCTCGAGGAGAGGGGTCGAGGAGGGAGGGGATCAGGAGGGCTCTGTCACTAGGTTTTCTCCAGTGAGTCCTGAATTCGTGGTGAACTCCGAAATAACAAATCGATTTCAGAAATCCGCAGCATGCACGTTTAACTCTGGCACAGACGCGCATAACAAGTACAGTATACCAGTACTATTTATAAACTCACTGCTGATCCTGAATGTATACAAGCGCGCAGTTAGGCAAGGCAAACAGTCTGTGTACAAGGCGCGCGGACGACCAAAGCTAACCTGAAATGCTCAAAGAACAACCAACAGAGAAGATGATGGATGATACAACGAAGAGACTAGATTAAACATCACTCAAATCGCCCTGCTCCTACGTACTGTAGTCAACAATCGCCTGCCACCCCAGGCGTCTCACGTACACAACCTACGTACACTCATCAGTAGCTACCAGGCCAGTACCTCTCCACCATCTGATCTACGTCCAGGTTCTGGTACCTCATGCCAGCACCCCCTGCAGCATGCCCCTCCCCGCCGAACCCGCCGTCCCCTCCGGCGGCCGGGACGCCGCCGAGCCCCGCGGCCATGTGCTGCTCCATCGTCATCGCCTGGCCGTTGGCGCCGCCCGCCTGCTGCTGCTGCTGCTGCTGGCCCATCGGCATCGACATGGCGTGGTGGAGGGCGTGCTGCGGCGACGGGCCCCCGAGGTTGAGGTTGAGGTTGGAGAGCGTGAACGGGCCCGGCGGGTTGAGGTAGCCGGCGGCGGCGGGGTGCGGCTGGATGTGCGGGTGCAGCCCCGGCGTGCCCCTGGCGAAGCGCGAGAGCTCCGCCAGGTCGGCGGGGGTCATGTAGGGGTGGTGGTGCCCGCGGCCGCCGCCGAACAGGTCGTGCCCCAGCAGCGTCGGGAGGAACTGCGGGACCATGTCCAGCGTGTACGGGTGGTGGTGGGACCGGGAGTGCGCGTTGGTGCTCGACGGGTACTTCTTCACCCCCGGGCTCTTGGCGAAGATGCGGCACACCACCCATTCATCCTAGAATACATAAATCAAGTCAAATTTAAAAACATAGAATGATCGTATTAGCATGGCAATCGCTTAGCGCAAATTACAAACAAATTGCATATTCTGGAAGAAAAATTGAAGAGATGTCATATATACCTTGTTTGATTTGGAGGCCGGCTTCAGGTGGAGGCGGTACTCGTGCATGACCCAGTTACTCTTCTCGCCTCTTGGAGCCCTCCCCTTGTAGAAGACTAGGGTTTTCTTCATCCCGACTAGCTCTTGTGCCGATGGCGGTTGCCCGGTGAATATCTCCTTGTCTTTCCCCGTAGTCTTCCAGTAGCCAGCATTAGTTGCACGGTTTGTTCGCACGCCGGTCGGGTACTTGCGGTCCCTTAGGCTGAAGAAGTACCACTCCTTTTCGCCCATTTTCGCCTTCTCTGGATTTCAATCAATTGACGATGATACACATATAATTGTTAGTTAATGTATACAGGTTAAGAGTATTCTATCGTAATTCTAGGTGCATGCATACATGGAGAGAATAGAACATCCAGTTCATTAATTGTTTGCTAGTAATAGTTTCTAACTATACAACTATTAGTAGAGTTCTGCTCATTTTAAGTGCAGAAGTTGGGGGAGTTGTCTGAGAGGGAGACATATAATCTCGAGTCGATAACGCAAAATAAAATAAATGAGAAGAGCATATTCATGCATGTACTATCATACAGTTGAAGGTATAATTGTGCTAGAAGCTAACCAAACAAATTGTATCAAACGACAAGAAATTGAAGAGTGCATGTTAAGTAACAATTGAAGCTTGAAATCAGTACGTTCAATATATTGTGTAGAACTTTGTAAGAATCCGCCTTTCTTAATTTATTTGTTTAGCCATGCAAACATCCAATTAGTTGTTCGATGGTAATAGTTTCCATCATTTTCAAGTGCGGAAGTTGGGGGATTTGTCTGTTTCCATTATCCAAAAAAGAAACCACGAGAGAGGGACACATATAATCTTGAGACGACAGCGCAAAACACGAAGGTTTTAAATATTTAAGTATATTGTGCTCAACCAAAATTTCTACAATATATTGTCTAAACTTGTAAGAATCCGCCATTCTTGATTAATTTATCTATGCATGAAGTCCTCCTGCACATATGCTCTCGAGGAAAACCGCTAGGTTGTTTATGGCTTTTATATAGCTTTTGAAAAACATGATCGACGCGCGTATGAAGTCTAGTCAATTTGTCTTTTAAAAGGGCACAGCTTATACATGCTGCTTGGGCAGGGGAGAAAAACAAAACCATGGAAACACCCGTCGAAGGAACTAACGGAACTGGTCGTGCATACATGCATAGACGGACGCATGCACTGACGTGCGCTCAAGAACATTTCTGACTGGGTATAGTTACCTGGGAGATCCCATGGCTCGCACTTGTTGAGGTCAACCTCGGTGATGGCCCTAGCGGTGAAGCCAGCGTCGGCGATCTTGCCGCGGAGGTAGTAGGTGATGAGCTCCTCGTCCGTGGGGTGGAACCGGAACCCCGGCGGCAGGCTCTCCTCCTCCCCCTCCTTGGAGCTCTTCTTCTTCGACACCGCCCCTTCCCCTCCCCCTCCTCCTCCTCCTGCCCCCGATCCTTCCATCTAATCACCAAGCGGCCGATCAACCAACACGCACGAGGTATAAAACCCTAGATAACCCTAGCCCGCGGTGCACCACAAGAGGAGAGGAGCCGGCGCGCCGGCCGGGGAAGATGAACACGCACACACGCTAGAGGTTGCCCGCTCGCTGGCTCGGGCCGAAGAGTATGCGTACGTCAAAGTGGTGGGTGTGAAATACCGGCCGGGAGTTACCCCGGGAAGAGGGCAAGGATATAAGGGGGAGGAGATAGAAAATGTGCCGGTGACGCTGAGCGCGTACCAACCCGGGGTCGTGAGGGAGAAGCCGGCTGGCTAGGTCGACGACGAACGAACGATCGATCGATGTGTTTTCAGCATGCTGCATCAAGCCTGCTCTGTTCCCACGCGCTGGCTATATAATTTCCTGAATGCAGCAGCTGTATCTTTCACCGCGGTATATAGTGGCATGGACATATCATATCATATCATAGATGGTTTCCTGCAAAAAAAAGGGATATACTATCATATATGGATATGGTACTGGTGCTGTAGTGGTGCAAATGTGTATATCTCCATCGCTGCTGCATGCATATGCATGCCAGTGTACGTGTGCTAACTATTCTGCTGCCCCCCGGCCCCTACCTCTGCCTGGAGTGCTACTATAGCTTACTTGTCCTAGTCATGTATTATATCTCACGCATGCGCGCGTACTGCTAGTGCGGCGCCATGCACTGCTTAACTGTGCTCAATTAGCTTCCTAGCTCAGTTCAGGATTTTTTTTAGCTCAAATGCTGGATGCATGTTCTGCGGGGCCTTCCTGCAAAGTTAAGATATAGTACTTCCTCTATCCGAAAATACTTGTTGAAGAAAATGATGTATCTAGATGTACTTTAGTTCTAAATACATCCTTTTTACGGCAAGTAATTCGGGACGGAGGGAGTACTTTTTCCAAGTTGCTTGAAAATGCAACTCGCGCCGATCAATTTCATGTGTACAAGAAATTGGCCAAACTAAAACGCGTTTGTGGAGGCGTAGGGGAGGGGGGGGGGGGGGGGGGGGGGGGTGGTGACGGTTCGGCGCCCCGCTTAGGTTTGCCGAGAGGTAGGAGAAGAAGAGCGTGTCCGTGTGGGTGTGTGTTTGGGTGGCTGGGGGTAGTGTCACTGGTAGGGACGAGAACAATTCAGTTGAGGTGACGGCTCCGGGTGGGTAGGGTGGCGAGGCGCGCCTGGTAACACCGCGGGTGGCGGTGACGAGAGGAAGAAGAAGTTAAGGAAAAAAAATTTAATTACATTGTTTTTCCAGGCAACCTGTACATAGTCGGTCCCTAATTTCTTCCTAAATACTGTAATTATTATTAAGTCAGACGTAAGAAGAATGCATCGATGGATACTGAACGGATAAAGAAGCAGATGTTTCCACGGGAAGTCGCACGCGCAAAAGAAACTGGAAACGAAAAGAAAACATGGGACGCCGCTGAGCCTCAGCAGGTGGTGAACGCCGACCGACCCGGCAGACACTGAAAGAACGTTCGTACGTTCGTGATCATCGAAAAGAACAGAAGCTTTTCCTCCTCTGTCTTTTTTTCTTTTTCTTTTTCTTTTGATGAGAGGGAAAGAAGCTTTTCCTCCTGCGTTCAAATAGGCAATGACCCTGTTTCTAAAAGGAAAAACAATAGGAACGACTCTGCAAACAGAGCACGTGCGTGGGGTGAGGGGCCGAGGCGATTGGATACGGCCACGTCGGGAGGGCCCACCGTCCCCCATTGACCCGGGCCATGGAGGAAAGAATCTGCAGTAGCTACCGAGGCCGGGGCGCCGGGCATGGGTCTCCTCTAATCCCAACCAACTCGCAGAAATAATTGGGGGCAAAACATAAGTTCTTGTTTTGAGGAAAACAGTACTGGTATCACTTGTGTTTAGAGGCAAAACAGTACAATTTTTTTCTTGCAAATACGATACATACATAGATGCTCACATACATGCATATACACTTGTCTTTACGAACACGGGCGCGCGCACACCCTACATCTATGAGAGATTATCGAAGTGACCACAGACGTCCTCGTACTTGACGGGAATGTCTTTTCCCACCTACCGAACGTCGCTTCTAAAATAAATTCAGAAAAATGCGATCACTAATGAAAGTCTAGGACTTAAACCCTGATGGGTCACCACAACAAACCTAATCATCTAAGCTACACTCAGTTCACAAAACTACACTACTTAGAGGTAAGATCGAGTAGAGATAACCTCCAAGCAAATGCCTAAATTGCAAAATAATTACTTTACAATTTTCGTCAAGAACATCAATGAGCATTCTTTTTTATTTGGCAAATAAGTAACGTGTTTGTTTATAAAAGTAGACAAGTGTGTCTTTGGTCCCTCAATTGTTTGGAAAGTTTACTTTTGGGTTTTCACCTTTAGTTCGGGGTCTTTCTAAACCGGACAAACTTGGCCCCTTACCCGATTCGAAGTGGTGTCCTTACTTACATCGCATTGTTTTTCACACAACCTAGCACATGTTCGTCCATGATGGCGCACATGAGCTTGACATATGACTAAAGAAGCACACGACGATGCGAAGGGGAAAGCCAAAGTGGGGAGTAGTATGAAAAGTTAGGTCAAAACCCATGCCTGGTGAGCAAAAGTATCGCTTCCTGGTTAGAATGGACCAAGCTTGTCCGGTTTGGGAAGATGGAAGAACAAAAATTCCTGCCAGCTCCTCGGGGCGGCGAGGTTAGGGTTTCTCGTCATGCTTACGCAATGACGTCATTTGGCGGCTGGTCTTCGAATTGATTCATGGGTCAATAAACGACGATTACGCACGAAGACTTCCCGGTTGTCAGGTCTGGCCGGCTCCAGTATGGGAGCGGCAGCAACGGCGTGTTGGCGGCTCGTTCTAGCAGCGACAATGGTCATTCAGTGGTTCAGGGACCTTAATGTAATTTTGATTATGCTTGGGATGCTTTGTACTTCTTATGAAACTTCATAATAGATCCGAGTCCTCTTAGAGAAAAAAAGATATGCAGAAAAAATGATGATGGACTAAAAGGGAACCTTGTGAAGAGTTGAGGGTAGGAAAATAGTGCTAAATGAACATATTTGTTTATTGTCCATTTGTTACTTACTCCCAGAAATAAACCAAGTTCATAATGCACAAAGATACAAGTGGAGCAACTGGTGGGATTGTTGGAATCAGAGGACAGTGATCTAATTTAGCCTTGTCAATTCACAGGGACTGTGACTTGCACTGTACTCAACACTGCGCCATGTCTTGTGAATGTCGACAATGACAGTAGGACACAATCTTGACCAAAGGGACAGGAGGACAGCAATTTATGCGGCTGTGGCCAAAAACACAAATCTGATTCTTGTGCGTCACTCACAGGTCAGAGCAACCCAAAATTATATTCCCTAAAAAACTGTTCTTCTTTACTATTCTTACCCAAATCTAGGGCTCTTGCTTATGTTGACCATTCAAATTGTCATGTTAGCTGTCGCTTTGCATGCCTGTACTGCTCATTCTTGCCATACTTGAAGCCTTCTTTCTCCGTATTTTTATACTGAGTACTCTTTTCTATTTGACGAGAGTGAGAGACACTTGTAGTTTATGTAGAGATGGGTATCTGCCAACCGATCCGGCCTAGGTTAATTAAAGAGTTTTTTTTCGAGAAAAGGTTAACTAAGAGCTCATTGCGTGCGTCTGTAGTTTTTTTTTAACATTCATCGAGGGGAGAGGATTCCGACTAGAATATATTACTCAAAGACGCCAAGAAATTGGCCAAAGGCACATAGTTTCGCCAGAGAGCGAGGAAAGGCATACGAAGACATGATGGCAACCTTCTGACTAGGTTGCTTAAACCTAAATGTTCACAAAGAAAATATTAAAATAATCTTTGTTTAGTTTTGAAATAATGTTGCTAATGAGCAGTAAAAAATCGCTAATAGTAGTTGGGGGGGGGGGGGGGGTCTCGCCCCTGAAAGCCGCCACATTTTCAGAGTCCCAAATTTATCAAAGGATGGTGCACGCGACCGAGGACTTAATGTTGGTGTCGATGCCACACAAAGTTAGTGTTACCCAAATGAGAGGGGTAGATAGAGGTGTGCCTGAGGCTTTTTTATGAGTTTGTTTGAACAAACATTTGAGCTATCATTTGATAGTTCAAACAATGTTAAGAGATCAAGAAATTATGAGGTGACCTGAGAGGTGTCGTTTATTGGTGCCTTGCACAAAGATTGATTGTTTGCAGGGTAAGGTTAATTTGGATTTGATATGTGAAAGCTAAGTTGAGGAGATGATAGTTGAAAAGGGTGGCGTACATATGTAGTGCCTTGTGGGGGGGTTATGAGGGTGGTTGAGGTCTGATTGACAAGACTTGGCTGTCTTCTTGTTCCGGGTTAATTTTTTCTCGGTCTTGAGGTCTTGCTAATTCCACAAGTTTACAGATGATATATCTTGTGTGTCAATATTATAATATAGATTCATCTCTTGAGCTGTCATGTGCTGTGATCAGTGACTTGCGATGTACTTTTGCTTCAAGCGATGGCATTGTTTGCAAATACTTCATACCACATTTGGAATCCCTTCATAGGTGATCTCACCCATAAGATTGAAAAAGAAACTGTTTCAGATTATCAAGTGGTACTGGTGGCATTGCCACCATCCGGCAGTGTGAATGTCTGCCTGGTTTCGCCGGCAAGCGGTGCAATTTTTTGTCCTCGTGCAACGGTGTAGTGGTGAGAGAGGAGTCCAGAGGGAAATGCTAATTAAAGCATTGGCCTACGTGATTCCGTTATCAGAATTTAGCAAAAGTCAAACCTTTTAAGTTTTATTAGAAAAATATGCCAAAATATTTATGAATATCTATACACATAAAGAATGGACAATGCAAATTTTGGTACGCAGGATGATCATTTGCTAAGTATTAAAAAATAACAAGCGGTTTTCTCTTAGGATGTTAGATGACTTATATTAATGCAGTAGCACGTTTTGTGATTGCGCAACTCAGAAATTAGTTCGATGTATGAGTTTATTTTGGCAACATTTAATATCATCTGATAATTTACAGCACTATACCAGATTTAAGAGGTGTGGTTTTGATGAGGATATGACAGCCGGATGTGCTAGCTATGCGAGGAGCCGGCCGGCCATATCGTCCCTTAGCGTGTCAAGTCAGCCACTTGTGCCTAGGCGCCAGTCACGCATTCCACCGACTAGGGAGACAAGGAAGCAGGCGACCAACTGGCGCTTGACATGGTCTGATTCAATCCAATGGAGCGAGCTCATCTGTAGTCCAGTTCGAGCCATGTAATCCTAACTCAGCCAAGTATATAAGGCGGATTAGGGCCCTTCTAAGAGTGATTCGAGTTCCAACACATTCTAGAATCATCCAACTTAGGGTTTCACCTACCCCTCTTCTAACTCCTTGGCCGCTGCCACAGATAGGAACTCATAATCCAAGCAACATATCTTTCTGGCAGTCTTCCCGATCGTTGGTGGGCACTCGAGCAATGCAACCATTTTAGGACAGTAGTAGGGTGTTAACTCTCTAGGGATGGACGGAATCTGGGTAAACCAATTGTCTCATGTGCTACCATCTCGCTGTTGGGGAACGCAACATGCAATTTCAAAAAAAATCCCTATGATCACGCAAAATCTATCTAGGAGATGCATAGCAACGAGAGGGGGAGAGTGTGTCCACGTACCCTCGTAGACCGAAAGCGGAAGCGTTAGGTTAACGCGGTTGATATAGTCGAACGTCTTCACGATCCAACCGATCTTAGTACTGAACGTACGACACCTCCGAGTTCAGCACACGTTCAGCTCAATGACGTCCCTCGAACTCTTGATCCAGCAGAGGGTCGAGGGAGAGTTCCGTCAGCACGACGGCATGGTGATGGTGATGGTGATGTGATCCGCGCAGGGCTTCGCCTAAACACTACGACGCTATGACAGGAGGAGTAAAATGTGGAGGGGGGCACCGCACACGGCTAAGAGAACTATTGGCGTGCCTTTGGGGTGCCCCCGCCCCCGTATATAAAGGAGGGGAGGAGGAGGCGGCCGGCTAGGAGGGGGCGAGCCATGGGGGAGTCCTACTTGGACTCCACTCCTAGTAGGATTCGGCCCCCCTTTTCCTTTCTTCCACCAGAGGGAAAAGGAAGGAGAGGGAGAGGAAAGGGGGGCCGCACCCCCTCCTGCTTGTCCTATTTGGACTCCCTAGGATGGGGGAGGACGCCACCCCCCCCCTGCGGGCTTCCCTCTCTCTCTCCCTTAGGCCCATGTAGGTGAAGGAAATATGACCTAGAGGAAATAATAAAGTTATTATTTATTTCCTTATATCATGATAAATGTTTATTATTCATGCTAGAATTGTATTAACCGAAAACTTAGTACATGTGTGAATACATAGACAAACAGAGTGTCCCTAGTATGCCTCTACTTGACTAGCTCGTTAATCAAAGATGGTTAAGTTTCCTAGCCATGGACATGTGTTGTCATTTGATGAATGGGATCGCATCATTAGAGAATGATGTGATGGGCTAGACCTATCCGTTAGCTTAGCACTATGATCATTTAGTTTATTGCTATTGCTTTCTTCCTGACTTATACATGTTCCTATGACTATGAGATTATGCAACTCCCGAATACCGAAGGAACACTTAGTATGCTATCAAACGTCACAACGTAACTGGGTGATTATAAAGATGCTCTACAAGTGTCTCTGATGGTGTTTGTTTAGTTGGCATAGATCGAGATTAGGATTTGTCACTCCGATTGTCGGAGAGGTATCTCTGGGCCTTCTCGGTAATGCACATCACTATAAGCCTTGCAAGCAACGTGACTAACGAGTTAGTTGCGGGATGATGCATTACAAACGAGTAAAGAGACTTGCCGGTAACGAGATTGAACTAGGTATGAGGACACCGATGATCGAATCTCGGGCAAGTAACATACCGATGACGAAGGGAACAACGTATGTTGTTATGCGGTTTGGCTGATAACGATCTTCGTAGAATATGTAGGAGCCAATATGAGCATCCAGGTTTCACTATTGGTTATTGACCGGAGATGTGTCTCGGTCATGTCTACATAGTTCTCGAACCCGTAGGGTCCGCATGGTTAACATTCGATGACGATTTGTATTATGAGTTATGTGATTTTATGTACCGAAGGTTGTTCGGAGTCACGGATGAGATCATGGACATGACGAGGAGTCTCGAAATGGTCGAGACGTAAAGATCGATATATTGGAAGGCTATATTCTGACATCGGAAAGGTTTCGAGTGATTCGGGTATTTTCCGGAGTACCGGAGAGTTACGGGAATTCGCCGGAGGAAGTAGTGGGCCTTAATGGGCCATACGGTAAAGGGGAGAAGGGCCTCAAGGGGTGGCCGCCCCCCCCATGGGCTGGTCCGAATTAGACTGGGGAGGGGGCGGCGCCCCCCTCTTTCCTTCTCCCTCCCCTCTCCTTCCTTCTTCTCCTACATGGACTAGGAAAGGGGGAATCCTACTCCTACTAGGAGTAGGAATCCCCCCTTTGGGCGTGCCCCTTGAGGCCGGCCCTCCTCCTCCTCTCCTCCTTTATATACGGGGGAAGGGGGCACCCCATAGACACACAAGTTGATTTCTTAGCCGTGTGCGGTGCCCCCCTCCACAGATTTCCACCTCGGTCATATTGTCGTAGTGCTTAGGCGAAAACCTGCGTCGGTAACTTCATCATCACCGTCACCACGCCGTCGTGCTGACGAAACTCTCACTCGGCCTCAGCTGGATCTAGAGTTCGAGGGACGCCACCGAGCTGAACGTGTGCAGATCGCGGAGGTGTCGTGCATTCGGTACTTGATCGGTTGGATCGTGAAGACATTCGACTACATCAACCGCGTTACTAAACGCTTCCGCTTTCAGTCTACAAGGGTACGTAGACACACTCTCCCCGCTCATTTCTATGCATCTCCTAGATAGATCTTGCATGGTTGTAGGAAAATTTTGAAATACTGCGTTCCCCAGCAGTAGGCCCAATACTTCCCTGGGGGGGTTTCGGTAACCCCTCGATACTCCGGTAAAATAGCCGAACCACTCGAAACCATTCCGATGTCTGAATACCACCTTCCAATATATGAATCTTTACCTCTCGACCATTTCGAGACTCCTCGTCATGTCCGTGATTTCATCCGGGACTCCAAACAAACTTCGGTCACCAAAACACATAACTCATAATACAAATTGTCATCGAACGTTAACCGTGCGGACCCTACGGGTTCGAGAACTATGTAGACCTGACCGAGACACATCTCAGGTCAATAACCAATAGCGGAACCTAGATGCTCATATTGGTTCCTACATATTCTACGAAGATCTTTATCGGTCAAACCGCAATAACATCATACGTTATTCCCTTTGTCATCGGTATGTTACTTGCCCGAGATTCGATCGTCGGTATCATCATACCTAGTTCAATCTCGTTACCGGCAAGTCTCTTTACTCATTCCATAATACATCATCCCGCAACTAACTTGTTAGTCACATTGCTTGCAAGGCTTATAGTGATGTGCATTACCGAGAGGGCCCAAAGATACCTCTCTGATACTCGGAGTGACAAATCCTAATATTGATCTATGCCAACCCAACAAACACCTTTGGAGACACCTGCAGAGCATCTTTATAATCACCCAGTTACATTGTGACGTTTGATAGCACACAAGGTGTTCCTCCGGTATTCGGGAGTTGCATAATCTCATAGTCAGAGGAATATGTATAAGTCATGAAGAAAGCAATAGTAATAAAACTTAACAATCATTATGCTAAGCTAACGGATGGGTCTTGTCCATCACATCATTCTCTAATGATGTGATCCCGTTCATCAAATGATAACACATGTCTATGGTCAGGAAACTTAACCATCTTTGATTAACGAGCTAGTCAAGTAGAGGCATACTATGGACACTCTGTTTTGTCTATGTATTCACACATGTACTAGGTCTCCGGTTAATACAATTCTAGCATGAATAATAAACATTTATCATGATATAAGGAAATATAAATAACAACTTTATTATTGCCTCTAGGGCATATTTCCTTCAGTCTCCCACTTGCACTAGAGTCAATAATCTAGATTACATAGTAATGATTCTAACACCCATGGAGTCTTGGTGTTGATCATGTTTTGCTCGTGGAAGAGGCTTAGTCAACGGGTCTGCAACATTCAGATCCGTATGTATCTTGCAAATCTCTATGTCTCCCTCCTTGACTTTATCACGGATGGAATTGAAGCGTCTCTTGATGTGTTTGGTTCTCTTGTGAAATCTGGATTCCTTCGCCAAGGCAATTGCTCTAGTATTGTCACAAAAGATTTTCATTGGACCCGATGCACTAGGTATTACACCTAGATCGGATATGAACTCCTTCATCCAGACTCCTTCATTTGCTGCTTCTGAAGCAGCTATGTACTCCGCTTCACACGTAGATCACACCACGACGCTCTGCTGATGTCGCTTGAAGCTACGTCGGTATTTCCCCAAAGAGGAAGGGATGATGCATCATAGCTGCAGTGGGTATTTCCCTCAAATATGAAACCAAGGTTATCGAACCAGTAGGAGAACCAAGCAACACAAAGTAAACAGCCCCTGCACACAGATAACAAATCCTCGCAACACGACGTGTTAAAGGGGTTGTCAATCCCTTTCGGGTAATGGTGCCAGAAATTGGTAAACGAATGTGAGAGAGTTGTAAATATTGATAGATCGAAGGCCAAATAAAATAAATTGCAGCAAGGTATTTTTGGAATTTTGGTTTAATAGATCTGAAAATAAAAGCAAATAAAATATATCGCGAAGGCAAATAATATGAGAAAGAGACCTGGGGGTCGTAGGTTTCACTAGTGGCTTCTCTTGAGAAAAATAGCAAAGCGGTGGGTGAACAAATTACTGTTGGGGAATTGATATAACTTCAAATAATTATGATATCCAGGCAATGATCATTATATAGGCATCACGTCCAAGATTAGTAGACCTACTCCTGCCTGCATCTACTACTATCACACCACACATCGACCGCTATCCAGCATGCATCTAGTGTATTAAGTTCATGGAGAAACGGAATAATGTAATAAGAACGATGACATGATGTAGACAAGATCTATCTATGTAGAGATAGACCCCATCATTTTATCCTTAGTAGCAATGATACATACATGTCGGTTCCCCTTCTGTCACTGGGATCAAGCACCGTAAGATCGAACCCATTACAAAGCACCTCTTCCCATTGCAAGATAAATAGATCAAGATGGCCAAACAAAACCCAAATATCGGAGAAGAAATATGAAGCTATAAGCAATCATGCATAAAAGAGATCAAAGAAACTCAAATACTTTCATGGATATAAAAAGATAGATTTGATCATAAACAAAGTTCATCGGATCCCAACAAACACACCGCAAAAGAGTTACATCATATGGATATCCAAGAGACCATTGTATTGAGAATAAATAGAGAGAGAGATGAAGCCATTTAGCTACTAACTATGGACCCGAAGGTCTACAAAGTACTACTCACACATCATCGGAGAGGCGCCAATGGAGGTGGTGAACCCCATCCGAGATGGTGTCTAGATTGGATCTGGTGGTTCTGGACTCTGCGGCGGCTGGATGAATATTTCGTCGACTCCCCTAGGGTTCTGGAAATATTGGGGAATTTATAGAGCAAAGAGGCGGTCCGGGGGGCACCCGAGGTGGGCACAACTCACCAGGGCGCGCCTGGGCCTCCTGGCACGCCCTGGTGGGTTGTCCCCTCCCCGGGACTCCCCTTAGGTGCAACTAGGGCCCAACATGTTCCTTCTGGTCCATAAAAAATCTCCGTAAAGTTTCGTGGCATTTGGACTCCATTTGATATTGATTTTCTACGATGTAAAAAACACGAAAAAACAGGAACTGGCACTTGGCACTATGTCTATAGGTTAGTACCAAAAAATGATATAAAATGACTATAAAATGATTATAAAACATCCAAGATTGATAATATAACAACATGGAACAATCTAAAATTATAGATACGTTGGAGACGTATCAGCATCCCCAAGCTTAACTCCTACTCGTCCTCGAGTAGGTAAGTGATAAAAACAGAATTTTTGATGTGGAATGCTGCCTATCATGTCATATCATATTTCTTTCTTTATAACATGGACAATTGGAATTTTAGTTGTTCAAAGCAATAATCTAGTTTTGACATGATAATTTAGATACTCAAGCATATCAACAAGCAACCATGTCTTTCAAAATATCAACGCTAAAATAAGCTATCCCTAGCCCATCATGCTCAAACATTGATCCATTCATGAAACACACTCGAATATTAGCTACACCCAATACTTAAGTACGATCATATTGCCTCCTAGTTGGTGCTTTTATAAGAGAAGATGGAGACTCAAATTCAAAAATAAAAATTGCATAAAGTAAAAGAAAGGCCCTTCACAGAGGGAAGTAGGGATTTGTAAAGGTGCCAGAGCTCAAAGCGAAAAACTTAGAGATAAAAACATTTTGAGAGGTGTATCCAGCCCACCAACGAAAACGACTTAGAGTTCCCAGTACTTTCCATGCATAGATATATCTGAAGGAAATATGCACTAGAGGCAATAATAAAGTTATTATTTATTTCCTTGTATCATGATAAATGTTTATTATTCATGCTAGAATTGTATTAACCGGAAACATAATACATGTGTGAATACATAGACAAACAGAGTGTCACTAGTATGCCTCTACTTGACTAGCTCGTTGATCAAAGATGGTTATGTTTCCTAACCATAGACATGAGTTGTTATTTGGTTAATGGGATCACATCATTAGGAGAATGATGTGATTGACTTGACCCATTCCATTAGCTTAGCACTTGATCGTTTAGTTTGTTGCTATTGCTTTCTTCATAACTTATATATGTTCCTATGACTATGAGATTATGCAACTCCCGTTTACCGGAGGAACACTTTGTGTGCTACCAAACGTCACAACGTAACTGGGTGATTATAAAGGTGCTCTACAGGTGTCTCCGAAGGTATTTGTTGGGTTGGCGTATTTCGATATTAGGATTTGTCACTCCGATTGTCGGAGAGGTATCTCTGGGCCCTCTCGGTAATGCACATCACTCAAGCCTTGCAAGCATTGCAACTAATAAGTTAGTTGCGGGATGATGTATTACGGAATGAGTAAAGAGACTTGCCGGTAACGAGATTGAACTAGGTATTGAGATACCGACGATCGAATCTCGGGCAAGTAACATACCGATGACAAAGGGAACAACGTATATTGTTATGCGGTCTGACCGATAAAGATCTTCGTAGAATATGTAGGAGCCAATATGAGCATCCAGGTTCCGCTATTGGTTATTGACCGGAGACGTGTCTCGGTCATGTCTACATAGTTCTCGAACCCGTAGGGTCCGCACGCTTAAAGTTCGGTGACGATCGTAATTAGGGTTTTTGTGTTTTGATGTACCGAAGGTTGTTCGGTGTCCCGGATGTGATCACGGACATGACGAGGAGTCTCGAAATGGTCGAGACATAAAGATTGATATATTGGAAGCCTATATTTGGATATCGGAAACGTTCCGGGTGAAATCGGGATTTTACCGGAGTACCGGGGGGTTACCGGAACCCCCCGGGGGTTATTGGGCCTACATGGGCCCTAAGGGAGAAGAGGAGGGCCGGCCAGGGCAGGCCGCGCGCCCCCTCCCCCCTAGTCCGAATAGGACAAGGAAGGGGGGGGGCGCCCCCTTTCCTCTTTCTCCCTTCCCCCTTCCTTTTCCAACAAGGCAAGAGGGGGGAGTCCTACTCCCGGTGGGAGTAGGACTCCTCCAGGCGCACCCCTTGGGCCGGCCGCACCTCCCCCTCTCCCTCCTTTATATACGGGGGCAAGGGGGCACCCCATGGCACACAAGTTGATCTTCGTGATCGTTCCTTAGCCGTGTGCGGTGCCCCCTTCCACCATATTCCACCTCGGTCATATCGTAGCGGTGCTTAGGCGAAGCCCTGCGTCGGTAGAACATCATCACCGTCATCACGCCGTCGTGCTGATGAAACTCTCCCTCAACACTTTGCTGGATCGGAGCTCGAGGGACGTCACCGAGTTGAACGTGTGCAGAACTCGGAGGTGCCGTACGTTCGGTACTTGGATCGGTCGGATCGGGAAGACGTACGACTACTTCCTCTACGTTGTGTCAACGCTTCCGTTGCCGGTCTACGAGGGTACGTAGACAACACTCTCCTCTCTCGTTGCTATGCATCACCATGATCTTGCGTGTGCGTAGGAAATTTTTTGAAATTACTACGTTCCCCAACAGTGGCATCCGAGCCTAGGTTTTATGCGTTGATGTTGTGCACGAGTAGAACACAAGTGAGTTGTGGGCGATATAAGTCATACTGCTTACCAGCATGTCATACTTTGGTTCGGCGGTATTGTTGGATGAAGCGGCCCGGACCGATATTACGGGTACGCTTAGGCGAGACTGGTTCTACCGACGTGCTTTGCACACAGGTGGCTGGCGGGTGTCAGTTTCTCCAACTTTAGTTGAACCGAGTGTGGCTACGCCCGGTCCTTGCGAAGGTTAAAAAAACACCAACTTGACAAACTATCGTTGTGGTTTTGATGCGTAGGTAAGAACGGTTCTTGCTAAGCCCGTAGCAGCCACGTAAAACTTGCAACAACAAAGTAGAGGACGTCTAACTTGTTTTTGCAGGGCATGTTGTGATGTGATATGGTCAAGACATGATGCTAAATTTTATTGTATGAGATGATCATGTTTTGTAACCGAGTTATCGGCAACTGGCAGGAGCCATATGGTTGTCGCTTTATTGTATGCAATACAATCGCGCTGTAATGCTTTACTTTATCACTAAGCGGTAGCGATAGTCGTGGAAGCATAAGATTGGCGAGACGACAACGATGCTACGATGGAGATCAAGGTGTCGCGCCGGTGACGATGGTGATCATGACGGTACTTCAGAGATGGAGATCACAAGTACAAGATGATGATGGCCATATCATATCACTTATATTGATTGCATGTGATGTTTATCTTTTATGCATCTTATCTTGCTTTGATTGACGGTAGCATTATAAGATGATCCCTCACTAAATTATCAAAGTATAAGTGTTCTCCCTGAGTATGCACCGTTGCGAAAGTTCTTCGTGCTGAGACACCACGTGATGATCGGGTGTGATAGGCTCTACGTTCAAATACAACGGGTGCAAAACAGTTGCACACGCGGAATACTCAGGTTAAACTTGACGAGCCTAGCATATAACAGATATGGCCTCGGAACACGGAGACCGAAAGGTCGAGCGTGAATCATATAGTAGATATGATCAACATATTGATGTTCACCATTGATACTACTCCATCTCACGTGATGATCGGACATGGTTTAGTTGATTTGGATCACGTGATCACTTAGAGGATTAGAGGGATATCTTTCTAAGTGGGAGTTCTTAAGTAATATGATTAATTGAACTTAAATTTATCATGAACTTAGTACCTGATAGTATCTTGCTTGTCTATGTTTGATTGTAGATAGATGGCTCGTGCTGTTGTTCCGTTGAATTTTAATGCGTTCCTTGAGAAAGCAAAGTTGAAAGATGATGGTAGCAATTACACGGACTGGGTCCGTAACTTGAGGATTATCCTCATTGCTGCACAGAAGAATTACGTCCTGGAAGCACCGCTAAGTGCCAAGCCTGCTGCAGGAGCAACACCAGATGTTATGAACGTCTGGCAGAGCAAAGCTGATGACTACTCGATAGTTCAGTGTGCCATGCTTTACGGCTTAGAACCGGGTCTTCAACGACGTTTTGAACGTCATGGAGCATATGAGATGTTCCAGGAGTTGAAGTTAATATTTCAAGCAAATGCCCGGATTGAGAGATATGAAGTCTCCAATAAGTTCTATAGCTGCAAGATGGAGGAGAATAGTTCTGTCAGTGAACATATACTCAAAATGTCTGGGTATCATAATCACTTGACTCAACTGGGGGTTAATCTTCCTGTTGATAGTGTCATTGACAGAGTTCTTCAATCACTGCCACCAAGCTACAAAAGCTTCATGATGAACTATAATATGCAAGGGATGAATAAGACTATTCCTGAGCTCTTCGCGATGCTAAAAGCCGCGGAGGTAGAAATCAAGAAGGAGCATCAAGTGTTGATGGTCAATAAGACCACCAGTTTCAAGAAAAAGGGCAAAGGGAAGAAGAAAGGGAACTTCAAGAAGAACAGCAAACAAGTTGCTGCTCAGGAGAAGAAACCCAAGTCTGGACCTAAGCCTGAGACTGAGTGCTTCTACTGCAAGCAGACTGGTCACTGGAAGCGGAACTGCCCCAAGTATTTGGCGGATAAGAAGGATGGCAAAGTGAACAAAGGTATATGTGATATACATGTTATTGATGTGTACCTTACTAATGCTCGCAGTAGCACCTGGGTATTTGATACTGGTTCTGTTGCTAACATTTGCAACTCGAAACAGGGGCTACGGATTAAGCGAAGATTGGCTAAGGACGAGGTGACGATGCGCGTGGGAAATGGTTCCAAAGTCGATGTGATCGCGGTCGGCACGCTACCTCTACATCTACCTTCGGGATTAGTATTAGACCTAAATAATTGTTATTTGGTGCCAGCGTTGAGCATGAACATTATATCTGGATCTTGTTTGATGCGAGACGGTTATTCATTTAAATCAGAGAATAATGGTTGTTCTATTTATATGAGTAATATCTTTTATGGTCATGCACCCTTGAAGAGTGGTCTATTTTTAATGAATCTCGATAGTAGTGATACACATATTCATAATGTTGAAATCAAAAGATGCAGAGTTGATAATGATAGTGCAACTTATTTGTGGCACTCCGTTTAGGACATATCGGTGTAAAGCGCATGAAGAAACTCCATACCGATGGACTTTTGGAACCACTTGATTATGAATCACTTGGTACTTGCGAACCGTGCCTCATGGGTAAGATGACTAAAACGCCATTCTCTGGTACTATGGAGAGAGCAACGGATTTGTTGGGAATCATACATACAGATGTATGTGGTCCAATGAATGTTGAGGCTCGTGGCGGATATCATTATTTTCTCACCTTCACAGATGATTTAAGCAGATATGGGTATATCTACTTAATGAAACATAAGTCTGAAAGATTTGAAAAGTTCAAAGAATTTCAGAGTGAAGTTGAAAATCATCGTAACAAGAAAATAAAGTTTCTACGATCTGATCATGGAGGAGAATATTTGAGTTACGAGTTTGATCTACATTTGAAACAATGCGGAATAGTTTCGCAACTCACGCCACCCAGAACACCACAACATAATGGTGTGTCCAAACGTTGTAATCGTACTTTATTAGATATGGTGCGATCTATGATGTCTCTTACTGATTTACTGCTATCGTTTTGGGGTTATGCTTTAGAGACGACTGCATTCAGGTTAAATAGGACACCGTCGAAATCCGTTGAGACGACGCCTTATGAACTGTGGTTTGGCAAGAAACCAAAGTTGTCATTTCTAAAAGTTTGGGGCTGCGATGCTTATGTGAAAAAGCTTCAACATGATAAGCTCGAACCCAAATCGGAGAAATGTGTCTTCATAGGATACCCAAAGGAGACTGATGGGTACACCTTCTATCACAGATCCGAAGGCAAGACTTTTGTTGCTAAATTCGGAGTTTTTCTAGAGAAGGAGTTTCTCTCGAAAGAAGTGAGTGGGAGAAAAATAGAACTTGATGAGGTAATTGTACCTGCTCCCTTATTGGAAACTAGTACATCACAGAAACCGGTTTCTGTGACACCTACACCAATTAGTGAGGAAGCTAATGATAATGATCATGAAACTTCATATCAAGTTACTACCAAACCTCGTAGATCAACCAGAGTAAGATCCGCACCAGAGTGGTACGGTAATAATGTTCTGAAAGTCATGCTACTAGATCATGATGAACCTACGAACTATGAAGAAGCAATGGTGAGCCCAGATTCCGCAAAATGGCTAGAAGCCATGAAATCTGAGATGGGATCCATGTATGAGAACAAAGTGTGGACTTTGGTTGACTTGCCCGTTGATCGGCAAGCAATTGAGAATAAATGGATCTTCAAGAAGAAGACTGACGCTGATGGTAATGTTACTCTCTACAAAGCTTGGCTTGTTGCGAAAGATTTTCGACAAGTTCAAGGGATTGACTACGATGAGACCTTCTCACCCGTAGCGATGCTTAAGTCTGTCCGAATCATGTTAGCAATTGCCGCATTTTATGATTATGAAATTTGGCAAATGGATGTCAAAACTACATCCCTGAATGGATTTCTGGAAGAAGAGTTGTATATGATGCAACCAGAAGGTTTTGTCGATCCAAAGGGAGCTAACAAAGTGTGCAAGCTCCAGCGATCCATCTATGTACTTTACTAGATATGGTGCGATCTATGATGTCTCTTACAGATTTACCGCTATCATTTTGGGGTTATGCTTTAGAGACGGCTGCATTCACGTTAAATAGGGCACCACCGAAATCCGTTGTGATGACGCCTTATGAACTGTGGTTTGGCAAGAAACCAAAGTTGTCATTTCTGAAAGTTTGGGGCTGCGATGATTATGTGTAAAAGCTTCAACCTGATAAGCTCGAACCCAAATAGGAGAAATGTGTCTTCATAGGATACCCAAAGGAGACTGTTGGGTACACCTTCTATCACAGATCCGAAGGCAAGACTTTTCTTACTCAATTCGGAGTTTTTCTAGAGAAGGAGTTTCTCTCGAAATAAGTAAGTGGGAGGAAAGTAGAACTTGATGAGGTATCTGTACCTGCTCCCTTATTGGAAAGTAGTTCATCACAGAAAATAGTTTCTGCGACACCTACACCAATTAGTGAGGAAGCTAATGATAATGATCATGAAACTTCAGATCAAGTTACTACTGAACCTCGTAGATCAACCAGAGTAAGATCCGCACCAGAGTGGTACGGTAATCCTGTTCTGGAAGTCATGCTACTAGATCATGATGAACCTACGAACTATGAAGAAGCGATGGTGAGCCCAGATTCCGCAAAATGGCTAGAAGCCATGAAATCTGAGGGATCCATGTATGAGAACAAAGTGTGGACTTTGGTTGACTTGCCCGTTGATCGGCAAGCAATTGAGAATAAATGGATCTTCAAGAAGAAGACTGACGCTGATGGTAATGTTACTGTCTACAAAGCTCGACTTGTTGCGAAAGGTTTTCGACAAGTTCAAGGGATTGACTACGATGAGACCTTCTCACCCGTAGCGATGCTTAAGTCTGTCCGAATCATGTTAGCAATTGCCGCATTTTATGATTATGAAATTTGGCAGATGGATGTCAAAACTGCATTCCTGAATGGATTTCTGGAAGAAGAGTTGTATATGATGCAACCAGAAGGTTTTGTCGATCCAAAGGGAGCTAACAAAGTGTGCAAGCTCCAGCGATCCATCTATGGACTGGTGCAAGCCTCTCGGAGTTGGAATAAACGCTTTGATAGTGTGATCAAAGCATTTGGTTTTATACAGACTTTTGGAGAAGCCTTTATTTACAAGAAATTGAGTGGGAGCTCTGTAGCATTTCTGATATTATATGTGGATGACATATTATTGATTGGAAATAATATAGAATTTCTGGATAGCATAAAGGGATACTTGAATAAGAGTTTTTCAATGAAAGACCTCGGTGAAGCTGCTTACATATTAGGCATTAAGATCTATAGAGATAGATCAAGATGCTTAATTGGACTTTCACAAAGCACATACCTTGACAAAGTTTTGAAGAAGTTCAAAATGGATCAAGCAAAGAAAGGGTTCTTGCCTGTGTTACAAGGTGTGAAGTTGAGTAAGACTCAATGTCCGACCACTGCAGAAGATAGAGAGAAAATGAAAGTTGTTCCCTATGCTTCAGCCATAGGCTCTATCATGTATGCAATGTTGTGTACCAGACCTGATGTGTGCCTTGCTATAAGTCTAGCAGGGAGGTACCAAAGTAATCCAGGAGTGGATCACTGGACAGCGGTCAAGAACATCCTGAAGTACCTGAAAAGAACTAAGGATATGTTTCTCGTATATGGAGGTGACAAAGAGCTCATCGAAAATGGTTACGTTGATGCAAGCTTTGACACTGATCCGGGCGATTCCAAATCGCAAACCGGATACGTGTTTACATTAAAGGGTGGAGCTGTCAGTTGGTGCAGTTCTAAAAAAAGCGTCGTGGTGGGATCTACATGTGAAGCGGAGTACATAGCTGCTTCAGAAGCAGCAAATGAAGGAGTCTGGATGAAGGAGTTCATATCCGATCTAGGTGTCATACCTAGTGCATCGGGTCCAATGAAAATATTTTGTGACAATACTGGTGCAATTGCCTTGGCAAAGGAATCCAGATTTCACAAGAGAACCAAGCACATCAAGAGACGCTTCAATTCCATTCGGGATTTAGTCCAAGTGGGAGACATAGAAATTTGCAAGATACATACGGATCTGAATGTTGCAGACCCGCTGACTAAGCCTCTTCCACGAGCAAAACATGATCAGCACCAAGGCTCCATGGGTGTTAGAATCATTACTGTGTAATCTAGATTATTGACTCTAGTGCAAGTGGGAGACTGAAGGAAATATGCCCTAGAGGCAATAATAAAGTTATTGTTTATTTCCTTGTATCATGATAAATGTTTATAATTCATGCTAGAATTGTATTAACCGGAAACATAATACATGTGTGAATACATAGACAAACAAAGTGTCACTAGTATGCCTCTACTTGACTAGCTCGTTGATCAAACATGGTTATGTTTCCTAACCATAGACATGAGTTGTTATTTGGTTAACGGGATCACATCATTAGGAGAATGATGTGATTGACTTGACCCATTCCATTAGCTTAGCACTTGATCGTTTAGTTTGTTGCTATTGCTTTCTTCATAACTTATATATGTTCCTATGACTATGAGATTATGCAACTCCCGTTTACCGGAGGAACACTTTGTGTGCTACCAAACATGACAACGTAACTGGGTGATTATAAAGGTGCTCTACAGGTGTCTCCGAAGGTATTTGTTGGGTTGGCGTATTTAGCGATTAGGATTTGTCACTCTGATTGTCGGAGAGATATCTCTGGGCCCTCTCGGTAATGCACATCACTCAAGCCTTGCAAGCATTGCAACTAATAAGTTACTTGCGGGATGATGTATTACGGAACGAGTAATAACGAGATTGAACTAGGTATTGAGATACCGACGATCGAATCTCGGGCAAGTAACATACCGATGACAAAGGGAACAACGTATATTGTTATGCGGTCTGACCGATAAAGATCTTCGTAGAATATGTAGGAGCCAATATGAGCATCCAGGTTCCGCAATTGGTTATTGACCGGAGACGTGTCTCGGTCATGTCTACATAGTTCTCGAACCCGTAGGGTGCGCACGCTTAAAGTTCGGTGACGATCGTAATTAGGGTTTTTGTGTTTTGATGCACCGAAGGTTGTTCGTTGTCCCGGTTGTGACCATGGACATGACGAGGAGTCTCGAAATGGTCGAAACATAAATATTGATATATTGGAAGCCTATATTTGGATATCGGAAATGTTCCGGGTGAAATCGGGATTTTACCGGAGTACCGGGGGGGGTTACCGGAACCCCTCGAGGGTTATTGGGCCTACATGGGCCCTAAGGGAGAAGAGGTGGGCCGGCCAGGGCAGGCCGCGCGCCCACTCCCCCCTAGTCCGAATAGGACAATGAAGGGGGGGGGGCGCCCCCCTTCCCTCTTTCTCCCTTCCCCCTTCCTTTTCCAACAAGGCAAGAGGGGGGAGTCCTACTCCTGGTGGGAGTAGGACTCCTCCAGGCGCACCCCTTGGGCCGGCCGCACCTCCCCCTCTCCCTCCTTTATATACGGGGGCAAGGGGGCACCCCATGACGCACAAGTTGATCTTCGTGATCGTTCCTTAGCCGTGTGCGGTGCCCCCTTCCACCATATTCCACCTCGGTCATATCGTAGCGGTGCTTAGGCGAAGCCCTGCGTCGGTAGAACATCATCACGTCATCACGCCGTCGTGCTGATGAAATTCTCCCTCAACACTTTGCTGGATCAGAGCTCGAGGGACATCACCGAGTTGAACATGTGCAGAACTCGGAGGTGCCATATGTTCGGTACTTGGATCGGTCAGATCGGGAAGACGTACGACTACTTCCTCTATGTTGTGTCAACGCTTCCGTTGCCGGTCTACGAGGGTACGTAGACAACACTCTCCTCTCTCGTCGCTATGCATCACCATGATCTTGCGTGTGCGTAGGAAAATTTTGAAATTACTACGTTCCCCAACAGTGGCATCCGAGCCTAGGTTTTATGCGTTGATGTTGTGCACGAGTAGAACACAAGTGAGTTGTGGGCGGTATAAGTCATACTGCTTACCAGCATGTCATACTTTGGTTCGGCGGTATTGTTGGATGAAGCGGCCCGGACCGACATTATGCGTACGCTTACGCGAGACTGGTTCTACCGACGTGCTTTGCACAGAGGTGGCTGGCGGGTGCCAGTTTCTCCAACTTTAGTTGAACCAAGTGTGGCAACGCCCGGTCCTTGCGAAGGTTAAAAAAGCACCAACTTGACAAACTATCATTGTGGTTTTGATGCGTAGGTAAGAACGGTTCTTGCTAAGCCCGTAGCAGCCACGTAAAACTTGCAACAACAAAGTAGAGAACGTCTGAATTGTTTTTGCAGGGCATGTTGTGATGTGATATGGTCAAGAAATGATGCTAAATTTTATTGTATGAGATGATCATGTTTTGTAACCGAGTTATCGGCAACTGGCAGGAGCCATATGGTTGTCGCTTTATTGTATGCAATACAATCGCGCTGTAATGCTTTACTTTATCACTAAGCGGTAGCGATAGTCGTGGAAGCATAAGATTGGCGAGACGATAACGATGCTACGATGGAGATCAAGGTGTCGCGCCGGTGACGATGGTGATCATGACGGTACTTCAGAGAAGGAGATCACAAGTACAAGATGATGATGGCCATATCATATCACTTATATTGATTGCATGTGATGTTTATCTTTTATGCATCTTATCTTGCTTTGATTGACGGTAGCATTATAAGATGATCCCTCACTAAATTATCAAAGTATAAGTGTTCTCCCTGAGTGTGCACCGTTGTGAAAGTTCTTCATGCTGAGACACCACGTGATGATCGGGTGTGATAGGCTCTACGTTCAAATACAACGGGTGCAAAACAGTTGCACACGCGGAATACTCAGGTTAAACTTGACGAGCCTAGCATATAAGAGATATGGCCTCGGAACACGGAGACCGAAAGGTCGAGCGTGAATCTTATAGTAGATATGATCAACATATTGATGTTCACCATTGATACTACTCCATCTCATGTGATGATCGGACATGGTTTAGTTGATTTGGATCACGTGATCACTTAGAGGATTAGAGGGATATCCTTCTAAGTGGGAGTTCTTAAGTAATATGATTAATTGAACTTAAATTTATCATGAACTTAGTACCTGATAGTATCTTGCTTGTCATTGTTTGATTGTAGATAGATGGCTCGTGCTGTTGTTCCGTTGAATTTTAATGCGTTCCTTGAGAAAGCAAAGTTGAAAGATGATGGTAGCAATTACACGGACTGGGTCCGTAACTTGAGGATTATCCTCATTGCTGCACAGAAGAATTACATCCCGGAAGCACCGCTAAGTGCCAAGCCTGCTGCAGGAGCAACACCAGATGTTATGAACGTCTGGCAGAGCAAAGCTGATGACTACTCGATAGTTCAGTGCGCCATGCTTTACGGCTTAGAACCGGGTCTTCAACGACGTTTTGAACGACATGGAGCATATGAGATGTTCCAGGAGTTGAAGTTAATATTTCAAGCAAATGCCCGGATTGAGAGATATGAATTCTCCAATAAGTTCTATAGTTGCAAGATGGAGGAGAATAGTTCTGTCAGTGAACATATACTCAAAATGTCTGGGTATCATAATCACTTGACTCAACTGGGGGTTAATCTTCCTGTTCATAGTGTCACTGACAGAGTTCTTCATGTTGGGTTACGTAGTAATTTCAAAAAAATTCCTATGCACATGCAAGATCATGTGATGCATAGGAACGAGAGGGGAGAGTGTTGTCTACATACCCATGCAGACCGACTGCGGAAGCGTTGACGCAACGAAGAGGAAGTAGTCGTACGTCTTCTCGATCCGACCGATCAAGCACCGAAACTACGGCACCTCCGAGTTCGAGCACACGTTCAGCTCGATGACGATCCCCGGACTCCGATCCAGCAAAGTGTCGGGGAACAGTTCCGTCAGCACGACGGCGTGGTGACGATCTTGATGTACTACATCAGCAGGGCTTCGCCTAAACTCCGCTACAGTATTATCGAGGATTATGGTGGCTGGGGGCACCGCACACGGCTAAGGAATAGATCACGTGGATCAACTTGTGTGTTCTAGGGTGCCTCTGCCTCAGTATATAAAGGACTAGAGGGGGGAGGCTGGCCGGCCAAGGTGTGGCGCGCCAGGAGAGTCCTACTCCCTTTGGGAGTAGGATTCCCCCCCAATCCTAGTTGGAATAGGATTCGTGGAGGGGGAAAAGAGAGAGAGGGGGCCGGCTACCTCTCCTAGTCCTAATAGGACTAGGGGAAGGGGGAGGCGCACAGCCCATGTAGGGCTGCCTCTTCTCTTTTCCACTAAGGCCCATCATGGCCCATTTAGCTCCCGGGGGGTTCCGGTAACCTTCCCGGTACTCCGGTAAAATCCCGATTTCACCCGGAAAACTTCCGATATCCAAACATAGGCTTCCAATATATCAATTTTTATGTCTCGACCATTTCGAGACTCCTCGTCATGTCCGTGATCACATCCGGGACTCCGAACAACCTTCGGTACATCAAAATGCATAAACTCATAATATAACTGTCATTGTAACCTTAAGCGTGCGGACCCTACGGGTTCGAGAACAATGTAGACATGACCGAGACACGTCTCCAGTCAATAACCAATAGAGGGACCTGGATGCCCATATTGGCTCCTACATATTCTACGAAGATCTTTATCGGTCAGACCGCATAACAACATACATTGTTCCCTTTGTCATCGGTATGTTACTTGCCCGAGATTCGATCGTTGGTATACCAATACCTAGTTCAATTTCATTACCGGCAAGTCTCTTTACTCATTCTGTAATACATCATCCCGCAACTAACTCATTTAGTTGCAATGCTTGCAAGGCTTTAATTGATGTGCATTACCGAGAGGGCCCAGAGATACCTCTCCGACAATCAGAGTGACAAATCCTAATCTCTAAATACGCCAACCCAACATCTACCTTTGGAGACACCTGTAATGCTCCTTTATAATCACCCAGTTACGTTGTGACATTTGGTAGCACCCAAAGTGTTCCTTCGGCAAACGGGAGTTGCATAATCTCATAGTCATAGGAACATGTATAAGTCATGAAGAAAGCAATAGCAACATACTAAACGATCGGGTGCTAAGCTAATGGAATGGGTCATGTCAATCACATCATTCTCCTAATGATGTGATCCCGTTAATCAAATAACAACTCTTTTTGTTTATGGTCAGGAAACATAACCATCTTCGATTAACGAGCTAGTCAAGTAGAGGCATACTAGTGACACTTTGTTTGTCTATGTATTCACACAAGTATTATGTTTCCGGTTAATACAATTATAGCATGAATAATAAACATTTATCATGATATAAGGAAATAAATAATAACTTTATTATTGCCTCTAGGGCATATTTCCTTCAGTCTCCCACTTGCACTAGAGTCAATAATCTAGTTCACATCGCCATGTGATTTAACAGCAATAGTTCACATCACCATGTGATTAATACCCATAGTTCACATCGATATGTGATCAACACCCAAAGGGTTTACTAGAGTCAGTAATCTAGTTCACATCGCTATGTGATTAACACCCAAAGAGTACTAAGGTGTGATCATGTTTTGCTTGTGAGATAATTTTAGTCAACGGGTCTGTCACATTCAGATCCGTAAGTATTTTGCGAATTTCTATGTCAACAATGCTCTGCACGGAGCTACTCTAGCTTATTGCTCCCACTTTCAATATGTATCTGGATTGAGACTTAGAGTCATCCAGATCTGTGTCAAAGCTTGCATCGACGTAACTTTTTATGACGAACCTTTTTGTCACCTCCATAATTGAGAAATATTTCCTTATTCCACTAAGGTTAATTTTGACCGCTGTCCAGTGATCTACTCTTAGATCACTATTGTACTCCCTTGCTTAACACAGTGTAGGGTATACAATAGATCTGGTACACAGCATGGCATACTTTATAGAACCTATGGCTGAGGCATAGGGAATGACTTTCATTCTCTTTCTATCTTCTGCCGTGGTCAGGCTTTGAGTCTTACTCAACTTCACACCTTGTAACACAGGCAAGAAACTTTTTCTTTGACTGTTCCATTTTGAACTACTTCAAAATCTTGTCAAGGTATGTACTCGTTGAAAAACTTATCAAGCGTCTTGATCTATCTCTATAGATCTTGATACTCAATATGTAAGCAGCTTTACCGAGGTCTTTCTTTGAAAAACTCCTTTCAAACACTCCTTTATGCTTTGCAGAATAATTCTACATTATTTCCGATCAACAATATGTCATACACATATACTTATCAGAAATGATGTAGTGCTCCCACTCACTTTCTTGTAAATATAGGCTTCACCGCAAGTCTGTATAAAACTTATATGCTTTGATCAACTTATCAAAGCGTATATTCCAACTCCGAGATGCTTGCACCAGTCCATAGATGTATCGCTGGAACTTGCATATTTTGTTAGCACCTTTAGGATTGACAAAACCTTCTGGTTGTATCATATACAACTCTTCTTTAATAAATCTATTAAGGAATTCAGTTTTGTTTATCCATTTGCCAGATTTCATAAAATGCGGCAATTGCTAACATGATTCGGACATACTTAAGCATGGATACGAGTGAGAAACTCTCATCGTAGTAAACACCTTGAACTTTGTCGAAAACCTTTTGCGACAATTCTAGCTTTATAGATAGTAACACTACTATCAGCGTCTGTCTTCCTCTTGAAGATCCATTTATTTTCTATGGCTTGCCGATCATCGGGCAAATCCATCAAAGTCCATACTTTGTTCTCATACATGGATCATATCTCAGATTTCATGGCCTCAAACCATTTCGCGGAATCTGGGCTCATCATCGCTTCCTCATAGTTCGCAAGTTCGTCATGGTCTAGTAACATGACTTCCAGAACAGGATTACCGTACCACTCTGGTGCGGATCTCACTCTGGTTTACCTATGAGATTTGGTAGTGACTTGATCTGAAGTTACATGTTCATCATCATTAGCTTCCTTACTAATTGGTGTAGGTGTCACAGGAACAGATTTCTGTGATGAACTACTTTCCAATAAGGGAGCAGGTACAGTTACCTCATCAAGTTCTACTTTCCTCCCACTCACTTCTTTCGAGAGAAACTCCTTCTCTAGAAAAACTCCGAATTTAGCAACAAAAGTCTTGCCTTCGGATTTGTGATAGAAGGTGTACCCAACAGTCTCCTTTGGGTATCCTATGAAGACATACTTCTCCGATTTGGGTTCGAGCTTATCATGTTGAAACTTTTTCACATAAGCATCGCAGTCCCAAACTTTAAGAAACGACAACTTTGGTTTCTTGCCAAACCATAGTTCACACGGTGTCGTCTCAACGGATTTAGATGGTGCCCTATTTAACGTGAATGCAGTTGTCTCTAATGCATAACCCCAAAACGATAGTGGTAGATCGGTAAGAGACATCATAGATTGCACTATATCCAATAAAGTATGGTTATGACGTTCGGACACACCATTATGATGTGGTGTTCCATATGGCATGAGTTTGTGAAACTATTCCACATTGTTTTAATTGAAGACCAAACTCGTAACTCAAATATTTGTCTCCGCGATCAGATCGTAGAAACTTTATTTTCTTGTCATGATGATTTTCCACTTCACTCTGAAATCCTTTGAACTTTTCAAATATTTCAGACTTATGTTTCATCAAGTAGATATACCCATATCTGCTCAAATCATCTGTGAAGTTCAGAAAATAACGATACTTGCCGTGAGCCTTAACACTCATCGGACCGCATACATCAGTATGTATTATTTCCAATAAGTCAGTTGCTCGCTCAGGAGAACGGAGTCTTAGTCATCTTGCCCATGAGGTATGGTTCGCAAGCATCAAGTGATTCATAATCAAGTGATTCCAAAATCCCATCAGCATGGAGTTTCTTCATGTGCTTTACACCAATATGACCTAAACGGCAGTGCTACAAATAAGTTGCACTATCATTATTAACTTTGCATCTTTTGGTTTCAATATTATGATTATGTGTATCACTACGATCGAGATCCAACGAACTATTTTCATTGGGTGTGCAACCATATAAGGTTTTATTCATTTAAACAGAACAACAATTTATTCTCTTACTTAAATGAATAACCGTATTATAATAAACATGATCAAATCATATTCATGCTTTACGCAAACACCAAATAACACTTATTCAGGTTTAATACTAATCCCAAAAGTATAGGGAGTGTGTGATGATGATCATATCAATCTTGGAACCACTTCCAACACACATCGTCACTTCACCCTTAACTAGTCTCTGTTTATTCTGCAACTCCCGTTTCGAGTTACTAATCTTAGCAACTGAACTAGTATCAAATACTGAGGGGTTGCTATAAACACTAGTAAAGTACACATCAATAACATGTATATCAAATATACTTATGTTCACTTTGCCATCCTTCTTATCTGCCAATCACTTGGGGTAGTTCCGCTTCCAATGACCAGTCCCTTTGCAGTAGAAACACTTAGTCTCAGGCTTAGGACCAGACTTGGGCTTCTTCACTTGAGCAGCAACTTGCTTGCTGTTCTTCTTGAAGTTCCCCTTCTTCCCTTTGCCCTTTTATTGAAACTAGTGGTCTTGTCTACCATCAACACTTGATGCTCTTTCTTGATTTCTACCTTCATCGATTTCATCATCATGAAAAGCTCGGGATTCGTTTTCGTCATCCCTTGCATAATATAGTTCATCACGAAGTTCTACTAACTTGGTGATGGTGACTAGAGAATTCTGTCAATCACTATCTTATCTGGAAGATTAACTCCCACTTGATTCAAGTGATTGTAGTACCCAGACAATCTGAGCACATGCTCACTAGTTGAGCGATTCTCCTCCATCTTTTAGCTATAGAACTTGTTGGAGACTTCATATCTCTCAACTCGGGTATTTGCTTGAAATATTAACTTCAACTCCTGGAACATCTCATATGTTCCATGACGTTCAAAACGTCGTTGAAGTCCCGATTCTAAGCCGTAAACATGGTGCACTAAACTATCAAGTAGTCATCATATTGAGCTAGCCAAACGTTCATAACGTCTGCATCTGCTCCTGCAATAGGTCCGTCACCTAGCGGTGCATCAAGGACATAATTCTTCTGTGCAGCAATGAGGATAAACCTCAGATCACGGATCCAATCCGCATCTTTGCTACTAACATCTTTCAACATAATTTTCTCTAGGAACATATCAAAATAAACACAGGGAAGCAACAACGCGAGCTATTGATCTACAACATGATTTGCAAAATACTACCAGGACTAAGTTCATGATAAATTTAAGTTCAATTAATCACATTACTTAAGAACTCCCACTTAGATAGACATCCCTCTAATCCTCTAAGTGATCACGTGATCCAAATCAACTAAACCATGTCCGATCATCACGTGAGATGGAGTAGTTTCATTGGTGAACATCACTATGTTGATCATATCTACTATATGATTCACGCTCGACCTTTCGGTCTCCGTGTTCCGAGGCCATATCTGTATATGCTTGGCTCGTCAAGTATAACCTGAGTATTCCGCGTGTGCAACTGTTTTACACCCGTTGTATTTGAACGTAGAGCCTATCACACCCGATCATCACGTGGTGTCTCAGCAAGAAGAACTTTCGCAACGGTGCATACTCAGGGAGAACACTTCTTGATAATTAGTGAGAGATCATCTTAAAATGCTACCGTCAAACTAAGCAAAATAAGATGTGTAAAAGATAAACATCATATGCAATCAAAATATGTGGCATGATATGGCCATCATCATCTTGCACCTTTGATCTCCATCTCCAAAGTACTGTCATGATCTCTATCGTCACCGGCATGACACCATGATCTCCATCATCTTGATCTATATCAATGTGTCGTCACACGGTCGTCTCGCCAACTATTGCTCTTGCAACTATTGCTATCGCATAGCGATAAAGTAAAGCAATTATTTGGCGCTTGCATCTTATGCAATAAAGAGACAACCATAAGGCTTTTGCTAGTTGCCGATGACTTCAACAAAACATGATCATCTCATACAACAACTTATATCTCATCACGTTTTGACCATATCACATCACAACATGCCCTGCAAAAACAAGTTAGACGTCCTCTACTTTGTTGTTGCAAGTTTTACGTGGCTGCTACGGGCTTAAGCAAGAACCAATCTTACCTACGCATCAAAACCACAACGATAGTTTGTCAAGTTGGTGCTGTTTTAACCTTCGCAAGGACCGGGCGTAGCCACACTCGGTTCAACTAAAGTTGGAGAAACTGTCACCCGCTAGCCACCTTTGTGCAAAGCACGTCGGGAGAACCGGTCTCGCTTAAGCGTACGCGTAATGTCGGTCCGGGCCGCTTCATCCAACCATACCGCCAAACCAAAGTATGACATGCTGGTAAGCAGTATGACTTATATCGCCCACAACTCACTTGTGTTCTACTCGTGCATATAACATCAACATAAATAACCTAGGATCGGATACCACTGTTGGGTTACGTAGTAATTTCAAAAAAATTCCTACGCACACGCAAGATCATGTGATGCATAGCAACGAGAGGGGAGAGTGTTGTCTACGTACCCACGCAGACCGACTGCGGAAGCATTGACGCAATGAAGAGCAAGTAGTCGTACGTCTTCTCGATCCGACCGATCAAGCACCGAAACTACGGCACCTCCGAGTTCGAGCACACGTTCAGCTCGATGACGATCCCCGGACTCCGATCCAGCAAAGTGTCGGGGAAGAGTTCCTCAGCACGACGGCGTGGTGACGATCTTGATGTACTACAGCAGCAGGGCTTCGCCTAAACTCCGCTACAGTATTATCGAGGATTATGGTGGCTGGGGGCACCGCACACGGCTAAGGAATAGATCACGTGGATCAACTTGTGTGTTCTAGGGTGCCTCTGCCTCAGTATATAAAGGACTAGAGGGGGGAGGCTGGCCGGCCAAGGTGTGGCGCGCCAGGAGAGTCCTACTCCCTCTGGGAGTAGGATTCCCCCCCAATCGTAGTTGGAATAGGATTCGTGGAGGGGGAAAAGAGAGAGAGGGGGCCAGCCACCTCTCCTAGTCCTAATAGGACTAGGGGAAGGGGGAGGCGCACAGCCCATGTAGGGCCGCCTCTTCTCTTTTCCACTAAGGCCCATCATGGCCCATTTAGCTCCCGGGGGGTTCCGGTAACCTTCCCGGTACTCCGGTAAAATCCTGATTTCACCCGGAACACTTCCGATATCCAAACATAGGCTTCCAATATATCAATTTTTATGTCTTGACCATTTCGAGACTCCTCGTCATGTCCGTGATCACATCCGGGACTCCGAACAACCTTCGGTACATCAAAATGCATAAACTCATAATATAACTGTCATCGTAACCTTAAGCGTGCGGACCCTACGGGTTCGAGAACAATGTAGACATGACCGAGACACGTCTCCGGTCAATAACCAATAGCGGGACCTGGATGCCCATATTGGCTCCTACATATTCTACGAAGATCTTTATCGGTCAGACCGCATAACAACATACGTTGTTCCCTTTGTCATCGGTATGTTACTTGCCCGAGATTCGATCGTCGGTATCCAATACCTAGTTCAATCTCGTTACCGGCAAGTCTCTTTACTCGTTCTGTAATACATCATCCCGCAACTAACTCATTTAGTTGCAATGCTTGCAAGGCTTAATTGATGTGCATTACCGAGAGGGCCCAGAGATACCTCTCCGACAATCGGAGTGACAAATCCTAATCTCGAAATACGCCAACCCAACATCTACCTTTGGAGACAACTGTAATGCTCCTTTATAATCACCCAGTTACGTTGTGACGTTTGGTAGCACCCAAAGTGTTCCTCCGGCAAACGGGAGTTGCATAATCTCATAGTCATAGGAACATGTATAAGTCATGAAGAAAGCAATAGCAACATACTAAACGATCGGGTGCTAAGCTAATGGAATGGGTCATGTCAATCACATCATTCTCCTAATGATGTGATCCCGTTAATCAAATAACAACTCTTTTTGTTTATGGTCAGGAAACATAACCATCTTCGATTAACGAGCTAGTCAAGTAGAGGCATACTAGTGACACTTTGTTTGTCTATGTATTCACACAAGTATTATGTTTCCGGTTAATACAATTATAACATGAATAATAAACATTTATCATGATATAAGGAAATAAATAATAACTTTATTATTGCCTCTAGGGCATATTTCCTTCACTTCAATCACTGCCACCAAGCTACAAAAGCTTCGTGATGAACTATAATATGCAAGGGATGAATAAGACTATTCCTGAGCTCTTCACGATGCTAAAAGCCGCGGAGGTAGAAATCAAGAAGGAGCATCAAGTGTTGATGGTCAATAAGACCACCATTTTCAAGAAAAAGGGCAAAGGGAAGAAGAAAGGGAACTTCAAGAAGAACAACAAACAAGTTGCTGCTTAGGAGAAGAAACCCAAGTCTGGACCTAAGCCTGAGACTGAGTGCTTCTACTACAAGCAGGCTGGTCACTGGAAGCGGAACTGCCCCAAGTATTTGGCAGATAAGAAGGATGGCAAAGTGAACAAAGGTATATGTGATATACATGTTATTGATGTGTACCTTACTAATGCTCGCAGTAGCACCTGGGTATTTGATACTGGTTCTGTTGCTAACATTTGCTCTACAGGTTAGGATTTGTTATTTGGTTAACGGGATCACATCATTAGGAGAATGATGTGATTGACTTAACCCATTCCATTAGCTTAGCACTTGATCGTTTAGTTTGTTGCTATTGCTTTCTTCATAACCTATATATGTTCCTATGACTATGAGATTACGCAACTCCCGTTTACCGGAGGAACACTTTGTGTGCTACCAAACGTCACAACGTAACTGGGTGATTATAAAGGTGCTCTACAGGTGTCTCCGAAGGTATTTGTTGGGTTGGCGTATTTCGAGATTAGGATTTGTCACTCCGATTGTCGGAGAGGTATCCCTGGGCCCTCTCGGTAATGCACATCACTCAAGCCTTGCAAGCATTGCAACTAATAAGTTAGTTGCGGGATGATGTATTACGGAATGAGTAAAGAGACTTGCCGGTAACGAGATTGAACTAGGTATTGAGATACCGATGATCGAATCTCGGGCAAGTAACATACCGATGACAAAGGGAACAACGTAAATTGTTATGCGGTCTGACCGATAAAGATCTTCGTAGAATATGTAGGAGCCAATATGAGCATCCAGGTTCCGCTATTGGTTATTGACCGGAGACGTGTCTCGGTCATGTCTACATAGTTCTCGAACCCGTAGGGTCCGCACGCTTAAAGTTCGGTGACGATCGTAATTAGGGTTTCTGTGTTTTGATGTACCGAAGGTTGTTCGGTGTCCCGGATGTGATCACGGACATGACGAGGAGTCTCGAAATGGTCGAGACATAAAGATTGATATATTGGAAGCCTATATTTGGATATCGGAAATGTTCTGGGTGAAATCGGGATTTTACCGGAGTACGGGGGGTTACCGGAACCCTCCCGGGGGTTATTGGGCCTACATGGGACCTAAGGGAGAAGAGGAGGGCCGGCCAGGGCAGGCCGCGCGCCCCCTCCCCCCTAGTCCGAATAGGACAAGGAAGGGGGGGGGGGCGCCCCCCTTCCCTCTTTGTCCCTTCCCCCTTCCTTTTCCAACAAGGCAAAAGGGGGGAGTCCTACTCTCGGTGGGAGTAGGACTCCTCCAGGCGCACCCCTTGGACTGGCTACACCTGCCCCTCTCCTTCCCTTATATACGGGGGCAAGGGGGCACCCTATGACACACAAGTTGATCTTCATGATCGTTCCTTAGCCGTGTGCGGTGCCCCCTTCCACCATATTCCACCTCGGTCATATCGTAGCGATGCTTAGGCGAAGCCCTGCGTCGGTAGAACATCATCACCGTCATCACGCCGTCGTGCTGACAAAACTCTCCCTCAACACTTTGCTGGATCGGAGCTCGATGGACGTCACCGAGTTGAACGTGTGCAGAACTCGGAGGTGCCGTACGTTCGGTACTTGGATCGGTCGGATCGGGAAGACGTACGACTACTTCCTCTACGTTGTGTCAACGCTTCCGTTGCCGGTCTACGAGGGTATGTAGACAACACTCTCCTCTCTCGTTGCTATGCATCACCATGATCTTGCGTGTGCGTAGGAAAATTTTGAAATTACTACGTTCCCCAACAATATCATAGGCGGTTCCCAAACGGAAAATAAAGTTTATTCCTTTTTCCACCATAAATTTCACTTTCCATGGCTAGCCGTATCCACGGTTTCCCTCCATACCAACACTTTCCAAGGAATTTATTATTTGATAGCATAAATGAAATTCAATTTTTTGCATTTTGGGACTGGGCATCCCTAATACCTTTGCCTTACTCTTGTGCAATGACAAGTGAATAAACACTCATCTTGAGAATAACACATCTAGCATGGAAAATATTAGCCACCCCTCAACGCTCCGCGAGCGAAACAAACACACAAAAGAGAAGTTTATTTTGAAAATTAGAGATGGCACATGCAAATTTGCTTAGAACGGCAAAAGAATACCGCATATAGCTAGATATAGTGAACTCATGTGGCAAAAATGGGTTAAAGGTTTTTGGATGCATAAGTAGTGATCATACTTAGTGCAAAATGAAGGCTAGCAAAAGATTGGGAAGCGACCAACTAAGAAATGGATAATCTCATAAGCAAGCATTAAGCATAAATAACACCGAATAATGCACCACAAGTAGGATATAATTTCATTGCATGACTATTGACTTTCGTACTTGCATAGGGAATCACAAACCTTAACACCAATATTCTTACTAAAGCATAATTACTCATCAACATGGCTCACATATCACATCATCATATATCAAAACTATTACTAAGAATCAAGTTTATTTTGTCCAATGATCTTCACGAAAGTTTTTATTATATCCTTCTTGGATATCTATCACTTTGGGACTAATTTTCATGTATTGCTTTTGACAAGCTCCAACAAATATAAGTGAAGATCATGAGCATAATATATATTTCTTTCTCTCAAATTAATTTAAGTGAAGCAAGAAAGAATTTATTGAAAATTTTACTAACTCTCAAATAAATCTAAGTGAAGCAAGAGAGCATTTCTTCAAAAATACTAAAGCACACCGTGCCAAAAAGATATAAGTAAAGCACTAGAGCAAGTCCATAGCTCATAAAAATTTAAGTGAAGCATAGAGAGCAATTCTAACAAGTCATGGCATAATTTTGGCTCTCTCAAATAGGTGTGTCCAGCAAGGATCGATGACTTAAAACACAAAATAAAACAAGCAAAGACTCATATCATACAAGACACTCCAAGCAAAACACATATCATGTGATGAATAAAACTATAGTTTCAAGTAAAATACTGATGATCGTTGGAAGAAAGCAGGGATGCCACTTGGGGGCATCCCCAAGCTTAGTTGGTTGCTCATTTTTGGATAATAGCTTGGGATGCCGGGGCATACCTAGTCTTAGGCTCTTCCATCCTTCCTTCATCCATCGTAAGATAACCCAAAACTTGAAAATTTCAATCACACAAAACTCAACAAAACCTTCGTGAGATCCGTTAGTATAAGAATAATAAACCACTACTATAAGTGTTGTATCAAACCAATTCATATTTTGTTCTTGTATTATAGCTACTGTATTCCAACTTTTCTATGGCAAAAACTCATCAAAGAAAACCATAGAGCCATCAAAATAAGCACACAACACAAAGAAAACACAATCTGTCAAAAAAGAACAGTCTATAGAAATCTGACTATTTCTAATACTTCTGTAACTCCCAAAATTCTGCAAAATTAGGACGACCTAAGCAATTTTTATATTGATCTACTGCAAGTGGAATGGGTATTTTATCGCTCTTCGGTAAAAAATGAAAATTAATTTGCAAGCATAAAAGTTTCTGTTTTTTCGAAAAGATCAAACAACTATCACCCAAGAAGATCCTAAAGGCTTTACTTGGCACAAACACGAACTAAAACATAAAAAACACAATCATAACAGTAGCATAATTGTGTTAACACACAAAAACAGGAAGCAGAAAGCAAAAACAAAAACACAATTTATTCATTGGGTTGCCTCTCAACAAGCGCTATAGTTTTATGTCGTTAGCTAGGCATAAGGCAAGGATCGAAGTTTTGTCATCTTTGGTTCGAGATCCATAAGATTCCCTCATGATTGGTTCATAAGGTGGCTTAATTCTTGTTCTAGGTAAGTGTTCCATACCCTTCCTCAAAGGAAATTGGAACTTAATATTGCCTTCGTTCATATCAATCACGACACCGATAGTGCGTACAAACGGTCTACCAAGAATAATTGGACAAGACAGATTGCAATCAATATCAAGAACAATAAAATCTATGGGCAGATAATTCCTATTTGCAAGAATAAGAACATCATTAATTCTTCCCATAGGGTTTTTAATAGTAGAATCCGCCAAGTGCAAATTCAAAGAACATTCTTCAAGATTAGTAAGACCAAGCAGATCACATAAAGATTTCGAAATTGTAGAAACACTAGCACCCAAGTCACACAAAGAAAAACACTCATAATTTTTAATCTTGACTTTGATAGTAGGTTCCCATTCATCATGCGATTTTCTAGGAATTGAAACTTCTAATTCCAATTTTTCTTCAAAAGCTTTCAGCATAGCATCAACAATATGTTTAGTAAAAGCTTTATTTTGTTCATAAGCATGGGTTGAATTTATCATGGATTGCAACAAAGAAATACAATCAATCAAAGAGAAACTAGCATAATTAAAGTCTTTGTAATCCAAAAGAGTGGGCACATCATATGGATCTCCAAGAGACCATTGTATTGAGAATCAAGAGAGAGAGATGAAGCCATCTAGCTACTAACTATGGACCCGAAGGTCTACAAAGTACTACTCATGCATCATCAGAGAGGCACCAATGCAGGTGGTGAACCCTGTCCAAGATGGTGTCTAGATTGGTTCTGGTGGTTTTGGACTCTGCGGCGGCTGGATGAATATTTCGTTGACTCCCCTAGGGTTCTGGAAATATTGGGGTATTTATAGAGCAAAGAGGCGGTCTAGGGGGCACCCGAGGTGGGCACAACCCACCAGGGCGCGCCTAGGCCTCCTGGTGTGCCCTGGTGGGTTGTCCCCTCCTCGGGACTCCCCCAGGTGGAACCAAGGCCCAACATGTTCCTTCTGGTCCATAAAAATCTTTGTAAAGTTTCGTGGCATTTGGACTCCGTCTGATATTGATTTTCTGCGATGTAAAAACACAGAAAAAACATGAACTGTCACTTGGCACTATGTCAATAGGTTAGTACCAAAAAATGATATAGAATGACTATAAAATGATTACAAAACATCCAAGATTGGTAATAGAACAATATGGAACAATAAAAAATTATAGATACATTGGAGACGTATCATCTGCTTGGAACTGCACCAACTTACAGCTCCACCATTCAATATAAATATGTATCCGGTTTGCGACTTTGAGTCTTCCGGATCAGTGTCAAAGCTTGCATCGACGTAACCATTTTACGACAAGCTCTTTGTCACCTCCATAAATGAGAAACATATCCTTAGTCCTTTTCAGGTATTTCAGGGTGTTCTTGACCGCTGTCCAGTGATCCACTCCTGGATTACTTTGGTACCTCCTTGCTAAACCTATAGCAAGGCACACATCAGGTCTGGTACACAGCATTACATACATGATAGAACCTATGGCTGAGGCATAGGGAATGACTTTCATTTTCTCTCTATCTTGTGCAGTGGTTGGGCATTGAGTCTGACTCAACTTCACACCTTGTAACACAGGCAAGAACCCTTTCTTTGACTGATCCATTTTGAACTTTTTCAAAACTATATCAAGGTATGTGCTTCTATCTCTATAGATCTTGATGCCCAATACATAAGCAGCTTCACTGAGGTCTTTCATTGAAAAATTCTTATTCAAGTATCCTTTTATGCTATCCAGAAATTATGTATTATTTCCAATCAACAATATGTCATCCACATATAATATTAGAAATGCTACAGAGCTCCCACTCACTTTCTTGTAAATACAGGCTTCTCCAAAAGTCTATATAAAACCATATGCTTTGATCACACTATCAAAGCGTATATTCCAACTCTGAGAGGCTTGCACCAGTCCATAAATGGATCACTGGAGCTTGCACACTTTGTTAGCACTTTTAGGATCGACAAAATCTTCTAGTTGCATCATATACAACTCTTCTTTAAAAAATCCATTAAGGAATGCAGTTTTGACATCCATTTGCCAAATTTCATAATCATAAAATGCGGCAATTGCTAACATGATTCGGACAGACTTAAGCATCACTACGGGTGAGAAGGTCTCATCATAGTCAACTCCTTAAACTTGTCAAAACCCTTCCGCAACAAGTCGAGCTTTGTAGACAGTAACATTACCGTCAGCTCAGTCTTCTTCTTGAAGATCCATTTATCCTCTATGGCTTGCCGATCGTCGGGCAAGTCAACCAAAGTCCACACTTTCTTCTCATACATGGATCCCATCTAAGATTTCATGGCCTCAAGCCATTTTGCGGAATCTGGGCTCATCATCGCTTCCTCATAGTTCGTAGGTTCGTCATGGTCAAGTAACATGACTTCCAGAACAGGATTTCTGTACCACTCTGGTGCGGAACGTACTCTGGTTGACCTACGAGGTTCTGTAGTAACTTGATATGAAGTTTCATGATCATCATCATTAGCTTCCTCACTAATTGGTGTAGGAATCACTGGATCTGATTTCTATGATGAACTACTTTCCAATTCGGGAGAAGTTACAATTAACTCATCAAGTTCTACTTTCCTCCCACTCACTTCTTTCGAGAGAAACTCCTTCTCAAGAAAGGATCCATTCTTAGCAACGAATATCTTGCCTTCGGATCTATGATAGGAGGTGTAACCAACAGTTTCCTTTGGGTATCCTATGAAGACGCATTTCTCCGATTTGGATTCGAGCTTATTAGGTTGAAACTTTTTCATATAAGCATCACAGCCCCAAACTTTATGAAACGACAGCTTAGGTTTCTTGCCAAACCATAGTTCATATGGTGTCGTCTCAACGGATTTAGATGGTGCCCTATTTAACGTGAATGATGTCGTCTCTAAAGCATAACCCCAAAACAATAACAGTAAACCAGTAAGAGACATCATAGATCACACAATATCTAATAAAGTACGGTTACGACGTTCGGACACACCATTACACTGTGGTGTTCCAGGTGGCGTGAGTTGTGAAACTATTCCACATTGTTTCAAATGAGGACCAAACTCATAACTCAAATATTCACCTCCATGATCACATCATAGAAACTTTATTTTCTTGTTACGATGATTTTCCACTTCACCCTGAAATTCTTTGAACTTTTCAAATGTTTCTGACTTATGTTTCATTAAGTAGATATACCCATATCTTCTCAAATCATCTGTGAAAGTCAGAAAATAACGATACCCGCCGTGAGCCTCAACACTCATCGGACCGCATACATCAGTATGTATTATTTCTAATAAGTCAGTGGATCGCTCCATTGTCCCGGAGAGCGGAGTTTTCGTCATCTTGCCCATGAGGCATGGTTCGCAAGTATCAAGTGATTCATAATCAAGTGATTCCAGAAGCCCATTATCATGGAGTTTCGTCATGCACTTTACACCAATATGACCTAAACGACAATGCCACAAATAAGTTGCACTATCATTATTAACTTTGCATCTTTTGGCTTAAATATTATGAATATGTGTATCACTATGATCGATATACAAGAAAAATAGAGCACCCAACAAGGGTGCATGCCCATAAAAGATATTACTCATATAAATAGAACAACCATTGTTCTTTGATTTAAATGAATAACCGTCTCGCATCAAACAAGATCCAAATATAATATCCATGCTCAATACTGGCACCAAATAACAATTATTGAGGACTAAAACTAATCCCAAAGGTAGATGTAGAGGTAGCATGCCGACGACGATCACATCAACCTGGGAACCATTTCCGACGCGCATCATCACATCGTCCTTAGCCAATTTTCGTTTAATCCATAGCTCCTATTTCGAGTTGCAAATATGAGCAACAGAACCAGTATCAAATACCCAGGCGCTACTACGAGCATTTGTTAGGTACACATCAATAACATGTATATCAAAAATACCTTTCACTTTGCCATCCTTCTTATCCGCCAAATACTTGGGGCAGTTCCACTTCCAGTGACCAGTCCCTTTGCAGTAGAAGCACTCAGTTTCAGGCTTAGGTCCAGACTTGGGCTTCTTCCCAAGAGCAGCAACTTGCTTGCTATTCTTCTTGAAGTTCCCCTTCTTCCCTTTGCCCTTTTTCTTGAAACTAGCGGTCTTGTTAACCGTCAACACTTGATGCTCCTTCTTGATTTCTACCTCCGCAGCCTTTAGCATCACGAAGAGCTCGGGAATTGTCTTTTCTATCCCTTGCATATTATAGTTCATCATGAAGCCTTTATAGCTTGGTGGCAGTGATTGAAGAACTCTGTCAATGACACTATCATTAGGAGGATTAACTCCCAGCCGAGTCAAGTGGTTATGGTACCCAGACATTCTGAGTATGTGTTCACTGACAGAACTATTTTCCTCCATTTTGCAGCTGTAGAACTTGTTGGAGACTTCATATCTCTCAACTAGGGCATTTGCTTGAAATATTAACTTCAACTCCTAGAACATCTCATATGCTCCATGACGTTCAAAACGTCTTTGAAGTCCCGATTCTAAGCGGTAAAGCATGGTACACTGAACTATCGAGTAGTCATCAGCTTTAGTCTACCAGATGTTCATAACGTCCGGAGTTGCTCCTGCAGCGGGTCTTGCACCTAGCAGTGCTTTCAGGACGTAATTCTTCTATGCAGCAATGAGGATAATCCTAAAGTTACGGACCCAGTTCGTGTAGTTGCTACCATCATCTTTCAACTTAGCTTTCTCTAGGAATGCATTAAAATTCAAGGAAATGGTAGCACGGGGCATTGATCTACAATAACATAGATATGCAAAAACTATCAGGACTAAGTTCATGATAAATTAAGGTTCAATTAATCATATTACTTAAGAACTCCCACTTAGATAGACATCCCTCTAGTCATCTAAATGATCACGTGATCCATATCAACTAAACCATGTTCGATCATCACGTGAAATGGAGTAGTTTTCAATGGTGAACATCTATGTGTTGATCATATCTACTATATGATTCATGTTCGACCTTTCGGTCTCAGTTTTCTGAGGCCATATCTGCATATGCTAGGTTCGTTAAGTTTAACCCGAGTATTCTGCACATGCAAAACTGGCTTGCACCCGTTGTATGTGAACGTAGAGCTTATCACACCCGATCATCATGTGCTATCTCGGCACGCTGTAGCAACGGTGCATACTCAGGGAGAACACTTATACCTTGAAATTTAGTGAGGGATTATCTTATAATGCTACCGCCGTACTAAGCAAAATAAGATGCATAAAGGATAAACATCACATGCAATCAAAATATGTGACATGATATTGGCATAATCATCTTATGCCTTTGATCTCCATCTCCAAAGCACCGTCATGATCTCCATCCTCACCAACTTGACACCTTGATCTCCATTGTAGCGTCGTTGTCGTCTCACCAACTATTGCTTCTACGACTATCGCTACCGCTTAGTGATAAAGTAAAGCAATTACATGGCGATTGCATTTCATACAATAAAGCGACAACCATAAGGCTCCTGCCAGTTGCCGATAACTTCTACAAAACATGATCCTCTCATACAACAATTTATATCTCATCACATCTTGACCATATCACATCACAACATGCCCTGCAAAAACAAGTTAGATGTCCTCTACTTTGTTGTTGCAAGTTTCACGTGGCTGCTACGGGTTTCTAGCAAGAACCGTTCTTACCTACGCATCAAAGCCACAACGATTTTTCGTTAAGTGTGCTGTTTTAACCTTCAACAAGGACCGGTCGTAGTAAAATTCGATTCAACTAAAGTTGGCGAAACAGACACCCGCGAGCCACTTGTGTGCAAAGCACATCGGTAGAACCGGTCTCATGCACGTGGTCATGTAATGTTGGCCCGGGCCGCTTCATCCAACAATACCACCGAATCAAAATAGACGTTGGTGGTAAGCAGTATGACTATTATCACCCACAACTCATTGTGTTCTACTCGTGCATATCATCTATGCATAGACCTGGCTAGGATGCCATTTTTGGGGAACGTAGCATGCAATTTCAAAAAAATTCCTACGATCACGCAAGATGTATCTAGGAGATGCATAGCAACGACAGGGGGAGAGTGTGTCCACGTACCCTCGTAGACCGAAAGCGGAAGCGTTAGGTTAACACGGTTGATGTAGTCAAACATCTTCACGATCCAACCGATCTTAGTACCGAACGTACGGCACCTCCGAGTTCAGCACACATTCAGCTCAATGACGTCCCTCGAACTCTTGATCCAGCGGAGGGTCGAGGGAGAGTTGCGTTAGCACGATGGCGTGGTGACGGTGATGGTGATGTGATCCGCGCAGGGCTTCGCCTAAGCACTACGATGCTATGACCGAAGGAGTAAATTGTGGAGGGGGCCACCGCTGAAAGCACAAGTGCTCCCTAGGTGATTTTGGTAATTAATGTCAACATATCTCTTGTTGGACTAATGCTTTCATCTAGTATTTTTCAGATAAGTTCAACAATGGAGTGGCATGGACTAGAGGATGTGGAACCCCTTCGAGATGATAAGGACAAAGGACTGGCTCAAGCTCAAAGCTCAGGACTCTACATTTTTCATTTTAGTGATCCAAGATCACATTGAGTCCATAGGAAAGCCAATACTGTTAAGAGGGAATGAGGTGTTGCTTAATGGCTTGCTTGCTCAAAGTGCCTAGTGATATGCTCCACAACCCTCAACCACTTTCTCACATCCACATATGTCCCAAAACAGAAGTCAAACTCGGCCCCGCCGAAACTTTCTATCCGGCGCCACCGAGTTCTCTTGACATAGCCACTGCCAGAAACCCTAATCAATTTGGTCTCACCGATGGGATCTCGGTCTCACCGAGATGGGCTTGCAAACTCTCTGTTGCCTATTGCATTAATTTCGGTCTCACCGAAAGATGAAATCGGTCCCACCGAGTTTGCTTGGCCAACTCTCTGTTTAGATTATTACCAAAATCGGTCCCACTGAGTTTGTGTAATCGGTCCAACCGAGATAAGGCTTTACCCTAACCCTAGCACATCGGTCCCACTGAGTTGATCATGTCGGTCCCACCGAAAATCCTAACATTCACATTTTGAACTAAATCGGTCTGACCAAGTTTTATAATTCGGTCCCACCGAGTTTGGAGATTTGTGTGTAACGGTTAGATTTTGTGTGGAGGCTATATATACCCCTCCACCCACTCTTCATTCATGGAGAGAGCCATCCGAACATGCCTACTCTTCCAACATACATTTTCTTAGAAGAGAACCACCTACACTTGTGTTGAGGTCAAGATATTCCATTCCAACCACCTAATCTTGATCTCTAGCCTTCCCCAAGTTGCTTTCCACTCAAATCATCTTTCTACCAAATCCAATCCTATGAGAGAGAGAGAGAGTTGAGTGCTGGGGAGACTATCATTTCAAGCACAAGAGTAAGGAGTTCATCATCAACACACCATCTATTACCTTTTGGAGAGTGGTGTCTCCTAGATTGGTTAGGTGTCACTTGGGAGCCTCCGTCAAGATTGTGGAGTTGAACCAAGGAGTTTGTACAGGCAATGAGATCGCCTACTTCGTGAAGATCTACCCTAGTAAGGCAAGTCCCTCATGGGTGATGGCCATGGTGGGATAGACAAGGTTGCTTCTTCATGGACCCTTCGTGGGTGGAGCCCTCCGTGGACTCGCGCAACCGTTACCCTTCGTGGGTTGAAGTCTCCATCAATGTGGATGTACGATAGCACCACCTATCGGAACCACGCCAAAAATCTCCGTGTTGCACACTCAAATCCCATCCCTTTACATTCTTGCAACTTGCATGATTTACTTTCCACTGCTCATATACTCTTATCATGCTTGCTTGATATGTATTGTGAATGTTTGAACTTGTGCTAAAGCTCCACTTCAACCTAAAGAATTTAAAAACCGCAACTTTTCTTGCTAAGAGTCTATTCACCCCCCTCTAGACACCTCTTCTCGATCCTTTCAATCACACATCACTACAAAAAATACACTTCCGTGATGATACGTGTTTGTCACAGTACATCGCGTTTTCTGTCATGCATGTACATCCATGACGATTTTATGACAGAATCAAGATAGTCATACCTGTGCTGTCGTAGAAGTGTTCCATGACATTACCAAAATTATCATCACGGAAGTGTCCACTTCCATGACGATAAATCACGCGTCACAGAAGTGCTTTCGTTAAGGGTGACCGACACGTAGCATCCACCGTAACAGAACACCGTTAAGCTATCGGGTCGGGTTTTGGATCCGATAACCCGTTAACAGCCCCGACCAATGGGGATTTTCCACGTGTAAAATCATCATTGGCTGGAGGAAACACGTGTCAGCTCATCACTAGGACATATGTCATCCACTCATTGGACAGAAGGCGCCTATGATACGTCGACACGTGGCACGGCCCAACAGAGGCCCATTCCTATGAAAAGGCCGGCCCATTTGACTTGGTCAAAAGGTGGCGGGCCGGCCCATGGAAAGCCTGTTAACGGCCTGTTCGCATATAGCCCATTTACAGCCCGCTAACCCAAGGCCCGTTACGCCCTATTTGAATTAGGCCCAGTAGCGTCATCTGGGCCATCCAATATGATTCCAGCCCGTTTTCACTTCTGGCCCATGTATGACCCATGACGTCTTTCGGCCCATATGAGGCCTTATGTAACTCTTGGCCTATTAACGACCCGTGGTGAAACTGGCCCATAATGAACAATGTATCACTTTACACCCATTAATGGCCCGTGGTGAAACTGGCCCGTAAAGAACAGTGTATCACTTCATACCCATTAACGGCCCGTTATTCCGATGGGCCATTTTCAGCCCATGTTATCTTTTGACCTTCTTAGAGCCCATTTATTCTTGGGCTATTTTCCAGCATTCGTTTACTTACGGTCCGTTACTATCATTTTCTGCTTGTGGGCCAAATTCAGCCCGTGGTTACACTCGTCCTGTTTGTGGTCCATTAATACGTTGGTCCGTTTTCATAGCGTCATCAAATACGGCCTATTAACGATGACCCGTTATGGTCAGCCCATGAACGAACGATTCCAACTCTAGCCCGTTTACGGCCAGAATGCAGTCTGTTTGGCCCATGTTTGGCCAATCGATCATACGACCCGTATAAGGCCCATTGATGATATGGCCCGTAGAAGGCCCATTGTTTCTACGGCCCGTAGAAGGCCCACTGTTTCTACGGCCCGTAGAAGGCCCACTGTTTATACGGCCCGTAGAAGGCCCACTGTTTCTACGGCCCGTAGGAGGCCCAGTGTCACTACAGTAAATATTAGCCCATGGTTATTGTGGCCTAGTTTTAAAAAATAGGTTATTACAGCCACTAGCAAACCGTAGAAAAAGAACTGCACTGACTACAAGCAAACAAATAAACAAGACAACAAGGAAATAAATAAGCAAGCAACTTACACTAGGCTATCATGGCTATTACACATATTACATCCACTGGGCATCAAAGTTTGCCACCAGTGCAAATATAGGGAACACAGCAGCATATAAACGCCACAACAAAACAAGTCTAGAACTGAAACCACTTCAGAAGAGCTCAAGAAACAATATCCTGGGTACCCATAATGCTAGCAAGATGCTTAGCAAGCTTATTAACTTTCTCTTGTTTGGCGCTTAAGTCCTCCAGCGCTTGCTATTGCACCAGAAAGTATGCATCTGAATTCTGCAGGGACTTCCTCAGTCCTTCGGCCTCCTGTCGCATAACATATGATCGATCTCTTTCAACTTGAAGTTGAGACTCAAGAAGCCGAACTAATTCGGGCAACGAGTTCGAAGAGCTGGTGCCAGCAGTGGTAGCCAGTAACTCGAACACTACATCAAGACAGGACTTTGGGGTTGTCTCAGTGTCTTCAATATAGTTTTTATCAGCTTTCTTGGAGACCAACAGGTATGTCTCATTATCTTGAACCTTATCTGCATTACTTCCTTTCCCATTGCATAATAGGGTACTCTTCTCCAATATTTTATCGGCGTTCTAAAAGAGAAACAAACAAACACATCTCAGGTTTACAATGTAGTATATGAAACTCATTTTGGTAAACCAGTTCAGTAGTAAGGTGGACAGGATAACAACATGAAACAAACATATATCTATGTAGTATGGTCACTGTATGGTCTATATCATTCTATTTTATGTTGCTAAATCAAGATAGATACAGTTCGAATCATATCTATTTAAGACAAAGCAACATAGACAGAATATAAGTGTGGGAAACTACACAGCAATAACAACACTTGTAATGTGCATGGCATGAGAACATAACTGTTTATTCAATTGAAACTGAAATCAACATAGAGCAAGTTACAATAGCAAACAACCAAACACGTTGAAGAAACAGGTTTAAAACATACCTGTTGCGCCATTGGAGTTTCAATTGCATCCTTCAAATTTGAAATTAGTTTGTATCAGTAAATACAGTGATGCAAGAGCAAAGTAGTATGAACCATAGCTACGGAACCTGACCTGAGAACAATTCTTCTTCTGCTTTAACCGTTGACTTCGGGTTCGGAGTGGTGGTCCTCGTGATTTGGGCACTGCAGTTGCTTTACTAACTGCTCGTGTTTGGGTGCTCTGTGGTGGAGACGATGATGTGTCAACGAGAACTGGGTGTCTATCTGCTGGGGTTGGGGTTAGAAGGGGTGTAGCTGGTTCTCTGTCCAACTGGGTTGGGGTATAATCTGCATGAGTGTGGGTTATGTGTGGTGGGGCTGGTTCTTGGGCAAGTACAACCGTGGTTCTATCTGCATCGACAGGTAGCACGATCTTTTCTGAAGACCGTGTTTTTACTCCCACAGATATTGCCATCACTCCCTCCAATTGAAATGGCTGATAAACAAGAAAAGTAATTGAATGTACAGACATTGTAAGATAGACAGGTGCAATGGATAGTAGGGAAGAAAACATGGCATGAAATAATTCACATTTATGTTGTCTAAGAAAACAGAATCGCATGACATAATTTCACATATATGATGGCTAATTAAACAGGATAGCATGACACAATTTCACATGTATGATGGCTAATTAAACAGGATAGAATGACATACTTCAAAATATGATGACTATGTAAACAGGATGACATGATATAACTATACGATGTGTCTATTAAAGTGGTTGGCATGCCATAAATCACAAACATGCCGTCGATGGAAACATGATGGCATGATATAATTCACGGATAGAATGACATAATTTAAAATATGATGACTATGTAAACATGATGAGATGGTATAACTATATTATGTCTTTAGAAAATGGGTTGGCATGCCATAATTCAGATACATGCTGTCTATGTAAACATCATGGCATGACATAATTCAAATATATGATTTATATACTAAGGAAGTGAGCAGAGGGCAATCGCATATATGATGTGTCAACTAAGGAGATGGAATTCAATATTGTGTATATGATGTAAAAACTAAGCATTGCAATACAACATATGCATTATATGAGTAATATAACCCTGCCAAGTTTGAGCATACACCTCAGGGGGATAATAGGACTGGTCATATGCCTCTGAATCCTCCTCTGAAGAGCTATCTGTAACCAGCAAGATATCTGCTTCAGCAGGTAGCATTGTCTGCTCTGAAGACCTTGTTTTCACTCCAGATTTCTCCATCACCAATTCAAATGGCTGATGCATAGGAAGAGCAGTTGAATATACAAACATTGTCGACAAAAGCAATGAGAAATACAAAAAAGGACGGCATGATATAATTCACATATATGACGCTTGCCTAAACAGCATGGCATTGCATAATTCACATACATAATGCCTTGCAACAAGATAACATTGCATAATTCACATATATAATGTCTTGCAACAAGATGGCATTGCATAATTCACATATATGGTAATTAGACACTAAACATGTGGCATTCACACAAAGCATGTCTAAACTAAGCAAATGACATAGCAATGCAAGATACCATACGCACGATATGAGCAACATAACCCTTCCAAGTTAGGGCATGCACCTCGGGGGGGGGGATATGACTGGTCATCTGTCTCTGAATCCTCCTCTGAGGAGCTATCGGTAACCAGCAAGACATGCGCTTCGTCAGATAGCATTGTCTGCTCTGAAGACCTTGTTTCCACTCCAGATTTTTCCATGACCGTGCCGAATGGCTGATGCACAGGAAGAGTAATTGAATGTACTAAAATTGTTGACAAATTTAACACGTAATAAAAAATGATGGCATGATATAATTCACATATAAGATGACTGGCTAACCAGGGTGGCATTGCAAAATTCACATATATGATGCCTGGCTAGACAATATGGCATTGCATGATTCACATATACGATAAAGAAACTAAACAGATGTCATTGACACAAAGCATGTCTAAACTAAGCAGATGACATCTTTAGTGTATACAGTAAGCAATGCAAGGCACCATATGCATGATATTACCAACATCAGCATGCCAAGTTAGAGCGAAGACCTCATGGGGTAAATAGGAGTGGTCTTCTCCTTCTGAATCCCCCTCAGAACAGTTATCTTCCTCTTGATTACGATCCGAAATGGGTGGAGGGGGGCTGCCTTTGCGTCCACCATGGAACGACGTCTGCATGAAATTTTATTGCCATGCAAGGCTTGTCTCTTTTTCTCTATATGATTAGTTCCATTGTGTACAATAACTGGCATGCATAGGAATAAAACATAGTGAGATTATGTAACGACTGCATGCACAAATCCAGAGTGATGGTAGCAAACTGTGGATAGACCCAAAACCAATGATAGCAGGCAGATAATAGCTTTAGTTAAAAAATACAGATAATGGCCCCTTTAATGTTTGTTTGCACCCAACATGAAACTCATAGTAGACACCGGAGATTAACCAGATAGTAGACAAATGGTACTGATTGCTACCCCAATATGTACCCCACAACCATTTAAAAACTCAAGTTTCAGCATCAGTTTGGACCTGACTCAGAGTCTAATAGGTGAACACGACGATAATGTAGCATGTCATCATATTAAGCGACGCATAATGTAAGCAGACATGGAAGAGTGCGACCTCTCTTGCGGACCCGTGTAGTCCTCAAGGTCATCTGCTTAGTTGATGATGGTAATGCAGTTATTGTGGCTGCCGGCGGCGGGGAAGAAGATCTGAGGCGGTGAAAGACAGTCTGGAAAGCGGATCCCTGCTGTGGTGAACCCTTCCGTCATTGGAGCAGCTGATCTGGGGTGGAACACAGCGCCGCAGGAGCAGGACAAACCACACAAGGTTTTCTTTGACACATATCTGTAACAGAAGTAATTGAGTAAGGGCTTGTTTGAATTTGAGGATTCTAACAATGCAGGGATAGGAAATAGACAGGAATAGGATAGGAATGCACGTGCAAAACAGAGATTTTAAAAACACAGGATTTCTGCCAATCTGGGTGTTTGATTCACAACAATTGGAAGATCACATGATGCAAAAAAGCATGGTGAGATTAAGTCAAACCACAAGAAAATGTACGGTTATAATGCTATTATGCTACTATCTCTTAGTTTTGTGCTTGATGAATAGGAATATGAAAAGGAGGAGAAGTGGAAATTAGAATTCCTACGGTTTTTCTTTCAAGGAGACACTAAAGGAACAAATCCTACAGTTTTCCTTTGCTCCATTCCTTTGTACCAAATTCATGAAAAGTAGTACCATAGGAAACTTTCCAATTCCAATGTTTTTCATTCACTTTTCCTTTCAAGCACTGGCGATTCTAGTAGGCAGGCTTGAGCAAGGAAAATCCTACACTAAAAAATGTTTTTCTGCTACTTCTATTACTTTGGACCCAGGCCACTGCCATACTAGCTCAACTCCCAGGCCCATCGACAAATGCACAGCTCAAACACACAGAGATAAATAATGATGGCGTTAAAGAGAGTCCATCACGGATAGCTAAGTTCCCTGGTACCTCACTGCTTGTCATATAGTAGGATAAAATAATCGTATTTCCCGTTACTACGAGTGCTCAGTGGACAATATATATAACATGTAGAGTAAAAAAGAGATGCAACAAGTGTACGACCTCTTTGGCAAAGCCATGTCGATCTCAGCGTGATTGGGTTCGCCGATGAGGATGCTCCGGCTGACTTGGCTGTCGGAGGAGGGGAAGAAATCTTAGGCGTCTGGAGATGGAGCCCGAGGTACTGCTCCGCTGTGATGGAGGGTTTCGTCGTTGGAGCAGCTCCGGTGAGTTGTACGACGCCGAGGCTGAAGCAGGACAAGAGAGACAACGAACAACGTTAACCTGAGTGGAATTCTAATAGCATCTCCAGTACATGACGTAAAATACATAACCACCAAGTGCTAGATGTAAAATACATCAGCCGCTCATCTCTGGACTTAACTGTTGAAACTGAATTTAACTGTCGAAACTGAACTTAACTATCGAAACTGAACTTAACTGTCGGAACTGAATTTTGCTGTCGAAACTGAATTTTGTTGTCGAAACTGAACGCACTAGCAAGGTGAGGCTACACGTCGGTCGACTGACTTTTTCATCTCTGGTCAGTCGATTTTGCAGCCGTTGGATACGAAATCAAGGGCCTGCGGTTCATCTTCAACCTCCACCCCCCTGAGCCGCCGGCCACCACCGGCTAAATAGCAGCCCCCCGTCACCCACAGCCGGCGGTGCGCCGCCCTGCCCGCCCCGAAAACACTCCTCACCACCGGTCCGCCGCCGCCCCGGCCATCCCTCTAGCCCCCCCCTGTGCCGAGCTTTTTCTCCGGCGATCCCCCCGCCACC